>NW_027256896.1:19380194-19532694 GCF_029215685.1 Pituophis catenifer annectens | reverse complement strand
ACAATACAATACAATGCCTGGTGGCTCAGCAGACTGATAGCATTGTGATTAACACCAGCTGCCTGCAATTATTGTAAATTCGAATCTCGCCAGGTTGACTCAGGGTTGACTCAGCCTTCCATCCTTTCTAAGGTAGGTAAATTGAGGACCCAGTTTGTGGGGGCAATAAGCTGACTTTGTATAAATATACAAAAGTATGAAGGCTATTGCTTAACACACTGTAAGCCGCCCTGAATCTCCAGAGAAGGGCGGCATATAAATCAAATTAAAATAAATTAAAATACAATACAATACAATACAAAATACAATACAATACAATACAATACAAAATACAATACAATACAATACAAAATACAATACAAAATACAATACAATACAATCAATACAATACAATACAATACAAAATACAATACAATACAATCAATACAATACAAATACAATACAATACAATACAAAATACAATACAATACAATCAATACAATACAATACAGAATACAATACAATACAAAATACAATACAATACAATCAATAAAATACAATACAATACAAAATACAATACAATACAATACAATACAATACAAAATACAATACAATACAATACAAAATACAATACAAAATACAATACAATACAATCAATACAATACAATACAATACAAAATACAATACAATACAATCAATACAATACAAATACAATACAATACAATACAATACAATGCCTGGTGGCTCAGCAGACAGATAGCATTGTGATTAACACCAGCTGCCTGCAATTATTGTAAATTCGAATCTCGCCAGGTTGACTCAAGGTTGACTCAGCCTTCCATCCTTTCTAAGGTAGGTAAATTGAGGACCCAGTTTGTGGGGGCAATAAGCTGACTTTGTATAAATATACAAAAGTATGAAGGCTATTGCTTAACACACTAAGCCGCCCTGAATCTCCGGAGAAGGGCGGCATATAAATCAAATTAAAATAAATTAAAATACAATACAATACAATACAATACAATACAATACAATACAATACAATACAATACAATACAATACAATACAATACAATACAATACAATACAATACAAAATACAAAATACAAAATACAAAATACAATACAAAATACAATACAAAATACAATACAAAATACAATACAATACAATACACAATACAATACAATCAATACAATACAATACAAAATACAATACAATACAATACATACAATACAATACAAAATACAAAATACAAAATACAAAATACAAAATACAAAATACAAAACAATACAAAATACAATACAAAATACAATACAATACAAAACAATACAGTACAATACAAAATACAATACAAAATACAATACAATCAATACAATACAATACAAATACAATACAATACAATACAATGCCTGGTGGCTCAGCAGACTGATAGCATTGTGATTAACACCAGCTGCCTGCAATTATTGTAAATTCGAATCTCGCCAGGTTGACTCAGGGTTGACTCAGCCTTCCATCCTTTCTAAGGTAGGTAAATTGAGGACCCAGTTTGTGGGGGCAATAAGCTGACTTTGTATAAATATACAAAAGTATGAAGGCTATTGCTTAACACACTGTAAGCCGCCCTGAATCTCCAGAGAAGGGCGGCATATAAATCAAATTAAAATAAATTATAATACAATACAATACAATACAAAATACAATACAATACAATACAATACAATACAAAATACAACATGCAATACAATACAATACAATACAATACAATACAAAATGCAATACAATACAATACAAAATACAATACAATACAATACATACAATACAATACAATACAAAATACAAAATACAAAATAATACAAAATACAAAATACAAAACAATACAATACAAAATACAATACAAAATACAAAATACAAAACAATACAATACAAAATACAATACAAAATACAATACAATACAATACAATACAAAATACAATACAATACAATCAATACAATACAATACAAGGCTATTGCTTAACACACTAAGCCGCCCTGAATCTCCGGAGAAGGGCGGCATATAAATCAAATTAAAATAAATTAAAGTACAATACAATACAATACAAAATACAATACAATACAATCAATACAATACAATACAGAATACAATACAATACAAAATACAATACAATACAATCAATAAAATACAATACAATACAAAATACAATACAATACAATACAATACAATACAAAATACAAAATACAATACAATACAATACAATCAATACAATATAATACAATCAATACAATACAATACAATACAAAATACAATACAATACAATACAATACAATACAAAATGCAATACAATACAATACAATACATACAATACAATACAATACAAAATACAAAATACAAAATACAAAATACAAAACAATACAATACAAAATACAATACAAAATACAATACAATACAATACAATACAAAATACAATACAATCAATACAATACAATACAATACAAAATACAATACAATACAATACAAAATACAATACAAAATACAATACAATCAATACAATACAATACAATACAAATACAATACAATACAATACAATGCCTGGTGGCTCAGCAGACTGATAGCATTGTGATTAACACCAGCTGCCTGCAATTATTGTAAATTCGAATCTCGCCAGGTTGACTCAGGGTTGACTCAGCCTTCCATCCTTTCTAAGGTAGGTAAATTGAGGACCCAGTTTGTGGGGGCAATAAGCTGACTTTGTATAAATATACAAAAGTATGAAGGCTATTGCTTAACACACTGTAAGCCGCCCTGAATCTCCAGAGAAGGGCGGCATATAAATCAAATTAAAATAAATTAAAATACAATACAATACAATACAAAATACAATACAATACAATACAATACAAAATACAATACAATACAATACAAAATACAATACAAAATACAATACAATACAATCAATACAATACAATACAAAATACAATACAATACAATCAATACAATACAAATACAATACAATACAATACAAAATACAATACAATACAATCAATACAATACAATACAGAATACAATACAATACAAAATACAATACAATACAATCAATAAAATACAATACAATACAAAATACAATACAATACAATACAATACAATACAAAATACAATACAATACAATACAAAATACAATACAAAATACAATACAATACAATCAATACAATACAATACAATACAAAATACAATACAATACAATCAATACAATACAAATACAATACAATACAATACAATACAATGCCTGGTGGCTCAGCAGACAGATAGCATTGTGATTAACACCAGCTGCCTGCAATTATTGTAAATTCGAATCTCGCCAGGTTGACTCAAGGTTGACTCAGCCTTCCATCCTTTCTAAGGTAGGTAAATTGAGGACCCAGTTTGTGGGGGCAATAAGCTGACTTTGTATAAATATACAAAAGTATGAAGGCTATTGCTTAACACACTAAGCCGCCCTGAATCTCCGGAGAAGGGCGGCATATAAATCAAATTAAAATAAATTAAAATACAATACAATACAATACAATACAATACAATACAATACAATACAATACAAAATACAAAATACAAAATACAAAATACAAAATACAAAATACAAAATACAAAACAATACAATACAAAATACAATACAAAATACAATACAATACAAAACAATACAGTACAATACAAAATACAATACAAAATACAATACAAAATACAATACAAAATACAATACAATACAATACACAATACAATACAATCAATACAATACAATACAAAATACAATACAATACAATACATACAATACAATACAAAATACAAAATACAAAATACAAAATACAAAATACAAAACAATACAAAATACAATACAAAATACAATACAATACAAAACAATACAGTACAATACAAAATACAATACAAAATACAATACAATCAATACAATACAATACAAATACAATACAATACAATACAATGCCTGGTGGCTCAGCAGACTGATAGCATTGTGATTAACACCAGCTGCCTGCAATTATTGTAAATTCGAATCTCGCCAGGTTGACTCAGGGTTGACTCAGCCTTCCATCCTTTCTAAGGTAGGTAAATTGAGGACCCAGTTTGTGGGGGCAATAAGCTGACTTTGTATAAATATACAAAAGTATGAAGGCTATTGCTTAACACACTGTAAGCCGCCCTGAATCTCCAGAGAAGGGCGGCATATAAATCAAATTAAAATAAATTATAATACAATACAATACAATACAAAATACAATACAATACAATACAATACAATACAAAATACAAAATACAACATGCAATACAATACAATACAATACAATACAATACAAAATGCAATACAATACAATACAAAATACAATACAATACAATACATACAATACAATACAATACAAAATACAAAATACAAAATAATACAAAATACAAAATACAAAACAATACAATACAAAATACAATACAAAATACAAAATACAAAACAATACAATACAAAATACAATACAAAATACAATACAATACAATACAATACAAAATACAATACAATACAATCAATACAATACAATACAAGGCTATTGCTTAACACACTAAGCCGCCCTGAATCTCCGGAGAAGGGCGGCATATAAATCAAATTAAAATAAATTAAAGTACAATACAATACAATACAAAATACAATACAATACAATCAATACAATACAATACAATACAAAATACAATACAATACAATCAATACAATACAAATACAATACAATACAATACAAAATACAATACAATACAATCAATACAATACAATACAGAATACAATACAATACAAAATACAATACAATACAATCAATAAAATACAATACAATACAAAATACAATACAATACAATACAATACAATACAAAATACAAAATACAATACAATACAATACAATCAATACAATATAATACAATCAATACAATACAATACAATACAAAATACAATACAATACAATACAATACAATACAAAATGCAATACAATACAATACAATACATACAATACAATACAATACAAAATACAAAATACAAAATACAAAACAATACAATACAAAATACAATACAAAATACAATACAATACAATACAATACAAAATACAATACAATCAATACAATACAATACAATACAAAATACAATACAATACAATACAAAATACAATACAAAATACAATACAATCAATACAATACAATACAATACAAATACAATACAATACAATACAATGCCTGGTGGCTCAGCAGACTGATAGCATTGTGATTAACACCAGCTGCCTGCAATTATTGTAAATTCGAATCTCGCCAGGTTGACTCAGGGTTGACTCAGCCTTCCATCCTTTCTAAGGTAGGTAAATTGAGGACCCAGTTTGTGGGGGCAATAAGCTGACTTTGTATAAATATACAAAAGTATGAAGGCTATTGCTTAACACACTGTAAGCCGCCCTGAATCTCCAGAGAAGGGCGGCATATAAATCAAATTAAAATAAATTAAAATACAATACAATACAATACAAAATACAATACAATACAATACAATACAAAATACAATACAATACAATACAAAATACAATACAAAATACAATACAATACAATCAATACAATACAATACAAAATACAATACAATACAATCAATACAATACAAATACAATACAATACAATACAAAATACAATACAATACAATCAATACAATACAATACAGAATACAATACAATACAAAATACAATACAATACAATCAATAAAATACAATACAATACAAAATACAATACAATACAATACAATACAATACAAAATACAATACAATACAATACAAAATACAATACAAAATACAATACAATACAATCAATACAATACAATACAATACAAAATACAATACAATACAATCAATACAATACAAATACAATACAATACAATACAATACAATGCCTGGTGGCTCAGCAGACAGATAGCATTGTGATTAACACCAGCTGCCTGCAATTATTGTAAATTCGAATCTCGCCAGGTTGACTCAAGGTTGACTCAGCCTTCCATCCTTTCTAAGGTAGGTAAATTGAGGACCCAGTTTGTGGGGGCAATAAGCTGACTTTGTATAAATATACAAAAGTATGAAGGCTATTGCTTAACACACTAAGCCGCCCTGAATCTCCGGAGAAGGGCGGCATATAAATCAAATTAAAATAAATTAAAATACAATACAATACAATACAATACAATACAATACAATACAATACAATACAATACAATACAAAATACAAAATACAAAATACAAAATACAAAATACAAAATACAAAATACAAAACAATACAATACAAAATACAATACAAAATACAATACAATACAAAACAATACAGTACAATACAAAATACAATACAAAATACAATACAATCAATACAATACAATACAAATACAATACAATACAATACAATGCCTGGTGGCTCAGCAGACTGATAGCATTGTGATTAACACCAGCTGCCTGCAATTATTGTAAATTCGAATCTCGCCAGGTTGACTCAGGGTTGACTCAGCCTTCCATCCTTTCTAAGGTAGGTAAATTGAGGACCCAGTTTGTGGGGGCAATAAGCTGACTTTGTATAAATATACAAAAGTATGAAGGCTATTGCTTAACACACTAAGCCGCCCTGAATCTCCGGAGAAGGGCGGCATATAAATCAAATTAAAATAAATTAAAATACAATACAATACAATACACAATACAATACAATACAATCAATACAATACAATACAAAATACAATACAATACAATACATACAATACAATACAAAATACAAAATACAATACAATATAATCAATACAATACAATACAATACAAAATACAATACAATACAATACAATACAAAATACAATACAATACAATCAATACAATACAATACAATACAGAATACAATACAATACAAAATAGGAAAGTTTGTGGGGGCAATAAGCTGACTTTATATAAATATACAAAAGTATGAAGGCTATTGCTTAACACACTAAGCCGCCCTGAATCTCCGGAGAAGGGCGGCATATAAATCAAATTAAAATAAATTAAAATACAATACAATACAATACACAATACAATACAATACAATCAATACAATACAATACAATACAAAATACAATACAATACAATACATACAATACAATACAAAATACAAAATACAATACAATATAATCAATACAATACAATACAATACAAAATACAATACAATACAATACAATACAAAATACAATACAATACAATCAATACAATACAATACAATACAGAATACAATACAATACAAAATAGGAAAGTTTGTGGGGGCAATAAGCTGACTTTATATAAATATACAAAAGTATGAAGGCTATTGCTTAACACACTAAGCCGCCCTGAATCTCCGGAGAAGGGCGGCATATAAATCAAATTAAAATAAATTAAAATACAATACAATACAATACAAAATACAATACAATACAATCAATACAATACAATACAATACAGAATACAATACAATACAAAATACAATACAATATAATCAATACAATACAATACAATACAAAATACAATACAATACAATACAAAATACAATACAATACAATACAATACAATACAATACAATACAATACAATACAATACAATGCCTGGTGGCTCAGCAGACAGATAGCATTGTGATTAACACCAGCTGCCTGCAATTATTGTAAATTCGAATCTCGCCAGGTTGACTCAGGGTTGACTCAGCCTTCCATCCTTTCTAAGGTAGGTAAATTGAGGACCCAGTTTGTGGGGGCAATAAGCTGACTTTGTATAAATATACAAAAGTATGAAGGCTATTGCTTAACACACTAAGCCGCCCTGAATCTCCGGAGAAGGGCGGCATATAAATCAAATTAAAATAAATTAAAATACAATACAATACAATACAATACAAAATACAATACAATACAATACAATACAATACAAAATGCAATACAATACAATACAATACATACAATACAATACAATACAAAATACAAAATACAAAATACAAAATACAAAACAATACAATACAAAATACAATACAAAATACAATACAATACAATACAATACAAAATACAATACAATCAATACAATACAATACAATACAAAATACAATACAATACAATACAAAATACAATACAAAATACAATACAATCAATACAATACAATACAATACAATACAATGCCTGGTGGCTCAGCAGACTGATAGCATTGTGATTAACACCAGCTGCCTGCAATTATTGTAAATTCGAATCTCGCCAGGTTGACTCAGGGTTGACTCAGCCTTCCATCCTTTCTAAGGTAGGTAAATTGAGGACCCAGTTTGTGGGGGCAATAAGCTGACTTTGTATAAATATACAAAAGTATGAAGGCTATTGCTTAACACACTGTAAGCCGTCCTGAATCTCCAGAGAAGGGCGGCATATAAATCAAATTAAAATAAATTAAAATACAATACAATACAATACAATACAAAATACAATACAATACAATACAATACAAAATACAAAATGCAATGCAATGCAATGCAATGCAATGCAATGCAATGCAATGCAATGCAATGCAATGCAATGCAATGCAATGCAATGCAATGCAATGCAATGCAATGCAATGCAATGCAATGCAATGCAATGCAATGCAATGCAATACAATACAATAAAATACAAAATACAAAATACAATACAATACAAAATACAAAATACAATACAATACAATACAATACAATACAATACAAAATACAATACAATACATTACAAAATACAATACAATACAATACAATACAATACAATACAATACAAAATACAATACAAAATACAGTACAATCAATACAATACAATATAATACAATACAATACAATATAAATACAATACAATACAATACAATGCCTGGTGGCTCAGCAGACTGATAGCATTGTGATTAACACCAGCTGCCTGCAATTATTGTAAATTCGAATCTCGCCAGGTTGACTCAGGGTTGACTCAGCCTTCCATCCTTTCTAAGGTAGGTAAATTGAGGACCCAGTTTGTGGGGGCAATAAGCTGACTTTGTATAAAATATATAAAAGTATGAAGGCTATTGCTTAGCACATTGTAAGCCACCCTGAGTCTCCGGAGAAGGGCGGCATATAAATCAAATTAAAAAAAAATACAATACAGTTGTTGAGCAAATGCCACAGTCATGAATACAATTACGATACAAATACAATACAAATTTTTATTGTCACTTTGAATGTACACTAATCGGCGTACGTTAAAATGAAATTTCATTGCATACACGTTTCAAAGGGTCACCAGCTCCAATATACCCTACATAACCATGACAAAATAAATAAATACAAAATTATGCATATACCCACATATATGACACAGAGAAACAACTCAGTCTAGTTTGGATGTACACACGTACATGGCGAGAAAAGCAAATCTTGTGAGTTTACGAGATGGATGGCCTAGGGAACAAAGCTGTTACAGAATCTGGTAGTCCTACAAATACTTCGAAACCTCCTCCTAGAGGGGAGCAACAGAAGCAGGCAGTGGAGTGGGTGTGTGGGGTCTCTAACAGTGCTTTGTTAGTCTAATTTAGTACTTATAACCAGTATTCTGAATAACAGGAAGCGAGCTTCCTATAATCTTCTCCGCTGTCCTCACCACTCTCTGTATGGACTTTCTATCTGAGGCACTGCTGCCACCAAACCAAACGGATGCAGTTTGTTGCCTTTGTTGTTAAGTGAAACATTATTAAAAATGAGTCCATTTTAGCCCATGTGTGTTTTCTGCCACAGATGGGAAGCAAACACCATTTTCTGACAAAAAAAGCTAAAAAATTGTGGTCGCATGACTGCAGGATGCCTGACATGGCCATAAATGCAGGCTGGTTTACCAAGTACGGAAAATGCTATCACATCAAAGCAGTGTGTATATTTGGCTGTCAGACTTCGAAACTGGGTCATAAGTAGTTCTGGGAAGGTCCGTCGTAACTTGGACTGGTCATAAATTGAGAACTACCTGTATTTCCCCCCCCCCTTTCTTTCCCCCTCTAGGGCCTAGTTTGCTGGTGTTAAAAGAGAACCCATGTCTGATCGAGTTGATCCTTGCGGTGCTCAAACAAGGGGAACCAGATCCCGTCCTTCTTTCTTTCGTCCTGAGGCTGACGGGGATCTTTGCAGCTTCCGAAAGCAGCTTCCAGTATCTGCAGGTTAGTCAGACACACAGGAACCAATTCCAGTGCAGGTGTCCTTACTGAGCGAGGGGAGAAAAACTGCATGATTTAAAAACTGCAGATTTAGTTTAAACGCCAAAAAATCCCACCAGTTTGAATGTCTATTGCAGAGCCCGGATGGATGGGTCAGGATTTCTCAGCCATTATTTAGTAGTTCCACAGCAGTGAGGCATCCTTCAGAGCAGCAAGAGACTGATCTGGCAATCCTTCCTTCCTTCCTTCCTTCCTTCCTTCCTTCCTTCCTTCCTTCCTTCCTTCCTTCCCTCTTTCCTCCCTCCCTCTTTCCTTTCGCTCCCTTCCCTTTCCCTCTTCCTTCCCTTCCTCCTTTCCTTTCCTTCCTTTCCTTTCCTCTCCCTCCCTCCCACCCTTCTTCCTTTCCTTTTCCTTTCCTTCCCTTCCCTTCCCTTCCTTTCCCTCTCCCTCCCTCCCTTCTTCCTTTCCTCTCCTCTCCTCTCCTCTCCTCTCTCGAAATATTAAGATGTCTACTGTTTTACACAGTGCCCCCAAATGACCATACAAACTTCAAGCGTTGCCCCAAGGAACACAACCTAGAATTTCATTTAAAATTGAGATAAACTTAACCCAGGAGGAAAATGTAAGGTGCAGTCAACCAGGGAAGCATCATGATTTCAAACGAAAGCTGCCATCTTGATGTCTTTTCTTTTCCTCTCGCGTCAGCAACGGGAGGTGGTGTTTGGAGCCTTCGGAGAAGCGGGTCCCCTGGGCAGCCCACTCTGGGAAGACATGACCATTCGGAGCGGCTGGGTGCAAGGCGCCTACGTCATGCTGCAACATTACAGCGCCTTCCAGTTCCTCTGCAACTCTGGCAAGTATAGATTTTTCCACCTCTGGGATCAGCTTGTCCAGACGGTTTCTCCTACCCTGGATCCCATACAGATAGTCCTCGACTTACGGCTGTAATTGAATCCAGAATTACGGTCGTAAGCCGTGCCTCTCATTAAGCACAGGCCTGTGCCTGTTGCTTGTCAGGGAAATGAAGATTTAAAGCTGACCAGCTGTTGTAAAGCTGTAAATCAAGATGATGAACTGAGGATGAGTCATCAGGTTTACTGCCACTTTAAGAAGCTGTCTATATAAGGGAGGCCATTAGAGGGCGTCTCTCTCTCCTTCTGTATCATTCTCCTCGCCGTGTTCTATCTCCATTGTAGCTCTCCGTGTAGAGTTGAAGAATGGTTGCTTGTCTGGTATGTGCCTACCACTTGTATGTCTATATATAGAAGTCTTGTATATAAACCACTGTAAGACAAATCTCTGTGTCCTGTATTTTGCTCCTGGGTTGTCTCAAAATAGTAGTCACGCTGTAAACACTGACATTGCTTATTGCTGCCTACAGGAGCTCTGGATGTGATCTTCACTCTTCAAGGAGACCCCAGCCTCTTCATCGCCGCCGGAGCCAATCGGCTTCTTGCCCGCCTGCTCATTTTTTCCGTAGAGTCCGAACCGTCTCGTCTACTCAGTTCAAAGGACTGCGATTGGCCGGCCTGCGCTCGGATGATGGTCGTCCGTGTTGAGGAGGCTCTCGCGTCCCACTCTTCGTCTCGGATCAAGCATTCCCTGAAGCTCTTAATGACATTATTCGAACACAACCAGGATGCCTGGACTGAAATCTTGTGGTCACGCATAGCAGAAACGGTGGAAGCTGTCCTGATGGAAGAGCCAATCCAAGCAGGACCCTGGTTGGTTGATTTGTTCCTTAGCATGGCGAGGTAAGAGAGGGTCCGTAAGTTACTCTTTAAGAGCCCTGAATTGGTTAAGATGGCGGGACAGTGATTGTATGTAGGGTTCTTGCATTGTTCTGACCCATCAGGTCCTATGTTTCAACTAACAAAATAGCGGGAAGGCAGCTAAGCCAGCAAAGTTGAAGTCCACAAGTCTTAAAGTTGGAGCCAAGGTTGGAGACCCCTGCTCTGATTAATTGTCACTATCAAGAAATTTCTCCTCTGTTCTAGGTTGGCTCTCTGGTTGGTTTCCATCCATTGCTTCTTGTCTTGCCTTCAGGTGCTTTGGAGAATAGCTTGAACCCCCTCAAACCTATTGGTTTATAATCTAATAGGTGTCAAGTTTCAAGGTCGTCTCAAATAAATTGCATTTCAAACAAAGTCTTTGATGAAAAACTCCCATTTATTAAGCACGACATTCTAATTCTGACTCCATCGTAGCCAACACTGACTTCTGACCCAAAACCCTCCCTTTCCTTTCCCCACTCCTCTGCACTCATTGGCCATCTTCCAAGTCACTCTACCCCTAATCTACTGCTCCAGCTCAAAGGAATTTCCCCCCTCCCATCCCATCTCCTAGGGGATATTATCTCCAGGGAAAATAGGTAGGTGAAAAGTCAAACGTCCCTTTCCAGACGCCTCCACTTCTCCTTCTTATGTCAGCACTAGAGTAAATGCAGCTTGAAGTGCTGACAGTAGGGTGACATCCATAAATTATTCCTTAAGAGCTCTTGACTTGGTTAAGATGGTGGGATAGTGTTTGCCTGTAGGCGTCTTGCATTGTTCTTCTCTATCATGGATGATCCTACACTGCTGGGACTTCTGTTTCAGCTACTGACAAAAAATGGGACATGTAGGGAAACATGTGAGCACTTCATTACATTGGAGGGAGGAAGTGGCTTGCTTTAAGTCTTGCAGATGCTTTAAACAGCCAGCTCTTCAACAGGTCATTCTTCCTCCAATAGGTCTCCTGCATTTCGCTCTCATGAATGCAGCCTTTGGAAGCTGGTGGCCCTCGCCCTGAAGAATATCAGCCTGGCTCAGGCCGGCCCTCTGGCACACGGACTTTTGAAGCTGGAGGCATGGTAGGAACGGATGCTCTAAAAAAAAGGAGGCAATGATCTAATGCAGTTGGCAACTTTAAACAGATGTGGACTTCAACTCCCAGAATTCCTAGAATAGTAATATTCAATAATGAAGGAGCCTCATGGAGGGGTTTGCTAAGAATTTTGCTTGTTTAGCCGCAGATTCCAATGACACTTTTCTTCCGGGGTCACACTTAAGCCCTTTTTTCAAACCTGATAAAAATCTGGGATCGCAGTCCTATTGGGTGGAACTTGAGTTTTCCAATCAAGCGTTCAGTTAAGGTGAGCCCAGACAATCGTGGCTTATTGGAAAAACGTTGGCTTAGGGTGCTGTATGAGCTCAAGTCATAAAAGCCAGAGAGGCCCCTTCTGCTCCGGACTCTTTCCCCTTTTCTCCACTGTGAAGTTTTTAACGTCCTTTCGATAGTTCTAAAGATGGTAGAATTTGTAGAAGGTAGCGAGTTAAACCAAGTAACATATCACTCATATAATTTGAAACATGGTATGTGTGTGTATCAGAAGTGAAATGCTCCCGGTTCTGACTGGATCGCCCGATCCGGTAGCAATCGTGGCGGGCGGTTCGGAGAACCGGTAGCAATCGCGGCACGAGGCTCCACCCATCCGCCTGGTTGTCGTTACTTCCTGGTTTTAATCAGGAAGTAATGTGTTTTGTATCCTCTGTACATGCGCGGAGAGGATTTGAGCATGCGCAGTGGGTCTGCGCACACATGTGACGGCACATGCATTTCCGAACCGGTAAGGAAGGTAGGTAGATTTCATCCCTGGTGTGTATGTAGGCACGTTGTGTGGTTTTACGTTGAAGGGATTTTTGATTTGCGAAACAAACTTTTGACCGACGTGAAACCAAGGGAAAGCGCTAATCTTCGTGCACGCAAAGCAAACTTTTTCTCTTCTTCAAGCCCGCAGGCCATCAAAGCCCAGAGCCTGGCTGTTTTGCTCCAGCCCATGGACTGCATCTTACGAGCCACTTCGCATCGCTTAGCCGCCTCCCCAAGTGAGTGGTACAACACAGTCTTATTAACGCCCATATCTGTTAGACTGGAGTTCCCCCAATGTTTTGGGCTTTGCAGACCTGGGGATGGGGGGGAAGGGGATGGTTTTGCACAAGGGGCTTGCAGGTATGTGCGCCCGCAGCACCATATGTGCCAGCGGTGTGCACATGCACCTGCCACTCGCTTAAATGGGAGTGTTGTGGCCTGTCGGCCACCGGCCCCTCCAACAGCCAACTCAGAGGAAGAGGAGGAGCGTGGGAGTCAGGATCAGCATCAAGGCAACCTGAGAGCTCCGAGGGGGGGGGATGGACCTGTCAGACAGAGGCAGAGCTTGGGACGTCCGTCAGCCCTCAGTTGGAGAGTCAACAGCCCCTGGGTCTGGAGGTGGCTGATGAGGAAGAGGAGGAACGGCTGGGTCCAGTGCCTGACATGCGGATGCACAGAAGGCAGAGGAGAGGAGAGCAGTGGAAATCTATGGGCCGGTCCTTGGGACGAAAGAGCCACTGCTGCTAGCAAGGCCCCACCCTAGTTCTGGGGATAAAAGGCAGGAGGCGGAGATGAATAGGTGTGGCAGACAACTATTCCTCTCCCTGCCGGACAGACTTGTTAGCCTGCTGTATGAGAGAGAAACATTTTACCCGGGCTGCCGGCATTCCTAATAAAGGAATCTTTTGCGTTCATGTCAGAGGGTTTGTCGTGTTTGGGGAGCTGGGTCAGAACAGGGACGTGCATGCAATCACCTGCTCGTGCAAGTGAGGATGTGCGTGTGTGCCCTCGCCGGCCGTTTCCATGGCCTGGTTGCAAACCTCTTGTGGCCCATTAGTAGGCCGTAGTAGCCCACAGGCTGGGGATCACTGCGTTAGACAGAACGGGAGGGTAGGGAAAAAGAGGCCCTTGGATTATCCGGAGACTGGGTTTAGAACAGCTCCAATGCTTTGTAGGATCAATGCATGGGAATTCACCTGTTTGTGGTGAATTGTCCAGCCGTGTCAGAGATGCCTGTTTTTGTCTGAAAATTGTCGTCTCATCCCATGCTTTCAGATGCTTCCTCTGCAGAGTCTCTTCTCTCTACCAGTCTCCTGTGTCAGACGATGGCTCATCTCGAGGAGGTCCAGGAGACGGTAAGAAAAGAGCAGGCTCTCTTGACGCGTCTATGGAGATTCTCCATCGTCCAGGTCATCGTATGGCCCCAAAGGTGCTCCTTCCAAAAGGCGATGGGGCTTTCCTGAATTTTTTACCTCGAAAACGTTTCGTTTCTCGTTCCAGAAGCTTCTTCAGCGTCTTCACGCGGAGAAAATAGGCTTGTGGGGGGCCTTCTGCAAGTTCAGGTTTTCCCAAAAGACTCCCTCGTCATTTGAAGCCTGGAAATTTCTAAGTGTGGTGAATTCTGGGGATTTGAAGTCCGTAAATGCTGACTCTGTGGCATTCTGGGAATTGAAGTCCACAGAGCTTAAAGCAGGAGTGAAATGCTACCGGTTCTCACCGGTTCGTCCGAACTGGTATTCCCGACAATCAGCTGTGTGTTGCGTGATTTATATTCGCTAAAAAGTGGGAAATAGTGCTTTCTAGCGAATCTAACTCATGCGGCACAGCTTTCCCCCCCCCCCCCTCGCTGTTCTACTTACCTTGTTAAGTTGTCTTTTTCTGTGCGGAGTGCGCATTTCGCATACACTGTACATGCGTGCACACCCAGAGTGCATTTGGTGTGTAGTGTGCATGTGCACGCAATGTACTTTTGGCACACACTGCGCTTGCGCCCACGCAGCACAAGTTTGGCACGCATCGCCCATGCGCGGGCAACGAACCAGTTGAGGATTTCACCACTGGCTTAAGTTGCCACAGTTGAGAAACTCTGGTCTACAGAGTTAGAGCTCTGATCATTTGCTTCTCCAGGCCTGCTTGGCGGTGGACTTTCCCCATAAGCCTTTGTTATGCTCCGTGGTGACCATACTACAGGTTTGCGCTGGCCAGGCTGTGTCGTCCTCCTTCGGAGCTACACTAAGCCACCTCTTGATTGGCAGCTTCCGAGTCCAGAGGGCAGCCCTCAGCCTCCTGGGAGCACTCTCACGATGGGCTGGTAAGTAAGGCGTGTGGTCTGTGTCGGATGCCCAACTGCGGAAGAATTGCAACCGTGCCTGAAATTCTATCCATAAATGTTTCTCACTTGCCCGTCAGGATTCTGTTAACCGTCAAGATTAGAAGTTTCATAAATCAGGGTTATAAAAGTGGCTTTATTATCCCACTTTTCAATTGTAGGTACTGCCAATATTCCATTTGTTGTGACATTTATTTAAAGGGACGGGGTTATAAATAATTGAGCAACTCTCGATTACTCAGATGGCTTCCCAGCGTCTATGGAAACTGCCATATTTTGTCTGTTCAGTTAGTAAATAAATAATAAGAGATGGAGTGTTATAAAACTGAAAATGTGATGTATTATAAAAGAAAATGTATAATAAAAACATTTACAAATTATTATTATTATTATTATTATTAATAATAATAATAATAATAATAGTAATAATAATAATAATGCTGTTTGCAAAATATGCACTTTTTTACAAAAACCCTATTCTGCCATTCAATCAAACACCAACAATAATCAATAGGGATAAAAAGCAGAAGAGATCCAAAGCTCTTTTCCCCCCTCAAAAGCAACTTATTTGGGGCAAACTGAACATAAGGAGTCTTTTTGTCAGGTCCATTTTAGCTCTTAAGGTTTCCTTGCTACGGAGCAACTGTTCCAGCTATAAACTCCGAGAAGTAAGATTGGGGATGAAATCCAGGCTGGATTGGAAGGGCAAAAGAGCACACGCAATTAAAATGTTTGTTCTTTATATTTAGCATTGGTTCACGACGAAGAAAGGCTGCAAGTGTTTGACGTTCTCCTGACATACTTACGGAGTCCGGACAACAGTCCTGTGGTGAGTGCAGGATTGTACCAAGGCTTTCTCTTGTCTTCTGTAAGGAAGTCTGTTGCTTAGAGGGGTGGGGGATGCCTTTCCTTTGGACGAGAAATGGGAATAAAAGCCAGAGAGATATATCACCTCTGCTGGGAGACCAGCAACTTCTGGAGTTCCTTAGTTATACCCTGCTTTTCATATTGTTGCAAATAACTCAAGGCTGCAGCCATACCCGTTGTAATAACGTGTTTCCCCCAAAATAAGACCCAACCAGAAAATAAGCCCTAACGTGATTTTTCAGGATGCTCGTAATACTGAAAATAAGACATCCCCTGATAATAAGCCCAATCGGGCTTTAGACCGCATGCGCTAAAATAAGCCTCCCCTCCCTCCGAAAATAAGCCCTCCCTGAAAATATTTAAATGCAGAGCTGCATATCAGGTAAGACGGCAAGAGGAGCCCCATCTTGCTCCACGCACCCCAAAATAATAGGACCTCTCCAAAAATAAGGCCAAGCACTTATTTTGGGGTTTTTTTTAAAAAAATATAAGACAGGGTCTTATTTTCGGGGAAACACGGGTAAGCCCTACCTCCAAAATAAGTCCCAGTTTTAAGATGGTTCACAGGTTTCCAAGTGATGAAACCCATTCAAAAAAGGGTTGGCAAAATCCATCTTCCAAAACAATTTTTTTTTTATTTAGGTAGGCATCAAATTGGCAAAGACTGTTGTAATTCCGGATCTGACACAAACCGGAATTGCACCACATAATATTGTAAGATAGAAACATCCTTCAAAAGTCACATTCTCCAATAAACACTCCATCCACATTTCCCCGGTGACTTCAAACTTCACCTTCCACACTCACCAGGAGTAGCCTCTGTTCCCATGGGAAAGAAAGTCACCTAGCCAAAACAATCCTCACTATCTATTCCTTCCTCCCACCTTAAGAATGTGGTGAGCCCGAAAAAAAACCTCTTACAAAACAGAGAGGAAGACAAGGAATAAATGAGTATAAAATAAAGCTAACTAAAATGGCTACACATATGTCAATTTTGGGTTCCACACTCGTCAGCCAGATGGATGCATTTAGTACCGTATTTTCTCAAAAATAAGACCCAACCAGAAAATAAGCCCTAGCATGATTTTTCAGCATGTTCGTAATATAAGCCCTCAGTTAAGTTCACCAGCCAGACTGACGCATTTACTATCGTATTTTCTCAAAAAATAAGACCTAACCAGAAAATAAGCCCTGATGTGTCTTTTGGAGCAACGATTAATATAAGACCCGGTCTTACGTTTGGGGAAACACGGTAATAAATTAAATATCTTTCCACTTCCTTCCAGATTTTGAAGAAAGTCCTTCAAGGAACCCTGAAGTGGCTTCTGACTGACTTGCAGCCTTCTGTCTCCCTTGCCGATCTCCAGCAACACCAAAAGTTTCTCAGAGGTGTAAATAGCAGGACTAGACGAGACACACACGAGCTTGAGCTAACTTGTCAGAAAGGAATCCGCTACTCCAGCCTTCCTCAATCTTGCAGATGTTTGGGGATGGCACTGACCAGCACATCTGGACAGTGCTAGGATAGGGAAGGCGGGTCTCTGCAGCTGATCCATGCTAACTGCCCAATATTGTGTTATCGTTGTTGTTTTTTTCCCCTTGCAGTTCAGATATTTAATTTTTCGAGCCGGAAGGCTTCGATTTTAAGCCAGTGTTATTTCCTCCAATTGACCTGCATTGAGTAGTGGATTAGAAAGGATAGCCAAGTTTTGCAGCCTACAATTTTCTCTCCTTTTCTTTGAAGATACGCTGCAGGTGTTACGGAAACATCTGTGCAGTCCAAGCTGGGAAGTACGCGATTCCTCCCTGGAGTTTCTCAGCCTGGCGATGAAGCATTTGAGAGGTAGGGAAGCACCAAGATACAGATGACACATGGAGCTATATTGGGGGACATGCGAGCGTTGCACTGGCAGGCTAATTTTTGGGCCTTCTGGGCCCACTGGAAGTCGGGAAACAGGCTGTTTCCAGCCTCTGGGGTGGGAGGTCCATTTTCGCCCTCCCCAGGCTCCAAGAAAGCCTCTGGAGCCTGACACAAAACCTCCAGACCAAACTGCAGCAAATGGGCTGGGAATCATGGGAGGGAGGGCAGGGGGGGGCTACATTCGGTGTATAAGATGCACCTAAATTTTCACCCCCTTGTAAGGAGGAAAAAGGTGCGTCTTATACTCTGAAAAATACGGTACTTGTATTTTAGCAGTGCCATTTCCTTACACAGGGCTAGACTGGTTTTGGCAAGAGCTGCTCTCTTCAGAGTTGCCCACGCTTTTGGAAGATCTCCTGAATGATCCCGAGAGCTACGTGCGTGCCAGCGCCGTGAAAACCTGGGGCCTTTTCTCCCTCATGGCCCACTCTGGTCCAGAAGCGCCTCTTGTCAAAAGGAACGAGAACACCAAAGAGGTACGACACTTGTGCGCAAACTGGGGTTTTTAACTCCCCATTTCTCTACATTGACAGATTAACAGAGTTAAGAAGGGACCTTGTAGGTCATCTAGTCCAACCCCCCGCCCAAGCAGGAGACCCCACACCATTTCTGACAGAGGGCAGTCCAGTCTCTTCTTGAAAGCTTCCAGTGATGGAGCTTCCACTACTTCCGAAGGCAACTTCTGTTGATGGTTCTCACTGTCAGAAAATTTCTCCTTATTTCCAGACTGAATCTCTCTTTGTTCAGCTTCCATCCATTGTTCCTTATCTGGCCTTCGGGTGCTTTGGAAAATAGCTTGACCCCCTTCCTCCTCTCTGCGGCAGCCCCTCAAATATTGGAAGATGGCTATCATGTCTCCCCTGGTCCTTCTCTTCACTAGATTAGCCAGGCCCAGTTCCTGCAACTGTTCAGCATATGTTTTAGCCTCCAGTCCCCTCATCATCCTGGTTGCTCTTCTCTGCACTCTTTCCAGAGTCTCAACATCTTTTTTATAGTGTGGTGACCAAAACTGGATGCAGTATTCTAGGTGTGGTCTTACTAAGGCTTTATAGAGGAGTTTTGATTGTACCCCTCTGTTAATGCAGTTTAGGATTGCGTCGGCTTTTTTGGCTGCCGCTGCGCACTCAGACATAGAGATGCCAAGTTTTCCCTTTTGAGATTCTCTCTGTCCGCTTGTTCCCCAGATCTGTGTCGGGGCCGCTCGCTTGCTGGAAATCTTGTCTTTGGACTCCGAAGGTTTTCCTCGCCGAGCTGCCATCGGTGTCTTCATTGACTGGCTGAAGGAAGGACATCCTGAGGCCTGGGCGGATCCTGCTGAGTTCGTTTCCCGAGCTCTTCAAGCTGTGGATGGAGACTTAGATTGGGAAGTCAAAATTAATGCTCTGGAACTGGCGGGAGTTTTCATCGCCCAGACATTTGACCGGCTTGGACTCGGACAGAGCTCAACTTCAGCTGGTTCTTCGCTTGCCAAGATGCCAGCGCATCTCGCCGACGTGCTGCGGCTCTTCTGTCAAATGAAAATGTTTGGCTTCCTTTTCAGAGCCCTTCAGGACTGCGACAGGCCGGTGGCACTCAAGGCCTGCGAGGTCGTTTTGGCTCTGAAATCCGCTCTTTGCAAACACCGGTCGAAATCGTCACCGTCGGGAGATGCTGCTGGGCTAAAGGAAGTTCCTACAGAGACACCCTTCTCTTGTCTTTTGAGCCTTCCTGCTGGGGAGGCTGCCGAAAAGGATTGCCAGGATCCAGAAAGGCTGCGCCTGATATTAGAATCTGTGGACCTGGAGGGTTTGCGAAGGGCTCTGGATGTGAGCAGCGATCACCTGGAGAGGAATCCCCAGTCTCTCCTGCAGGATATCCTGGCTGCAGGGAACGCGGAGGAGAACAAAGTAGATTGCTATTGAAAGGATGGGCTGGAGCTCGCCAGCCAGCTTGGAAAAGGGGCCAACTGTAAGAACTAAATGACTGCAAGCACGCTGCTTTTTCCAGGCACCTCCAGAAAATGGGCCTGGTAGAGCGAATTAAAACAGGAAGAATAAACACCAAAGAAGAGCTAATGGACATTTGAACCAAAAGGCAAAACTCACACAAACTTGGGGTGAATGCAGGGGATGAAAATAAATGAAATAAAGACCCAATACTCCTCCTTCCTTCTATTTTTCTCACAACAATGATCTTTAACCACTAGACCCAACTGTCTGTCTGTCTGTCTCTCTCTCTGTCTGTCTGTCTCCCTGTCTCTCTCAAAACAGCATTTCCTCAATCTACCAGTAAGAAAACGCCTCTCCATCTGATTTCTCTAATGCATTTGACAAGATCCTAGCAAAGAGGGAAAAATCTTAACTTGGTGGTGGGTTATTCCTAGCCTGGCCGGTTTTGCTTCAATTCATGGGAGTGGGAGATCAGCTGGATTTGGGCTGAACGGGATCCGGCTTCTAATTAATCACTGTAAATTACGCATCTTGGTCAGGAATGCCTAATCTTGGCAAGAGTAAGGCTTGTGGACTTCAACTCCCAGAATTCTGCTGGCTGGGAATTCTGGGAGTTCCCAGAATCCCACAAGCCTTACCCTTGCCAAGATTAGGCACTCCTGACCTAACTAATCCCACTTAAGAAATCCTTGAGGAGAAAACGGAAGGTTTATTTGGGCTCGTCACGTAGCAGCCTATGTCCGGAGTACGTAGGAATGGGTCTATAACAACTCGCCATGGCCCAACTTTCTGCGGGACAAGAGTTATATTAATATCAAAGAAACGGTAGAATAGAGTCATCCAAGGCTGCAAAAGGACAGAATGAAACGTGAATGACAAAAATTAAAAAGGTTTGATTTATTTTAAATAATTAAGTTAAATTGTCCCATAGCGAGTTGTCCCATTCTATGTAGGAATACCCACAGACTACGCCAACAAAAGTGCGTCTAGTCAAGGCTATGGTTTTCCCAGTTGCAATGTGAGAGTTGGACCATAAGGAAGGCTGAGCGCCAAAGAATGGAGGCCTTTGAACTCTGGTGCTGGAGAAGACTCCTGCGATTCCCTTGGACGGCAAGGCAATCCAACCGGTCAGTCCTAGAGGAGATCAACCCTGACTGCTCTTTAGAAGGTCCTAAAGATGAAACTCAAATACTTTGGCCACCTAATGAGAAGGAAGGACTCACTGGAGAAGAGCCTGATGCTGGGAACGATTGAAGGCAAAAAAAGAAGGGGACAACAGAGAAGGAGGTGGCTGGATGGAGACACCGAAGCAATCGGCGTGAACTTAAATGGACTCCAGAGGATGGTAGAGGACAGGAAGACCTGGAGGAACGTTGCCCATGGGGTTGTGATGGGTTGGACATGACTTCACGACTAAGAACAACAAAATACTTAGTCCATTAGGGCAGGTCCTTCCTAAGTTTCTTCCTCTGACCATTAAGCAATTGTGGGCTCCTGCCTCTCTTCTCTGATTGCTTCCTAGTCAGTATCTCCTCTTTTCCCCCCAAGGTCATTCCTACGATCCATTACAAGCAGACCCGTGAGATTAAATGGACTCGGGGAGATGGTAGAGGACAGGAAGGCCTGGAGGAACGTTGTCCATGGGGTCGCGATGGGTCGGACGCCAACAACCCACAGAGTTGAACCCTGCATGGCGGGCCACTTAATTATTAAAGGAGGAAAGCCAAAAAAACGAGAGCTCTGAGCAAAGATCCCAGGTCTTAAATCACAGCCAAAGGACGGGGGAGGAGGACCATGCAGATAATGGACTTCTATTAAAAATGCATTTTCTTACATGGAACTACACTTATTTCCTGCCGAAGAGCCGTGGATAATAATGGTGATTATAAATGATTACAGCCAAGTTTTTCCTCCTCCTTCCTCAGGAGGAAGAATAAAATGCAGTTTTATTCTCAGGGCAATGAGGAAAAGTGCTTGGCTGCCTTCAGATGAAGCAAATTGGGCCGAGATTCGTAGGTTTCCGTCGGCACAGTCGAAATCGGAGGAATCTCAGACATCAAACACGTAGCACTTCTCACATGCGTCTCTTGATGTGTTGTTTGGAAATCTGAACAAATGTGCTGTGTGCAGCTCCTGTCTTGAGTTAGTGGGGAGCGGAGCGCTCTTGAGTCAAGTCCGAGATTTCGTGTGGGCGAAGACTCGAGACAGAACTTAATAGAAAAGAGAAGAAAAAAATAATAATAATAACCCTTTAACGCCAAAGCCAGCCGAAGCTACAAATCCAAAGAATTACATTTGCCTTCTGGAAGCATTGACAGGAGAGTATAAAAAAGATGATTTATTAGTTTTTTTATGACTCTTTAATCAAGCATATCTAAGCAGCTTGCAAAAGTTCTATTGGATCGCGTATACGACCATGCAGGTATAGATAAAAAATAAATTCAGTTATAAATCTAAGGTTTTACTTAATAAGGGTTTTGTACAAAAGTGGACACTGATCCCATCTGGGGAGAATTAATCCATTCCAGGGGAAGGGAACCGAAGCCCCCGCTAGCAACCCACCTCTGGATTGAGGTCAGCCAGATGTGTTAGGAGTATCTCACCCATAATCCTCAGCCAGGAGGGGCGTTGCAAGCCAAAACGATGCCAAAACGAGGAATTCTATCCTGAAATGGGTTCTGGACATACCTAATAAAAGAAAAAGGACCCACCCCCACACACACAAAATAATTGTAGACAGAACTATTTGCATTACTTTCGACAGCCTGGTGCAGTGATGGCTAACCTTTTTGCCATCGTGTGCCAGGAATAGGGGGGGGGTCGCACATGTGCCCACACCCATAATTATATGCACCCTACCCTCGCGCATGCGCACACAAATCACCTCCCCACACTCCCCACGCTCCTGGCATGCGATGGCATGGTAGGCCCATTTTTTGCTCTCCCCAGCCTCCAGAGCCTTTCTAGGAGTCTGGGGAGGGCAAAAACGGCCTTCTTATTTATTTATTTTATTTATTTGATTTGTATACCGCCCTACTCCCGAAGGACTCAGGGCGGTGAACAGCCAAGCAATAAGATACATAAATACAAAAATTTAAAAAACCAGTTAAAATCGAATTAAATCATTTTTTGGCCCAGACAAATTAAAACACCCCAATAATTTAAGAACAGATTTAAAATTTATATATTAAAAGAGGGAGGAGATTAGGCCAAGCCTGCTTGATGGAATAAAAGAGTCTTCACAGCGCGGCGGAAGGTGCGCAGATCCGGGATCCTCCGTATCTCTGGGGGGAGCTCATTCCAGACGGTAGGTGCCCCCACAGAGAAGGCTCTCCCCCTAGGGGTCGCCAGCCGACATTGTTTGGCTGACGGCACCCGGAGGAGTCCCTCTCTATGAGAGCGTACTGGCCGGTGGGAGGCTATTGGTGGTAGTAGGCAGTCCCGTAAATAACCAGGTCCTAAGCCATGGAGCGCTTTAAAGGTGGTAACCAAAACCTTGAAGCGCACCCGGAAGACCACCGGGAGCCAGTGCAGCTTCTCCACCCCCACCCACCCCTGGAAGGCCGAAAACAGCCCATTTGCCAACTTCTGGTCCCACCAGAAGTTGGCAAACAGGCCATTTCTGGCCTCCGGAGGTCTGGGGAAAGCCATTTTTGCCCTCCCCAGACTCCTAGAAAGGCTCTGGAGTCTGGGGGGGGGAGAGAAACGGGCCTTCCCCACCAACCCCCCAGATCCTCCAAAGGCAGGAAACAGCTTGTTTCCCTACTTCTGGTTGGCCCAGAAGGCCTGAAAATCAGCTGGCTGGCACGCGCATGTACACCGGATCTCAGCTTGCGTGCCCACCAATATGGCTACCCGTGCCACCTGTGGCACGTGTGGCATAGGTTCGCCATCATGGGCCTAGTGCATTTTTCCCGAAACAATATCAGGGTTGGAAGGGACCTAGGAGGTCGTCTAGTCCACCCCCCTGCTCAAGCTAGAAACCCTAAACCAGTGGTCCCCAACCCCCGGTCCGCGGACCGGTGCCGGGCCGTGGAGTACCTGGCACCGGGCCGCGCAGCGGCCGGGGGACATGAATGCTGCAGCGCAAAGGCTCCTGGGCCGTGCGCAATGGGCCGTGCGCAAAAGCTCCTGGGCCGTGCCCCCACCCCTGCGCGTGCTCAGCGGGCCGCGGCGATAAAAAGGTTGGGGACCACTGCCCTAAACCATTTCAGACAAATGGTTATCCAACATCTTCTTAAAAACTTCCAGCGTTGGAGCATTCACAACTTCTGGTGGCAAGTCGTTCCATTGGTTAATTGTCCTCCCTGTCAGGAAATTTCCCCTTAGTTCTAGGTTGCTTCTCTCCTTGATTAATTTCCACCCATCGCTTCTTGTCCTACCTTCAGGTGCTTTGGAGAATAGCTTGACTCCCTCTTCTTTGTGGCAACTCCTGAGATATTGGAAGACTGCTATCATGTCACCCATTAAGACAATTACAAAAAAATAAATCAGTTTTTAGCCATCCAAAATGCCTCATTTTAGCTGCTCTGGATATATGGAAAGCAGCTTTTGGCCATCTGATTTTTGCTCCCCAAAACAGAAGGAGCCCTTTCTTTGCAAGGGGGTGGGAGGCTGGGGGGGCAGGAGAGCTACGGAAGACCTACAACCCTAATTATCTTAAGCGCCGGAGCGTGCTTGGCTCTGCCTCTGCTCCCAGCACCCGGGCTTCAGGGCTTCAGAATTTAATGAGAATTGTTACACGTAAAGAGAAGAATGCATCAGACAGGATGACCGATCCTCCCCCCCCCCACCCCTCTTCCAGGTCTCTGCAGAGAATGAAAATATTCGACATCTGCAAGAGATGGGGTTGGAGGCAACGACAGCCTGCTTGTTGACATCATTTAGCGCCCGGCGAAGGCAAGCAAATAAAAATATTAAAAGCCTTGCACGCTGCAGTGATTCACCCTGCTTTGCAAAACAGGGACAAATGATTCCTTTAGCTGGGAAGATCTGGGCAGGCGGGCTCCTCCGGCAGATGTGGTGGGTGATCTGAATAGGTGACATTTCCCCTCTCCTCTCCCACAGGTGTGTGTCTCCCAAGTGTGAGAAGGAAGCACGCATAAAAGCGAATCGGAATATTCCACCAGCTTTAAACCAAGCAGCGATGAAGATGCGATTATGGGAAATAAACCTCTGTTCCTTTTGCAGCTATGCTAATAGCAGAGGCTAGAGCAGTGTTTCTCAACCTTGGAAGCTTGAAGATGGGTGGACTTCAACTCCCAGAATCCCCCAGCCAGCGCTGCTGGCTGGGGGATTCTGGGAGTTGAAATCCACCCATCTTCAAGCTACCAAGGTTGAGAAACACTGGGCTAGAAGTGTGTGGCTGTTTTTTTGTGAATGCAAAGACATCTCCAGACCATTCAGTTGGCTTTTTTTTTTTTCCCCATTACGATGCGATACAGCATCTCTCTGAGGCCAAAGCTGACACCCTCTGCCTCCGAGACAGAATGAAGTGTGGTGCCTCCACCCGTTTTAATTGACTGGGGAATTCTGGGAACTGAAGTCCAGGAATCATAAATGCAGGGGGAATTCTGGTGGTTGAAGTCCACCGATTTTAGTTGGCTGGGGAACTCTGGGAATTGAAGTCCACCTGTTTTAGTTGGCTGGGGAATTCTGAGAGTTGAACTCCACCCGTTTTAATTGACTGGGGAATTCTGGGAATTGAAGTCCAGGAATCATAAATGCAGAGGGAATTCTGGGAGTTGAACTCCACCCCTTTTAGTTGGCTGGGAAATTCTGGGAATTGAAGTCCAGGAATCATAAATGCAGGGGGAATTCTGGGACTTGAATTCCACCCCTTTTAGTTGGCTGGGGAATTCTGGGAATTGAAGTCCAGGAATCATAAATGCAGGGGGAATTCTGGTGGTTGAAGTCCACCGATTTTAGTTGGCTGGGGAACTCTGGGAATTGAAGTCCACCTGTTTTAGTTGGCTGGGGAATTCTGGGAGTTGAACTCCACCCGTTTTAATTGACTGGGGAATTCTGGGAATTGAAGTCCAGGAATCATAAATGCAGGGGGAATTCTGGGACTTGAATTCCACCCCTTTTAGTTGGCTGGGGAACTCTGGGAATTGAAGTCCACCTGTTTTAGTTGGCTGGGGAATTCTGGGAGTTGAACTCCACCCGTTTTAATTGACTGGGGAATTCTGGGAATTGAAGTCCAGGAATCATAAATGCAGGGGAAATTCTGGGAGTTGAACTTCACCTGTTTTAGTTGGCTGGGAAATTCTGGGAATTGAAGTCCACGAATCATAAATGGAGGGGGAATTCTGGCGGTTGAAGTCCACCGATTTTAGTTGGCTAGGGAATTCTGGGAATTGAAGTCCACCCATTTTAGTTTGCTGAGGAATTCTGGAAATTGAAGTCCACCCATTTTAGTTGGCTGGAGAATTCTGGGAACTGAAGTCCAGGAATCATAAATGGGTGGGGAATTCTGGTGGTTGAAGTCCTCAGTCTTAAAGTCGACACTGTTGAGAAACTATGGTCTAGCATCAGAGGCGGACCTGTTCTTTTGTGGAATATTCCACGGGAAAACAAGGAGACATCCTTGTGGATTGGACCTGGGAATGCAGAAGCCCCAAATCCAGTTGGAAGAAGGAGATGGAGACAGAGAGAGAAATATACACTGAAAAAACATTGGCCAGTTTAAAGCCAGGCCATCTCGGCCTTTTTGCTCTCGGCTCCTGAAGCTCAACCAGTTTTGTGGACGGCCCCTTCCTTAAATCCAAACAAGGAAGACCCCCATCTGAACAGACTCCGTGCCCTCCAACTTCCAAGGGGCAGCCTTTAAAAGAGAGAGAGGGTCATTCAATCATTTCCTTGGAAAGGAGACGGGAGGGCTTGGGAGTTCAACACACACGGAGCTTTCTTTTGGAGACAGACATGATTAAGAAGGAAGAGGGAGAGCAATGAAAGGCGAGAGGGACACCCCCCTCCCATGACCTCCCCTCAGAAGCCAGGAGGGAGGGGGCTTGCCAAAGGTCAAGGCTGAGACCCAGACCCCCATGCCCAAGAAATCTGGAAGGCGTTCCTAACCCAGCCTCTGGATAATTGGGTATCTTTGGGAGGATGGAAAGCAAAGCGTGAATTCTCGAATACAGCTCATCTGCCTGAAACCCGCATTCGGGAGTAGGGCGGTATATAAATCTAATAATAAAAATAAAAATAAATAAATATATAAATTGCATATCGGACATTAATACTGTTGCAATATTTTCAGGATCAGACTCAATAAAGATAATAGAAGTTATAGGTTTAAATATAATTCTCTTTAATCATAATAGGCATTCTATATTCGCTGAATATTCAAGATAGAAGCAAGGAAAATGGGGAGGATGGCTCCTTTTATATACAAGGGGCGGAGCCAGGAATGGGAGTGGTAAAATATGAATACATTAAAGCTCAAGTAATAAGTTAACCCCTGATGTTCCATATATACATTATTTACACATTAGAGAATAAGGCATTTACATCTGACAAATCCCCCTCTAAATGCCGGTTCGTTATACAGCACCAGTTACATTCAGATTCAGGACAATATAATACATATAATTTAGAAGTTAAATATTTGTGTTGTTTAGAAGGTAAGGGTTTTGTTAATATGTCAGCTAATTGTTCAGAAGTATCACAATGTATTGCTTTGATGAATCCGTCTTGAGATAGTTGTCTCACGTGCTTAAATTTTATATCAATATGCCTGGACCTTTGTCCAATTGCATCGGATCTAGAAATTTCAATGGCCGCTTTATTATCTTCATGCATAATAAATGGTAAAGTAGGTTTCTTCCAAACATCTGTGATCAAATCATTGAACCATACAAGGTTATTTGCAGCTTTGGACAAGCAAACATATTCTGCTTCTGTGGTAGAGGTGGCTACCAGTTCTTGTTTACCAGTATACCAGTAAACTGGACAATCGTTCAATAGAAAAACATAACCAGAGGTACTCTTTCTGCATGATGTATCACCAGCCCAATCTGCATCAGCATAACAAGTAATTTTTGGTTCTTTGTCATTATTGGGTTCCAATATTAAACAAAAATCTAATGTACTTTTCAGATATCTTAAAATTCTTTTGACAGCTTCCCAATGATACAAGGTTGGTTTGCTAACATATCTTGACAATAAATTGAGAGGTAATGCAATATCTGGCCTAGTCCAATTAGATATATAAAGGAGTGAACCTATAACTGATCTGTAAAATGTGTTGTCTTTAAACTCAGGGGAAGATTCATCATTGTTTCTAAGAAAATCAGTTTGCATAGGTGTGTCACATGTTTTGGCATTATTTAAGTTACATTTGTTTAGGAGTTCAATGATTTTATCTTTTTGGGTAAGTTTGAATCCCCTTTTTGTTTTGTTAATTTGTACACCAAGGTATTTATTCACTCTACCTAGTGATTTCAATGAGAAGTGTTCGTTTAACTTATTTACAAAGATTTCCCTGCTCTCTTTATGCTTTCCAATATATAAAATATCATCCACATAAATTAATACAAATTCAATATGATCATTGCTCTTTTTTACAAAGAAACAGTTATCAGCAGTGGTGGCGTTGAAATCCATGGTCTTTAGTACTTTTACCAAACAATCGTACCATCTTTTGCCAGATTGCTTCAATCCGTACAGACTCTTATTTAGTAACCAAATTTCGTTCTTATTAGTGTATTGACTGTGTGGTGCTCTTACATATATTTCCTTATCTAATTTTGCATGTAAGTATGCAGTCTGTATGTCATATTGAAACACGTCTAGATTGAGTGCAGATGCTACTACAAGAGCTGTTTTGACACTCTCTGTTCTCACTGTGGGTGAATATGTGTCAGTATAGTCTTCTGGATATTTTTGTGCATAACCTTGTGCAACTAGTCTGGCCTTGTATAAGGTATTACCTCCTTCTAAATTCTTAATTTTATAAATCCACCTGGTACCTATAATTGTTTTATCCTTAGGTGCGATCGCAGGTGTGAATACATTTAATCCTTGTAAACTTTTCATTTCTTTTTCCATAGCTAGTTCCCATTTTTCTCTTTCTTCACTGGGAAGTTTCAATACTTCCTCATATGTATTAGGTGTTATTTGTTCTCCATCCATATGCATAATATAATCTTTGTATTTATTTGGTATTTGGTTTCTATTATTTCTAATATTTCTTTCAGGTTTGCTATGGTTGTCATGCAAATATCTGGCTTCCTTTTTTGTTAATGTGTCTGTCTTTATTTTATGCTGACTATTTGTCCAAGTTTTGGTTTTGTTCTTACTTTTGTTAATATTTTGATTTTCTGTTGTTCCTTCCTCGCAAGATATATTATCTTTGCTTTTATTAGGAAAAATTTCATTAAGGTGCAACTTAGACCAATTGGCCTGCTCATGAAACACAGCTGTTCTGGATACTATAAATTTGTTATTATTATCGATGAATCTGTACCCTTTGGTTCCAGTTTCGTATCCCATGAATCTTAATCTCCTGGATACGTTTTCTCCCTTTCTCCTCAATTGTTTAGGTATGTGCACGTCTGCAGTAACTCCAAATATGTGCATGTGTGCTAATTTAGGTTTTCTATTGTACATCACCTCATATGGTGTCTTATTCACAATACTGGACCATGTTCTATTTTGAGTGTAATTTGAATAATGTAAGGCTTCTGACCAAAATTGTTTGCCTAAACCAGCATCCTCTAATGTGCATCTAATCATGGTTTGTAGTGTGGAGTTCTTTCTCTCTGCAATCCCATTTTGAAAGGCAGAAAATGGATTGGACGTGAAATGTAGCATCCCTCTATCCTTTAACCATTGGGAGAATTCTTTAGACATGAATTCACATCCCCTATCTGTCATAATTTGTTTTATTCTGATATTATGTTGTGTTTCTATGCGTTTGTAGAATTCCTTAAATTTCTGAAAGGTTTCATCCTTGTGCTTTAATGTGTAAACAAAACCATAGCGACTGTAATCATCCACTATTGTTAGGTAGTAACGTTTTCTATAGGTAATTGATGGAGTTAATGGACCAACTAAGTCCATATGTACCAAATCAAAAATATTGTTAGTTGATCTGTTAGATTTTTTTGGTCTAGGACTGGTTTTTAGTTTGGTGGATTTACATACTGAGCATTCTAAATAATTTTCACAATTTTTTATTCTTACACCTTCTGCGTGTTCAGTCATTTTTTGTACTACAGGAAAGCTTGCATGTCCTAACTTCCTATGTAAGATATGAGCACACTCATCATGAATTGGTTTACCTATTTTTGGTTTCTTCTCATTGTGTGTATTTTTGTTATCATGAGTTATTTTACATTCATCATTGTCACTGTTACTGACATTTTCATCATCTGCTTCAATACAATCTTCCATATTTGAATCAATGTTATGTAACCATCTTTCTTTGGTTATCAGATAGGGTAGACCCCCTTTTATCATCACTGTGCCTACATTTGTTTTGTTCTTTTCTATAGTTGCTTTCCCCTTTGAGAAAACTATATTGATGTCAGATTCTCTGCTTAGTTTTATAGCACTTAGTATGTTGTGAGGTATTTCTGGGATTAATAATACCCCCTCTATTTTCCCTAAACCAGGCAAGGTCACATTTCCTCTGCCTAATACTTGAACCTTTTCTTGATTAGCTACCTTTATCACAAACTTATCTTCTGTAAATGAAGATAATATACTTTTGTTATTAGTGGTGTGATTTGTTGCACCAGAATCAATAAGCCAATTATTGTTCTCATCTTGTTGTGTTTTGGTGCTGTCTTGTTTATTTAGCCCATTTAGTGACCCAGATTTTCTCTCTTTTGAATTTTCTCTACCCCCTCTACTTTCTCTGTAGTTTGGTGGACTTCTATATTTGTGTCTATCTGTGGAAGATTGTCTGTAATTGTATTTGCTCCTATATTCTGGCCTATGTCTCTCCCTTGGGACTTTGGGACAGTCTCTTCTACTGTGTTCCCTGGATCCACAATTGTGGCATCTAAAGGCTTCATTATATTTATCTTGAAAGACTACTTTCCTAAAAGATTTGTGTTCTGTTTGGTTACTGGAACGATTTTTTCTTGAATTGTCTTCTGCTATCAATTTGTTAGATAGACTTTCTATTGATAAATATCCCAAATTAATGGTATCTAAGTGTGACATAAAGCTATCCCATGATGGATCAAGTGAATTGATAATAACACTTTTCATAGTTTGATCTGAAATCACTTCCCCCCTCAATTGCAGCTCAGCTCTTATTTTGTTTAGATTTATCAAATGTTCACTTATAGAAACCCCTGGTTTCACTCTAGAAGAAAAGAAATCCTTAGACATTCTTGTGGTTGTGGCTACGCTATCGCTGTGAAATAGATTAAACATGCATTGAATTATTTCTGATACAGTTAGGTTTGGTTTGATGCTATGATACATTGCAGGAGACACGCTAGAAATTATTATGAAAAATGCTCTATGATGTAAACAGTCTATTTTTAAAGTCCAAGGTCTTCTTGGAGGACTAGTTATAAAGAATAGTAAATTTTCTTTCATAAAAATAACCTGAAGCTGTTGGTACCACTCTTGTAAATTAATGCCATCAACTCTAAGTTTTGGGAAGTCACTGGGTAAGTTCCCCACATTATTTTGTCCATTACTTACAACCTGAGGCAGTCCGTGGTCTCTCAAGTGCAGGAAATTACAGAACGGCATTGGGATGCTTGTAACGAGTCTGCGCGGTTCTCTGGCCAGTTCAAGTCTTTCGGGGCCGTCTACGTAGTTTTGCACATGCGCGTTGCTCATTTCTTCTTTGGCGCCGTTGTGGAAGGTTCTCTCCATTTCAGCTCTCTCGATCCGCTCCTCTTCAGATGAGTCGGTCTCTGGCTCGGTTTTTGGGGCTTTGGTGATGGCGGCGGTTCTTCTCTTTCTCTTGTGTGTGCTGGCACTCGATTCTGTCTGCGGTGTAGGACGGAATCGGCATGGCTCTCTGGGCTCGGGTGTCGTCGTTTTCGAAGTCAGGATGGGAGCGTGCAGGTCTTGAGTTGTCGGTTTGATTGCTTGCTTCTTCGTTGATGTCTTAGAAATTTTCAATCTTGGCCCAAAAGCAGCAAAAAGTGTTTTCATTGCTGACTCTACTTGAGACTTTGTTAAATCGTCTTCACTTTCTGATTTTGGTTCATCTGAAGAGTTTGAGACTTCTTTTTCACTTTCTTCGTCTGATAGCGTTTTTCGCGCCAGAAATTTTGAACTGAGCGTTTTGATTGGCTCTGCTTCACTCTCTTTTGAAGTTCGTTGAAACCAAGATGGCTGCCGTTCAAAATTTCGCGCGGGGTCACATCTTTTCTTTTTTACAACTATTTTCTCAGTAGTCATTTCACTCACAGTTTTTTGATCTTTGGGTTTTTCTTTAATGATGTTTTTCTCTCTCGCTGCTCCGCTGTTCCTCAGCATCTCCTGGAGGTCCGCGATGAGGCTTTCATCATTCTTTTGGCTTTTTAGTATTTTTAATATTTCTGACCTGAGTTCGTTATTTTCTATCTCGATTTCTTCCTGGTCGTTATTTTCACTCATCAGTTCTTCTTCTTCAGTGGTGTATTCTTCGGATTCTCTCGAAATCGCATTAGTGGATTCGTTGATCATCTCTTGATCAGTTTCTATTTCTTTGCTGTAGACCCTGGTGTTGGGCCTATCTTTCTTGGACATTTTTAATTACTTATTGAGTCAATTAACCATCCTCTGCTACCAGCTTGTTGCAATATTTTCAGGATCAGACTCAATAAAGATAATAGAAGTTATAGGTTTAAATATAATTCTCTTTAATCATAATAGGCATTCTATATTCGCTGAATATTCAAGATAGAAGCAAGGAAAATGGGGAGGATGGCTCCTTTTATATACAAGGGGCGGAGCCAGGAATGGGAGTGGTAAAATATGAATACATTAAAGCTCAAGTAATAAGTTAACCCCTGATGTTCCATATATACATTATTTACACATTAGAGAATAAGGCATTTACATCTGACAAATACAATTGAGTGAGTCCAGAGAGATTTCACGAGAAGAGCCCTCCACTCTTCTTTCTGCTCGCAACAAAATCCCTTATGCCACCAGGCTTGAAATTATGAGATTAGACAATTTAGGACTACACAACCTTCGGTCTGACCTAAGCGTAGTATACTAAATTATCTGCTACAACATCCTACCTGTCAATGACTACTTCAGCTTCAACCTCAATAATAATAACACCGGGGATCCCCCACCCTTATGGAAAACGTATTTACCTCCAGCCGCCTTTCCTCCTCTGGAAAAGGGCCAGAGAAAAGCCATCCACACGACCCCCGCCCCGCCCCAGCAAACCCCCCCTCCCAAGCGGTGGGGAGTCCCCACGCCTTGTTTTTCCTCCAGTGGGAACTTCTCCCCGGCTTCCCTCGATCGACTCTCCCCCCCCCGCAAAAGCAGGTCGCCTCCCCCCCTCCGCAACGTCACGGGCTCGGAAGCATCCTTCCCTCCGGTGCTGCCCCCCCCCCCCCCAATCGCACCACCACCATCCGCCCAACCAACCCGCCGAGCTCTGCAGAAAGGCGAGCCAGCGGCGTCACGCAGCCCAGCCGCGGTCCGAGCGGTAAGTCCCGTGCCCGGTCAGCCGGCCGAAGACCCCCCCCGGCCCCCCCCCAGCAGCGAGAAGGAGGGAAGGAGACTGAGCTGACCCAGCCGTGGTCGCTTGCAAAGGTGGGAGACTCCGCTGAGGAAGGAAAGGAAGGGAGGGAGGGAGGGAGGGAGGGAGGGAAGGGAAGAGAGAGGGAGGGAGGGATGAAGGAGAGAAGGAAGGAATAGAAGGGAAGGGAAGAGAGAGGGAGGGAGGGATGAAGGAGGGAAGGAAGGAATAGAAGGGAAGGGAAGAGAGAGGGAGGGAGGGATCAAGGAAGGAAGGAAGGAAGGGATCAAGGAAGGAAAGAAGGAAGAGAGGGGAAGGGAGGGAGGGAGGAAGGAAGAGAGGGGAAGGGAAGAGAGGGAGGGAGGATTAGAAAGGAAGGGAAGAGAGAGGGAGGGAGGAAGGGAAGAAGGAAAGAAAGAAGGAAGAGAGGGGAAAGGGAGGGAGGGAGGGAGGGAGGAAGGAAGGAAGGAAGGATTAGAGGAGAAGGGAAGAGAGAAGGAGGAGGAAGATGGCAGGGGAGAAAGGGACGGAGGGGTCCGGATAAGATCCGGAGGGACCGGGGCTTTCAGAGGGACTTTTGCCGACCGACAACCCCCCCCCCCCCAGCCCCCAAGGGAAGATGCATGTCGAGCATCGGCGGAGAGACCGACCTGCGAGTCGCGTTTGCGGGGCGTCGGAGAGTTTGCGGGGCCCCGTGGAACGAGCCTCTCCCCTTCCCTACGCCCCAAGGATGGCGAGACCCTTGCCCTGCCCTGCCCTCCCCCCCCCCCATTGCCTGGCCCAACGCCTGGGCAGGTCCCCCATCCATCCCCGGGTAGGGAAACGCACCGGCGGCACGGGAGGCTTTGGAATTTGAGCGGCGGGTCTTTCGGCTGTCAACGGGGCGCAAGGGAGCCGTCGGGGCCAGGAGATAAATTGTTTTCTTGCGCCAGTGGTCTGTCCCGCGAGGAGGGAGGCTGCACAGTTGGGATGTGGGCAAAAGAGGGGCTTCCCCCCCACTCCTCAAGCCTGTCTCCCCTTTTCCAAGCCTGCAAAGCATGGCAAGAAGGGAGGGAGGGAGGAAAGAAAGAAGGAACTGAAAGAAAGAGATGGAGGGAGGGAGAGAGGAAGGGAGGAAGGAAGGGAGGGAGGAGATGAGGAGATAAGAAAAGAGAGGAAAGGATGGAAGGGAGAGAGGGAGGAAAGAAGGAAGGAAGGAAAGAAGGAACTGAAAGAGAGAGATGGAGGGAAAGAGGGAGGGAGGGAGGGAGGAAGGAAGGGAGGGAGGAGATGAGGAGATAAGAAAAGAGAGGAAAGGATGGAAGGAAGAGAGGGAGGGAGGAAAGAAGGAAGGAAGGAAAGAAGGAACTGAAAGAGAGATGGAGGGAGGGAGAGAGATGGAGAGAGGGAAGAGATGAGGAGGTAGGAAAAGAGAGGAAAGGAAGGGAGGGAGGGGGGAAGGAAGGAAAGAAGGAACTGAAGGAGAGAGATGGAGGGAGGGAGGGAGAGATGGAGGGAGGGAGGAGATGAGGAGGAAGGAAAAGAGAGGAAAGGATGGAAGGATGGAAGGGAGGGGAGAAGGAAGGAAGGAAGGAAAAAAGGAACTGAAGGAGAGAGATGGAGGGAGGGAGAGATGGAGGGAGGGAGGGAGGAGATGAGGAGGAAGGAGAAGAGAGGAAAGGAAGGAAGGAAGGAAGGAAGGAAGGAAGGAAGGAAGGAAGGAAGGAAGGAAGGAAGGAAGGAAGGAACTGAAGGAGAGAGATGGAGGGAGGGAGGAAGGAAGGGGGGGTACATGGTATGGCTGTTTCCTCCAAACTGGCACTCATCTAAATGAAATGATATGAAGGAGCGAAACCAGCATCTTTCCATACAGGGCTGGTTAAACAAATCATGGCAGCCTCTGATTCATCCCCTGCCCGGAGGCAGGATGGGCTTTAAAGAAAGGAAGGAAATATTGGAGACAGATGTGGAACTGCACAGGCAGGGTACCCAAATTTCCCACGAGAAACAACTGTCACTTACACCACCATCCTGCCTTGAAAGTATCTGGAATTCACCCTCAATGTGCACAGCAATCGAGTCAGTATGGATAGAAGAGAATATTTGGAGCTCAGGACTGATCTACAGTGTTCTCTGAACTTGGGGGTTTTCTTGCAGACGTTTCGTGACCCAACTAGGTAATACTATCAGTGCTAGAAGGAGCCCTGGTGGCGCAGTGGTTAGAATGCAGTATTGCAGGCAAACGTTGCCCACAGCCTGGAATTTGTTCCTGAGGGGGCTCGAGGTTGACTCAGCTGTCCATCCTTCCAAGGTAGATTAAAAGAGGACCCACATTGTTGGGGGCAAATAGGCTGACATTTTAAGTCACCCAGAGTGTGCTGTAAAGCACTATATAAGTCTAAGTGCTGTTGCTATAGAAGGGATAATAAACAGCAAACCTTCCTTCTAGCACTGATCATGTTACCTAGTTGGGTAATGAAACGTCTGGAAGAAAACAGCCAAGCTCAGAGAGCACCAAGGACCCAATAGTCCTCCTCCTCCTCCTCCTCCTCCTCCTCCTCCTCCTCCTCCTCCTCCCCCCCCTTCTCCTTCACTCCACAAACCCCACTCTCTACCACTACCCAGTTGGGTAATGAAACGTCTGCAAGAAACCCACCAAGGTCAGAGAGCATCTAGGACCCCAAAGCTAGCAAGTATTAGCATCTGATTCCCTAGATCAGGGGTCAGCAACCTGCGGCTCTGGAGCCGCATGCGGCTCTTTCACCCCTCTGCTGCGGCTCCGTCACTCAAAATATGCATCACAACCACCAATGTGCGACACTCGCCGGCACGCAATTTATTGAGCTTTTCAACCCCCAGTAGGCCAATCATGGATAAATCCAAGAAAAGAAAAGTTTCAGAAGAAAACAAAGTTTAATTCAACTACATATGCTAGTTTTGTGGCCGCTCAAGAAATAGTCAGGCACAGGAAGGGTTTTGTGGCTCCTGGTGTTTTCTTTTCTGTGGGAAACGGGTCCAAATGGCTCTTTGAGTGTTTAAGGTTGCAGACCCCTGCCTTAGATCGAGAGCCATTTACTTCCTAAAATGATTTGTCCCTGCAGAAGATTTAAGAAATACTCCCAACTCCAAAGTGGAACTAAATTTAATCTCCGCCTCTCCTAGCTTTGCATGCATTCCCTCCCACACTTGTGGGGTCCGATGAATGTTACAAAGATGTCATCACATCGGGGGCTAAGCTCTATCTCCGTCCAGGAAGTTCTTGGATGATCCTCTGTGGGCTGTCTCCTCTCTTCTTACCCCTACCCCCAAATCTGTGAAACCAGGCCAGAAGAAATGCAGACTGGAAATAAACATATTGGAGTAAAAATTGAATCTGAAAATCATTTCCCACGTGTCTTTCGGGGGAAGCAGCGAATAAGAGGAACTAGGATGCGAAACCTTCTCGGTCTGGATGAAACCAAAGCATTAAAACAGAAGTCGTTTGTTTCTGCTCTTTCCAGACCAGACCAACTTCCTTTTCGCTCCTATTTTGCAAAAGATTCCAGAAACATTTCAAGAGCCTCTAAACTAAGCTTCAGGGAAGCTTAATCTATGAATGCTGGAATACCAGATTTTATTCCCTCTCATATATATATAAAACTCCTGCCTCTTTAGAAGGGATGTTTCGGCATTCCAGTACCCAGGTCCAAAAATAAGGAAATCAGTCTATCCTGCGTTGACAGGGTTTATTTCAGGGGTGAAATCCACATTTTTTTTACTACCGGTTCTGTGGGCATGGTTTGGTGGGCGTGGTGTGGCTTGGTGGGCGTGGCTTGGTGGGCGTGGCAGGGGAAGCATACTGTAAACTCTCCATTCCCACCCCACTCCAGGGGAAGGATTCTGCAAAATCCCCATTCCCTCCCCACTCCTGGAGAAGGATACTACAAAATCTCCATTCCCACCCCACTCTGGGGCCAGCCAGAGGTGGTATTTGCCGGTTCTCCAAACTGCTCAAAATTTCCGGTACCGGTTCTGCTGGATTTCACCCCTGGTTTATTTAATCATGGTTTGTTGACTGTACTCCGGCTGGCCGGATTCACACAACACAACAAGTCAGAGCCAAGTACAGGAAGCTCTCCACTTACGACCATTCATTTAGCGAATGTTCACAGTTGCGACAGTGCTGAGAAGAGTGACTTATGACGAGTCCTCCTACTTACGACTGTCGCAGTGATCCCCTCTGGGATGCTGCCCAGGGGAATTCTGGGAACTGAAACCCAACCTCTTAAATCAGCCAAGGTTAGCTGATTTGATTCGTGCTCGTGCACATAATTGTGTGGTTTCTAGTGGCAATTAAGCGTGGCTTGTAGAGAACTTTATGCGGGCAGAAACAACAATTTTAAAAAATATTTTCAATACCATTAAAACACTTCCATACAGGGTCCTGGGATCAATTATGTTTCACCCTACAGAAATACAGCCTCGTTTTACCGGTTACTAGAAACCCAAATGGGACCACGAAGCGCTAAGAGAATTCATTAAAATGCCTTTTCACCCCCAGCATGTTGAAACATCACCGTCCTTCCTTTAGAAGGGACGCCAAGGTTGATTTGGGGTTTTACTACCTCGCAGGCGTCTGCAGTCATCTTTTCGGTGTATGTTTTATTCGGGGGGGGGGGGGGAGCAGGAAGCGGGGGGAGGGAGTACGCCGGAGGAAAACAGTTTGCGAGTAGCCCAGACGCGCACTTTCAAACAGAATAATCCAGGGATGCTTGCCACACGGAGTTGGGAGTTGCTAAAGAGGAGCCAAGTCACAAAAAATAAGAATTATTCATGAATGAATGGGGAACGGCTGCAGGTTTTCCCGATGTGCAATTTTTAGCAGGACGGCAGTTAAAACTTATTTGAAAGGAAGAGACCCGGTTGGGCAGCCGGAAACAGGACAATGCTGAGGAAGAGTGAGGTGGTGGAAGAGTTTGAGAAAATGGAAATTATTAATTTTTTTAGTAGCCGCCGTAATTCCGGGAGCTTTCCACTACAGGGGTGGAAATTTTCCCGTCAGCCTTCTCCCTTGGTGGAAAGGCTAACCATTAAATGTGGCAGGGCCTCGCTCACCAATATTCCAGTTGTGTTTGTGTTGGTAATGTGTGGGAGGCATTAATGACATTTTATATTTTCTTTTGCCCTGCTGGGAAAAAAAAATATCATTTTATTTTCCCTTTCCCTTCCATGCACGTGAAGTCCAGTTGGCAGGCGCACTGGAACCCGGAAAAGCAACGGGCGATGGCTCGCGTGCCCGGAGAGATGGCTCTGCGTGCCACTTCCAGCACATGTGCCAAAGGTTCACCATCACGGCCCTAGATCATTCCAGAACAAATGGCAGTCGAGTCTCTTCTTTGCCAAGTGTGGGTAACCTGGTTAATCACCGGCTTTTCCCTTTGTTCCTCCCAACCAGAGTCGGCTGTCAGCGATGTTGCAGTGCAGACATGCTCAGGAATTCAGCTTTGGGCCCCGGGCATTGAAGGATGCTCTGATTTCCACCAATCCTGCCCTGCAGGAGCTCTACGCCAAAGCTTTCTCTAACACCGAAAAACTCTTCCTGTCCGAAGCCTACAACCCACACCGGACCCTTTTCTGCAGCTTGTTCATCAGGACGGCTTTTGATTGGCTGCTCAGCCACCCCGATGCCCCGGAGGATTTTGAGACCTTCTACTACACATTGCTAAAGAAAAAGCAACGGTTTTGCCGCAAGCACATCTACCTGCAACCCATAGGTAAGCCGGCTGATGGATCGGAAGGCGGGTGGGAGGAAGGAAGGAAGGAAGGAAGGAAGGAAGGAAGGAAGGAAGGAAGGAAGGAAGGAAGGAAGGAGCCTACCTACTTGCCTTCTCTTGCAATAGCAGCTTTCTTAGGGCAGCCCGTCGCAGGGATACTCCATTCCATGGTGTTCCTTAACAGTCAAAGTCCAAGGAGGTTCCCTAAACCCGTTGTAAAACTCTACTAGGACTAGTAGAATCGGTGATGTTTTGATAAGCTGTTTCATCCATTTCTTCCTGCGTCAATTTTCTCACATTGCTTTGACTACTACCGTGTTACCCCCAAAGTAAGACCGAGTCTTATATTAATTGTTGTTCCAAAAGATGCATCAGGGTTTATTTTCTGGTTAGATCTTGTTTTTGAGAAAATACGGTACTAAATGCGTCCGTCTGGCTGATGATCTTAACTGAGGCTTATTTTTTGGGTAGGGTTTATATTACGAGCATGCTGAAAAATCATGCTAGGGTTTATTTTCTGGCTGGGTCTTATTTTTGAGAAAATATGGTACTAAATATGTCCATCTGGCTGACTATCTTAACTGAGGCTTATTTTTTGGGTAGGGCTTATATTACGAGCATGCTGAAAAATCATGCTAGGGCTTATTTTCTAATTGGATCTTATTTTGGGGGAAACACGGTATATGCAGGTAATCCTCGATTTACAAATATTCCTTTAGCTACTGTTCGAAGTTACAAAGAGAGTGAAAAAAGTGACTTAGGACTGGTCCTTACATTTATGACCATTCCAGGATCCTCATAATCATGTGATCAAAAAAGTCACCCTGTCACTTGACGCTTCTGTTCCCAGACCTAAGCGAAGGGCCTGTGGGAATCTCTCTCCTGGATTCCCTCCGGAGCTGCGTGGAGTCTTTCTTTCTGGGTCTCCGAGTCAAGTGCCTCCCTTCCGTCTCCATCTCTTCCATCCACTGCTGTTACCGTCACAATCAGGATTCGGACAGGATGCAGCTTCACACAGGTGAGGTGGTGGGGGTGGACCACCTGGGAGATTGATCATGGTGGAGTCCTTTAAGACGAGGTCCTCGGTGGTCTCTGAGCTTGGTTGTTTTCTTGCAGACATTTCATGGCCTGACGAGGTAATGGTATCAGTGGTAGAAAGGAGAGGGGTTTGCAGGGAGGAGGAGGAGGAGGAGAAGGAGGAGGACCACCACCGTGGGGTCCTTGGTGCTCTCCAGACTTAGTTATTTTCCTGCAGATGTTTCATTACCCAACTAGGGAACCTCATCAGTGTTAGAAGGGACTGGAGTTTGTGGATTGGAAGTGGAGGATGATGGGGTCCTTAGTTGCTCTCTGAGATTGGTTGTTTTCTTGCAGACCTTTCATGACCTGTCTAGGTAATATTATCAGTGCTAGAAGGGAGAGGGGTTTGCAGAGAAGAGGAGGAGGAGGATTGTGGGGTCCTTGGTGGCCTGGTTACATTTGTCACAGCACAACTGGGCTGCAACTTTCATTTGCTAGAACTTCTTTCCATTCATTTTGAAGAAGCTGTCCTTTGTATGAAACAGCCTTTTGTCTGACTCGTCTCAAAGCAGACCAGACTGTTCTTTGTTTTGAAAAAAAAAAGAAAAAAAGAAAAAAAAAAGCGAGCATGCTACAGTACATTAAACCCAACCCCAAAGTTTCAGGCGTAATTCCATCCTGTCATTTTTTGTTTGCTCCTTTAGATGGCATCTTGACCTTTCTGAAGAACAACAAGCCGATGGACGCTCTCTGCGTCCTGGGCCTCACCCTCGCTGACCTCTACCCGTGCGAGACGTGGAGTTTCACCTTTGGCAAGTTCTTGCCAGGCCAAGGTTTGCTTGATATCTTGGTCCTCTTCTGGGTTGGGTCAACCTTCCAAAAGTTGAGTCGAAGGTGTGCGCTGCTGGGATGAGATTTCTGAGATAAGAGGGAGATCCAGAAGCTCTTCACTGCCACGTCTGATGAGGGGAGGTAGAAAGAGCTTCAAAAACATGGTTTCTTACTTCAATTTTCACAGAATGTGATAAATCGTACTTCTTTGGGCACTAAAATTCCAAGGTGTTCTTAATATTGCAAGTGGTGGGATTCCAAAACTTTTCCCACCAGTTCCATGAGAGCGCAGTTCGCACGCGCGCGCAGCACTCAAACGCTGCCCTCGGTGTCAGCGCTGGTGAGCTGAGCTGTTGCCGTGCGAATCAGCTGAGCTAAAAAACATGGGAATATAGGACAGGGAACGGCGGGGGCGGGAGGGCAGGGCCAGCCAGAGGTGGTATTTGCCGGTTCTCCAAACTACTCAAAATTTCCACTACCGGTTCGCCCGAATCTGTCAGAACCAGCTGAATACCACCTCTGAAGTGTTGGCCTGGAGATTCCCATAGAAAAGGTTGCCGAGATTAGAGAAGATCGTCTTCTCAAGACTGAGAAGAACTTTGCTAGAAATTGGCCCTAGCAAAATTTCTGACCAGAGAAATCTGTGAAAGGAGACAAACACAACACCACGGATATTTATTTTATTTTATTTTATTAAATTGGCATCGCCAGCAAAGTTTCCATCCAAAACGACCACAATGCCACCAATCCCTCAAGAGCCTTCAAGTGATGCCACTTTCTTCTTTCCCAAACTCTTTTCCCCCCAGAAGTTCATTCATAAGATGTTCCATCCTGTTTTTATTCTACAGATAAAAACACCGGGGACTCGATTGGCTTCCGTTATCTTGTCCCTTCTCTCTATTGGTCCTTCTCTTCACTGCCAAAGCTCCTTCAACAGGGAACCTCAATTGGATGAGGAAGCCAGATCCAAAACACAGGGACTAATGAAACTCTTTTTTTTTCCCCACTACCAATCTATTTTTGAATGGTTGTTAAAAAGAAAAAGCACATTTAGTTCTAAACTTTGCATCCAGAGATCTCGGCAGCTCTTCTGCTATGGAATAATTCTGCCATTTGCACTAAATTATACCGTAGCAGAGACATCACTGAGGCACAGCTGGTTTAGCTCCATCTCCCCTTTTTGATATTGGGCACGGATTAAAAGCTGGCAGAAATGAGAGATGAAAAAAAATCATCTCCTTCTTTTAACAATCCCTTGTGCGGTGGAGTATGGGCAACTGAATGGAGCTGAGTGTTTCCTGGCCAGATGCCTTTCCTGTCGCCAATGCGGAGTTTTTTTCGGCAGATATATTTCTCATCGTGCCCAGAGAGAGAAATATCTGCCTCTACCTAGGATCGAACTCACAGAACTCACCTGATTGTGAGGTGAGAGCTCCACCTCTAGACCACCGCTGATTGAGCCTTAGCCCAAGCTTCATTCTCCTTTTTTATAACCAGCTTGTTTGTTATTTATTCCTTGGCTGTGAGCTGAGATGTCCTTGAAGGGGTTAAAGCTGAAGAAGGCCTGGTCATTGAAACCAACCTTAATCCAACTGTGATTCACTTTCATTCCATTGTGTGTGGAATTACCTCACGGCTCATCTTGTAAAATGTACCCGTTGCGCTAGAAATCGATTTAAAATGGCCCAAGGACCAACTGTTTGAAACAGATGGTTCAATCCGGCACAGGAAGTCTGTCCTTGATGGTTGCGTATAGGAGATGACACACCTGCGGGAAATGCAACCCACCTTTCTCACCCTTCGTTTCCTCTCTCTCCGTAGAAGTGGGCGTCTGCAGCTTTGCCAGATTTTCCAGCGATTTCCCGCAGGTGGCTTGCCCGGCTTTCAATCCATCTCCACGTCGACAGGAAGCTCGTGACGAAGAAGAAGTGGAACTAGCCAAGAAGCAGACCTTGTTGTTCAACATGTTGGAAATGCTTCAGTGTTGCAAGGTGAGGAGTACCCGGGCCAGAGTGGGTTCAAAAATAGTTAAGAGACATGCTCTGGTGTAGATTTCTCATGCTTCTGGTGGGAAAGATCTCACCAACGTGGCCTGCTGGAATGACCTTCTGAGGTTTGGAGATTTTTAAGGGAGGCTTGGGAACTCTGGGAGTTGAAATCCATAAGTCTTAATGTTGGCAAGATGGGATGCCCCTGCTCCATGTCTGGGCTGGGGAATTCTGGGAGTTGAAGTTTACATGCTCTGGTGTAGACTTCTCACGGTGGGAAAGATCTCAGCAACGTGGCGTGCTGGAATGGCCTCCTGAGGTTTGGAGCGTTTTAAGTGAGGCTGGATGGGACGATGGACTTTTTTTGAGAGGGCTCCCCGAAGGCCAAACTAGGATGTTCAGAAAGCCAATGATACAACGGATTCTAAGGTTGTTCAGATATGGTCAAGAAGGCAACAGCTGTAGAAGGTTCTACAGCAGGGGTTGGCCACGATGTCAACTTTATGACCTGTGGACTTCAACTCCCAGAATTCCTGAGCCAGCTGAAGTCCAGTTCATAAAGTTGATAGTTGTCCATCCTTGTTCTACAGCCAATTCTCACCCTTTGATGATGTATTTAGGGACAACAGAATAACAGAGTTGGAAGGGACCTTGGAGGTCTTCTAATCCAACCCCGTGCGAAAGCAGGAGACCCTAGACCGGGGGTGGGCAATTGTAGCTCTTTCTAAAGATTCCCCCTTCCCCTCCAAATCATATCAATAAGACTCAGTCTTGCACAATGCTGAATCAATAATAATGGGCAGGATTCCATACTTTTCTGGTCCACTGGATTAACTCTTCGAAACACCCAAATGGAAGGATGTTGTACACGTTGTACGAGGTGCGATGACAATAAAGTAAACCAAACTAAAACTAATAGGGACATGGGAAGAAAAGCCAGGGAACTGAACCCTAGGCAGGGAGACAGTTGCCTGTTCGACTTGATGGATTCTTAATTTTTCCTACGAAAGATCACGTGTCATGAGATCTGTCATCTGATCGGCTTGGGGAACTGCCGTTGGCTTCAGTGCATCATGCAAGGGGCCCTCAGCTTGGACGAGATCCTGCTGCGGCCGCTGGAACCGTGCCCGATATGTCTCCGGAAGCTGCAGTACGTGGTGGGCTTCAAGCTCATTGAGCGCTACAGGGTGAGTTAAGGATAAGAGGTGGCATAGTCCTTCTTCTCTAGGCCAAGTCCAGCTCCTTGTTGAGGAGCTCCGGAAGCCCACCAGAAGAACTGAGGTGTGTTATCAGAGGGGTCAGAGAGTCCTCATAGTTGGTGGCCTTTTGTCAGTAGACTCAGCCTGGGTCCCTGCCACCAGTTTTCTGTTCCAAGTAATGTTGGCCTTCGGTCAAGACTGGAAGAATAGCAATAGCGCTTAGACTTATATACCGCTTCACAGTGCTTTACAGCCCTCTCTAAGCGGTTTACAGTGTCAGCATTTTGGCCCCAACAATTTGGGTCCTCATTTTACCGACCTCAGAAGGCTGGAAGGATGAGTCAGCCTCGAGCTGGTCAGGATCGAACTCGTGGCAGTGGGCAGAGATATCCTGCAACACTGCATTGTAACAACTGCTCCTTCCTTCCTTCCTTCCTTCCTTCCTTCCTTCCTTCCTTCCTTCCTTCCTTCCTTCCTTCCTTCCTTCCTTCCCAAGCTATAGTAGACTTATATACCACTTCACAATGCTCTACAGCCCTCTCTAAGCGGTTTACAAAGTCAGCATATTGCCCCCAACAATTTGAGTCCTCATTTTACCCATCTCGGAAGGCTGGAAACCTGAGTCAACCTTGAGCCTGGTGAGATTTGAACTGCCAAATTGCAGTCAGCCGGCAGTCAGCAGAGGTAGCCTGCAGTACTGCACTCTGACCACTGCGCCACCATAGCACAAGAAACAACTTTTGGGTGGAGAGAAAGTTTTGGAGAAGTCAGGAGGAGTTCTTTGCCTTCTGCTTACAGCCTAAATTGGCCACACGGGAGGGGAAAGGAAGTTGGGGAGTGGAAGAGGGCCGGAAGAAAATGCATCGAATCACAACTTATAGTTCAGCCACGGATACCGATTCTGACATTTATAGGATCACAGTTCAGAGTTTGTGTTATGGATGCATTTGAAGTATCGAGCAGTCATGTTGTCACTGGGGGGGGCATTGATCCAAAATTTCTGCCTTAAATTAGAAGGCTGGATGAAATTAGCAGCCAAAGATACTTTCCAACTCTGTCACTGGATTGCTTCAACTTGGAAATTCCTGCTTTGCAGGACTAATGCCAGGAACTTCCTTTTCAGCTCTCTCACTTCTTTCAAGTTGGTGGGAACTTAGCCTGTCCGCAGACAGTTTCAGAATCGCTTTGACAGCTGTTAAGAAACGAGAAAGTTTTTTTTCCCCCAAAGGTGGCTAGCTTTTGTTTTGTTTTGTTTTATAAAATTGGGTGCATATTTATAGAGAAATGATTGCTTGCACAATGCTGTGTAATCACAACAGAAAGATCCCTCTTGCGTGTTTGTTTTTTCTTGAGGGGAGCGGAATCTGGGGTACAGAAACTCTACCCCCTGGATGCAGATGGTTTCAGAATCACTTTGACAGCTGTTAAGAAACCAGGAAAGGTTTTCCTCCCCTCCCAAAGGTTGCTAGATTTTTTTTTACAAAATTGGGTGCATAATTGTAGGCAGTGGTGGGATTCAAATAATTTAACAACCGGTTCTCTGCCCTAATGACCAGCTGGGTAGGGGTGGCTCAGTGGTCATGTGACCGTGTGAGCGTGGCCAACTCAATGTCACTCACATCGATGGGCTTAGCTGTTACAATATAATAAGGGTTAACCAGAGAGGCAGTTTCTGTAAGCAAGGCAATAAAGATTAGGCTAGAAACACCACCAGAATGTTTCCTTCCTGCCTTCCTTACAGGATTAGCCCTGTAAAGTGGGGAAAAAAAAACAAAATAAGATTTCTTCCAACAACCGGTTCTCCAAACTGCTTAGAAAGTTAACAACCGGTTCTCCCGAATAGGTGCGAACTGGCTGAATCCTACCACTGGTTGTAGGCTATGCAGAAAAATGATTGCTTGTACAATGTTTGTAACCACTACAGAAAAATCCACCTTGTTTTTTTGGGGTGTGTGTGTGAATTTGGGGTACAGAAACTCTACGCCTGGATGCAGACGATTTCATCCAGCTGGCTCAGCCAAGACTCGACGGATCTCTCCGTATCGGAGGACATTTGGCCACCCAGTGCAGACTCGGGGATGGGTGGTGAGAACGATTCTGAGGCCATCACCTCCCTCTCGGAGCCCTTGACCCCAGACACATGTAGCCAAGCCGCGTCCACCTTGCAGGATCTCGACCTGGATGAGCAGTCGACGTCTTTGGCCGGCGTCCCAGACCAAGAACAGCTGGGCAGGGGCACCCCCAAACCCTTAGACATGATCAAGGAATACAAACGGTGGCTCGAGATGTGCATCGCGGCTCTCGAGAAGGATGTGTCGGAAGACGAAATCCAGCAACTGGACAAGACTGTGGATGCCCTGGCCCGATGGGAGATGTTCACGGGCCAGCTGCCCCACAGGCGGAAAGATTTCCATTTCCCTAACGACAGCCCTGGGCTGAGGAAAGTTCTCGGAGACAAATTCTCCTCCTTAAGAAGGAAACTGAACTCCAGAAAACTGGCCAGAGGGGAATCTTCTCCTCACCACTGGAGGTGGGAGGAGAGTTAGCTTCTCAAGACATTTTGCAACCTGTTTTTTTTTTTTTTAAAGGAAAAAAAAACAAACCAGCGATGAATTCCTCTGTGGGTTTGGTGAAGTCTCGTTTCTTGGATGACGCCTCGTCTTTTCAGCTGCACATTCTTATTGTTTCCTCGGATGAAAAAGAATTTCCCAAGCGCAATAAAATACATCTGTTCTTATCTTTCCTCCGGGAGTTCCTGGTGGGGAGGGCGAGGCTCTCTTTCATCTACAAAGGGAGAATGTAGGGATCTTGACGTAATAGTAGTAGCCGTGAGTCTCGTTTCAATTATTGCAATTTGCAGGTCAAGACAAGATCCCTATCAAACACGGCGAGCCTGCTACCATGGGGAAAAACACACACACACACACACACAAATGCAAACAAGCTCTGCAGGAGACAGCTTTACATGTTTATGTAATCATCTTGCAAGTTATGTAATAACTCGATTTTTTTTGACAGTGGAAATTCGGGGTGGGGAACCAAATCCACGCTGGGTAGCATTCTCAAAACAGGAGCATAGAGAAACCCCCGTTATTCTGCCATCTTCTGCCAGGTGCATCAGGTTTCCTACCTGTTATCATTTCACCTGTTAACACATTTGTCGTCCAGAAAATGCCCCACTCGGCCTGAACTTCCTCGTGGGACAGGAGAGAGAGAGAGGAGAGAGAGGGAGGGAGGGAGGGAGAGTGAATCTGGAAAAAGTGAGGTATTATTAGGTGGGTTTCACTTAACTTTGCTACCAGTTCATTCACGCGCGCCACCTCTGTGCATGCGCAAAAGCTTCTGCGTGTACGCAGATCATATTTGATGACATCCGGGTGGGTGCCTCCCGCCACTGCTACTACCGGTTCGCCCGAACCGAGGCGAACCAGTAGGAACCCACCACTGATTAGGTACCTTTTTGCTTAATGGTTGGGGTGCAAAAGATCTGGTTTGAAAAGCAGATCTCTCCCTCTTCTCCCACAACGAAGCTTTTTGATTTTACGCAGCGGTTTTAGAATTCCAGATCGTGAAAGGGTTGCTCTTTCCTTTCTCCCCGACGAGTGATCTTAAAATCGGGAACGTCAATGGGAAACCGGTTCAGGAAGGATTCCCTTTCTGTTTTAAGGAAATGTTGAATTAGCACTTGGGGTTGACCTAAAACCAGGACTTAGGAAAGCCAGATTTCTCAACGTTGATTTCTCTACCCGAAGACGTTTATCGTTAAAATAGCCAGTTACACACAGCTGCTACCCTATAGCAGTCAATGAGGTGTAGACACATCCAGAGCATCTTACACTGCCTAAATATCTAATAAGCTTAACTTTGAAAAAAAAGGCAAATATACAACCACCCGTTGGATCTTTGGACTCCTTGCTTTCAACCCCATGTTATCTCTCACGAGAAAGAAATCACGGAGGCTGACCTAGCCCCCACCTTCCTGTGACTCCCAGCTGATTAAATATTGTTTTAATTGCTTCTGTTGCAGACCTTCAAAGCTGCAGAGGTCACACACTCATTCCTCGTTGCTCGTTAAAAGAAAGAAAACAAAAATCGGCAAGCCGATCTATTCTTTTGGAAAATGCCCGGTGTGTGTGTGTGTGTGTGCGTGCACAGAAGATCAAGGCAGGCAGGCAGGGGAAAAAAAGAGTATTTTAGAAATAAATAGTTTTGATTAATTTTTTTTTTTAAAAATAATAATAATAATCAGGGAAGAACAGAGAAGCCGGATTAAAAAAATAAGCTTGCATCTCCTCCATCAGTTAGCAAAAGGGTTTGCAGAACTCGGGGGGGGGGGAGTTTGTTGTTGCCATAGCAACCGCCCCCCCCCAAGGGAGGAGAATCTATCTGGCATCTCTTCGCCCAAAAACAGATGCTGGGTTGGAGCTCACGGGCAGGCATCTGCCTCAGGCTTCCCCGCAGTTCAATTTCGGCACCGGGCTGAAAAAAAATGCCTCTCGTCCACGAGAAGCCAAATGGGTGCCTTCTTCCACATAGGTGGTTCTCGACGTACGACCGCCATTGATTGAGCCCCCGATTTCCGTTGCAAAGTGAGACGTTTGTTAAGTGAGCTCTCTGCCCCGTTTTACGACTTTTTTCTTGCCACCGACGGTTGTTAACGTTTACCAAACTTGGCAAATTCCATCCGTGCGGCCTTCTGCACCCGGGATTCTCCTCTATAGCCCTGCTGGCTAGCTAGGGAATTCTGGGAGTTGAAGTCCACCCATGCTGACGGTGGAATTCTGGGTGTTGGGAATCCACGTTATGTTAAAAGTTGCCCGGGTTGAGAAACGCTGCAGCAGGCTGGAATAACAGAATCGGAAGGGACCTTGGGAGGTCTTCTAGTCCAACCCCCACCTTGGCAATTTTCAACGGCGTGGCCTCGAGCAGCCAGAATTCCCACCAATGGCCCTGTTGGCTGTGGCATTCTGGGATTTGAAGTCCGCCCGTCTAGGAGGAGCCCTGGTTGGGGGAACCCTGCAGTAAACACTCTGCCAATCATTCTTTTTTTTTACAACCCCAATTAAATAAGGGGGGAGGAAGAGAAAAGAGGCGATCCTCCAAATTCCCCCCATCTGTTCAAACCCATTAATAGGCAGATTTTACACATCTCGCAGCATATAAAACTCATATTCCTTTTGCAAACAGATGGCCGCGATGCGTTCAGAAAGGGTGACCGAATAAAAACGCTGCCATTTGTTTCACAATCTCTATTCCTTTAAAAAAAAAAAAAAAGTATTAATTGCCTTTGGGGTGCTCTAGGCGAAAGGCAGAATGCAAATCCTGCTCAGCCAATTTAGAATTATTTGAAGTTTTTCTTTCACAAAGCACCACAGGGTGGGAAGGAGAGATATATATATATATATATACACACACATACACACATACATACATACATACATACATACATACATACATACATACATATATATATATATATATATATATATATATATATATATATATATATTTTCTTACTTCTTCGTAGGGTTTATGTGTGTTTTTCTTCTAGCCAGGTTTTCCCTACGTAACCAAGGTTTTTTGTAGCTCCAGCTCAGTAGAATCACATCTACTCGGTTCTGGGCTTTTTTCTTTTCTAACAGCTAGCAAGCTCTAACTGCTAGGTGGGAGACCTAAATAGATCCATTTCTAGCTCGTTTGCTTTCATCAGTAGGCCACACCCATATCTTATGTATCCTCCCTGTAAAGGTACAGTATCAATTTTCTTACTTCTTCGTAGGGTTTGTGTGTGTAAATGCTAGAAATGGGATCTATTTAGGTCTCCCACCTAGCAGTTAGAGCTTGCTAGCTGTTAGAAAAGAAAAAAGCCCAGAACCGAGTAGATGTGATTCTACTGAGCTGGAGCTACAAAAAACCTTGGTTACGTAGGGAAAACCTGGCTAGAAGAAAAACACACATATATATATCTATATATCCCTCCCTTACATCCCTTATAATAGAAAACTGATTTAACAGGTAACGTGTAGAATCTAACTGTGGTTCTAAGTACTAAAGCATGAAATGCCTCTAAATTGAGAGGATTTCTGGCTGCAATGCCAGCTACTGAAATGCTAGAAGTGTTGCACCAATAGAAAATGATAATTTGTACTCGGGATTTAATTGTAGGGTCCTCGGTGCTCTCTGAGCTTGGTTTTCTTGCAGACGTTTCATGACCCAACTAGGTAACATCATCAGTGCTAGAAGGGAGTGGGGTTTGCAGAGAAGAAGAGGAGGAGGAGGGGGAGGACTGTGGCGTCCCTGGTACTCTCTGAGCTTGGCTGTTTTCTTGCAGACGTTTTATGACCCAGCTAGGTAACATCATCAGCGCCAGAAGGGAGTGGGGTTTGCACTGATGATGTGACTTCGTTGTAATCATGGCTATATTAAAAGAAAATCTGCAGGCTGTGTTATTTCTAAGAGAGGCCACTATAGTTGCTGTCCCATCCATCGCAATTGCCCGCTCCCCGGCGGAATTTAAATGGTTTGGCAGAGTCTAAGGCACAGTAATAACAAATCACGTTTTAATGCATTTACAAAATTCCGTTATGTACAAAACAGCCGATTCAAAACGAAAGCCGTTACATTTTTTTACACCACGGTAATTTTAATAACACAACTTTCATGAAGAGACAGGGGCGCTGTAAAAGAGGCCACAAAAAGTCAAGGGATTTCCCTTTTCGACGAGGTGTATAAAATAGAACGATTGAAAAGCGCGGACAGTTCCAGATTGCGACAGAGGATGCGGTACAACCGTTTCAATTCGAGGACAATGCACCTGGACTAGGTTGAGCTTCGAAAATTAAGGCTTGAACCCCGTCTGTCCTCCCCCTACCCCAATATTCATACAAGTTCTTAAGATAGGATGCTGTTTTGAGGCTGAGGACTCAGAATGACCTTCCATTGGTCTGGGTTTCTCCAAAGTGGTCAGTGTTGACCTTGGAGGCGTATGGGCTGGTCCAAGAGATCAATGTTACTATAATAGTCATAGAATTATACAGTCATAGGGCTGGAAGGGACTTTGGAGGACTTCTAGTCTAACCCTTATACCCATATCCCAGTCAAATCACTGTCCAGTCTATTTTCAAAAATCTCCAGGGATAAAAGAGCATCCATAAGTTATTCCATTTGATTAATTTGCCCGCATTAGTGGTAGTCCCATTAATCGGAGTGGTAAATATTTTTCACCTAATAAATGTTTGAGGGCCGATGAACAACCTGAAGCTTCGTGAAAAGGAAAAGCTGGCTGGGGAATTCTGGAAGTTGAAGTCCAGACTTCTTAAAAGTTACTAAGGTTGTAAAATACTGCTTTAAAAGTGGCCTCCATGGTTAAGCGTGCCCTTCTCAAAGGATACACCACCTTCGCTTTCGGGAAGCTTAACAGGAAGCTTTGCTATAGCCGAGATCTTTTTACAGGTAGTCCTCGACTTCCGACCACAGCTGAGCCCAACGTTTCCGTTGCTAAGTGAAACAATCGGCAAGTGAGCTTTGCCCCATTTTAAGACCTTTTTTTTTTGCCACAGTTATTAAGCGAACCATTGCAGCCTGGTCAATTAGCAACCCGGTTGTTAAGTGAGTCTGGCTTCTACATTCTGACTTTGCTCGTCAGGTTGGTCACAAAAAGGGGGATCATGTGACCCTTGGACGCTGCAACAGTTATAAATATGAACCAGTTGCCAAGGGTTTGAATTTTGATCACGTGACTACGGGGATGCTGCAACGGTCGTACGTGTGAAAAAAAGATCCTAAGTCCCTTTTTGCCAGTGGCGCTGTAACTTGGAATGGTCACTAAGTCAACCGTTGAAAGCCGAGGACTACCTGTGGGCACTTCCAACGAAACGCCTGCGGCGGGCTGACATGTGAGAAACTTTCTCATTGTTTCCAAAACCGTTCTTCTGGAAAGCTTTACACGGAAACAATTCTGATGTAAAACCGTCTGGAGGTGGATTTGTGTCTACACTGTGGGATTGACACGACACCGAGTTTCCTCTTGGCCCCTGGCCAAGATGATGGAAGTGACACAGAGCGACACGCCTTGACGGAGGCTTCTTTGGACAAAGGACAAACTGTACAACTCACTCCAGGCTATTCAAAAACTGGAACACAACTCTGCGGAGTATAAATTCAAAGTCAATTGTCTTTATATACGACCCGTTTCCTGGCTAGTCGGCACCATTACAATCGAATGCTCTGTCTTCAAATCTGGTTTTTTTACATCCCTCCCCACATTTTCCTTTTTCCAAGTGTGCTTGGAAGAGAACAATCTGGGGCAGGAATGAAGGCAATTAGATTAAAAAACATTGTGGCTCTATCAGAAAAAAAAAAAACCCATAGAAACAGGGCTTAGATGGCTAAAGTTCAGGTCATATTTCTGCACTGGGTTACAAAAAAGGAAGAAGTTGTTAACCGAACAATATACAGCAACATAAATGTGGCCGAATAGATGTGCTTATGTTATATAGGCAAGTGCTGTACAGTATAGATTTTTTAAGGACTGAGCTACCAGGGAGAATTAGAGCTGGCTCTTATGGTTAAACGTAATAAATAAAGACTGGCTGGTATACAAGTATTGTGGCAACCACAAAAAATTGAATGTCAATTACAGTCCTTAAGAAGATGGTTAGGGTCATGAGAATAAGCTTACAACAAAGGCGAAGGAGTAAAAATCTTCGTTCTAAAAGCAATATAAACCGCCTGCAAGATCCACTGGGCGGATTAGACAATTGAAAGTTTTATCTGGCTATCAAAACTTTTTGTTTGTTTCCCTCGGTAAGGAGCTCTGTTTGGTTAGCGAAGAAACGCAGAGCTGTACAATACATTTGGCCAGGCATGCTTCTACAATAGAAAAGATAAAATAAAAAAGAATAAAAAGCAAGTTTTGATAAATACAGTGGATTAGCACACTGGTGGCATAATCCAGGTTTTAAGTACTACCTGTAAAGCGGTTTGTGCTGCTACTGGAGTCCGTTTTAGAAGTCATGTTACCAGATAGACCGATTTTCATCTACACGGAAGAAACCCCTGGCAAAGAAATTAAAATATGTACACATGTGCCATTATGATGTGTCTGAACTTCGCAGAGTTCAGAGTGGCAAGACTACTCTTCGAGAAATGTATCGGAAGTCCCTGGGCCACTTTAGGATTTCCAAAGGATAAATATGGCATTAGCTATTAATGATAAAATAAACTGACCATCAAACTTAAGAGGCGTTTCCCTTTTTTTTCACCAGACAACTGTTTTACAGCTTGCAAAACTCTAGGCTCTTGGCAAAAGGCGACATCTTATTTAGAAACGGTAAAAAATAATGGATTCCAGAGGTTAACTGCTTTCAGGTGTGTGCCTGTAGGTAAGCCCTTAAAAGAAGCAGCCTCCGAAACAAACGTCTGTGCCTTTTAATGATTAAGTCTGTCTTACTTTGATTTCAAACCCAGAAACAAATGTAACCCACTTCTCAGAAACAGCTCAGTTTTGCACAGAATATACTACCAGAATGGAAAAGTGTGGCCTTTAGAATGAGGAACATCACACCAGAAAAAAACGAGAGTGTAAATCTAAGTGATCGACACACCAGGGGATGGTGGTGAAAGAAATGTAGAATTCCCCTAACTCAGAGGTCTTCAAACTTGGCAGCTTTAAGACTTGTGGACTTCAACTCCCAGGATTCTGGGAGTTGAAGTCCACAAGTCTTAAAGCTGCTAAGTTTGAAGACCTCTGCCCTAACTGGAAGTCACAAAAGATTTTATTGACTTGTGCTACCAGCGCCTAGACAATTGCCTTGCGTTTGATTGTCCCTAACGGGTGCCCGACATTCAGAGAAGAAGATAATAATAATAGGAAAGACGAAGCCCTTCGGTTTATTACAAAATATGGTACCAAAGTCACAGTAAACGTTTCTCACGCTTGAAGATTATCCCTGAATCATGATTGTAGGGTGGATAAGGCAGGACTTCAGTTGGATTAATACATACCTCAAGAGTAGACAAAAAGTGTGAACTGCCTGTACACAAAAGAAAGGCACCCATAGTTAAATATAAACGTTTTAGAATGGAGGGGAAAAAAATAATAAGAAGCTCACATCAATGTTATTCACAGCCTTCTGCAAATTCACACATATTCTATTCTAGCCTTAAAGGGGCAAATTACAAGTGTTGGGTTTATGGTTTTTTTTTTTTAAATGCATCATGACATACATTGGTACACCCCTATATAATTAAGAATAAACTCAAAGCAAGACCCTTTAGTCCAGGGGGTCTCCAAACTTGGCCACTTTAAGACTTGTGGACTTCAACTCCCAGAATTCCTCAGCCAGCTTTGCAAAGCTGGCTGAGGAATTCTGGGAGTTGAAGTCCACAAGTCTTAAAGTGGCCAAGTTTGGTGACCCCTGCTTTAGTCCAAACTCAGTGGCTCTAAAACACTGTTTTTTTTGTTTTAAACAGCAAGGGAATTTTTTTTTTAATACAGATCTAATTTTAAACAGAATCAAAGATGTTTTACCAAAGCACTAAGTGTGTATTTTCTCTACTACTGTCTCACCAAGCAGTAACAATCTCATACAAAGCCATCTTCTTCCGACCCAGGATTTGGTTTCCTACACGAGGAAAGGCTGAAGACAGATTCCTTAAACAAGAGCTAAGACAACCCGTTGGCAAATGCAACCCGAATGTTGGCAAACCTCTGGGCATCCATCTGGCTCCTATACTGACCTTGGAGTTATGACCATGTATTCTCTTAAAAAGAACCCTCGGTGAAGAAATGAAATATATTACCAAATGCATCACTCCAGCACCCAAAACTAGTTTAAGGCTGACAGGTATGGAAGCTGGAACATTCTGGCACTGTTGCAGAATTAAGATTAATTCACACAGGCGCCCTTTGCTGTCCCCACCACTTTTGGCTTTTCAAAAGCCGAGAGGAAATCTATCGTTCAAGTTGCGTTCTTAGTTGAGGAGCGATGCAGCAGCTCGCTTAGGACTTCTGCAATTCTTCTACTTCTGCTTCTCAGCTTTTCCTAACTCAAGGCACAGCACGGATCTTCGGAGAAAAGACAACCAAGCGGTGACAGGTCGGCCTACAACGGGGGTTAGGTTTCCCTAGAGACGATTCCATTTTCGCTCACTGCAACATTATGTCCTTAAGGTTCTCCTGAAGGATGGTGTCCTTCACCGCGTGGAAGACGAAGCGGATGTTCTCAGTGTCGATGGCGGTGGTGAAGTGATGGAAAAGAGGCTTGCTGCGGTTCCGCCTCTTCCGGTCGAAGCACTGTACCAGGTAGCGCTGGACGTCTTCCAGATGGTGAGGGTCGCCCCTGAAGTCCGAGAAATACTTCTTGATGCTGACCGTCTTGACTTTGTCCACCAGGAGGTCCATTTTGTTCAGGAACAGGATGATGGAGACGTTGAAGAAGAGCTTGTTGTTGACGATGGTCTCGAAGATGTTCATGGACTCCACTAGTCTGTTGGTGCGGCGGTCTTCCATCAGGACCTGGTCGTATTCGCTGGAGGAGACCATGAACAGGATGGACGTTATGCCGTCGAAGCACTGGAACCACTTTTGGCGCTGAGACCTCTGCCCGCCCACGTCCACCATTTTGAAAGGGATCTTCTTAATGATGAAGTCGTGCTCCACGATTCCTTTGGTCGCTTTCCTAGCCAGCAAAATGTCTTGTTTACTGGGGAAATAATTCTGCAGAAAGAAAAGAAAAAAAAAAAAAAGAAAGAAAAACTCAGGAAGTAGGAGAAAGATCACGCTTCAAAAGGGAACTTAAGTCCGCCGAAGGGAGCGTCTAGATACACTACGGTGGAATGAAGATTCTGGAACTGAAGCTGGGAAGGGTAAGCTAGAAGCTAATCTTCCACAGGCTGTTCAGAAGCCAAGGTTGCGTCTGTGTTTGTGTTAAGAGCTCACTTTTATCTCAGGTTATTTTTTCCCCCTTATTTTGTGTGTGGTTGCTTGAAGTGAGGGTTAGCAAACTTAATCTGAAGAATGAATTTCAGTAGTGTACAAACCTTTTGCAGCCTGGTTTCTGTAGCCTCTGAAGTTCAACCCTTTGCCACCCTTTCAACCTAGGCAGTAAAAATCTAGAGCTCCTGATAAACTAGGTTTCTCTGATGCTGAGACTGGCAAACTGTCACTGCTACTACAGGGAGTTTGTCTGAACAATGGATGCATTCATCCTGTCTTGGTTTTTTTAAGCAGTGGGCACAAAACATACTTTTTTTTCTTCCCAGAGGAAGAATAAAAGCTCCTACATATAAGAAATTATTAGTCTGCTTTAGAAGAGATATTATTTACTAAATCCACATGCTCAAACATCCAGTGCTATGATTTTGAGGAACATTTTCCAGGGCTATTACTTCTCTTATCTATGATTTGAACGTGTATGACGCAAAAACAACAAGAACAGAAAATCTCACCAACTGGCCAATCCGATCCAGATTATCCAGGAAATATTTTACTGATTCACCCTGTTGAGAAAGAGAAGAAGAGTGTATTTACTTATGGTTTACATCCTGCCTACTTCAACAAACTCTTGAGCAGCTCACAAGAGTTATATTTAGATTAAAATGTCCCATGGTCAAGACATACTGAAGACTTTAGTGCACAATATTCCTCTGAAAAAGCCACGTTTTCACCACATCAGGATTTTAATACCCCTTGAATTGTACTCGGAAAGATACTGGCAACCAATGTAGTATCCAAAATACCCTGTTGAAATGTTTCTCATCTGCCAGCATGCAAGCTGCTGCGTTCTGTACCAACCAACTGACGTTTTGGGGTCAACTTAAATTATTTTAGAGCCATCCAATTACAAGGCAATCAAAGCAGCCATTTCTGCAAAATTTCGTTTACGTTAAGAAATGTAAAACTACAGTATAAGTGCTGGGATCAAGTATATCGTCACAGAACTGGCTGTATTGCTTCAGAACCAGAACTGTAATCTGGAAAAATCAACATATTTACACTGCTTGGCTCTGCCTTGAGATGATCCCTTTATGGGACACTCCATAAACCAAGCTAGAGCTGTGTACACTTTGGGGAAGAGAATTTACACAGCAGGCTATAAAATAAAATAGCTTTGTCTTTATGCCCTTAGGACAGGCCATAGATTCTTCTGGTGATATAAATACAATGGCTCTTTCATTTGTTTCCTCAATACCTGGGCAGGAATTGTTTTTTGTTTTTTTTTTCTTCTTACAAAGTAAAAAAAACCAAAACCCCACAACACAGAAGTGAATTGCTCTCTGTTTATCCGGATTGCTTACAAGATAAGACAATCTTCATGTGGCTTCCAGTAAAGCACACAATATTCACTTGAAAACCCTAAACTGTTTTCAGATACCTCCGCAGAAGGAACACATAGAGCAGAGGTCTTCAAACTTGGCAGCTTTAAGACTTGTGGACTTCAACTCCCAGAATTCTCCAGCCAGCTATGCTCTATGTCAGAGGAGTTTGACATAGACTGGGAGTTGAAGTCCACAAGTCTTAAAGCTGCCATGTTTGAAGACCTCTGACATAAGAGCATAGCTGGCTGGAGAATTCTGGGAGTTGAAGTCCACAAAATGTAAAGTTGCCAAGGTTGCACACCCCTGCTTTAGAGCTACGTAGGGTCCCACCGTTCTTGTATTTCTCAAGCAAGCAAAATATATTCCAATTTTAACTGCAGTTGTTGGTAAATGTCCCTTGTAGGATTGTTTTGTCTTGCTACATTATTGTGTTATTTTGCCTTTGTGTTTCTTTTGTTCACCAACAAGAATGGAAGGCGGTCAGCATTTACGGCAATTAGTATATAGTACGCAAAACAGCCAGATCTATGAACAATCTTAACTCCTGAATAATATCCAAGGTTAGACCACAATTTTTACACACGTCAGATCTTAAATGGGAACACTTTAATCCAACTTGATCTAGTTCTAGTTTCATCTAGTGCTCTTATCTGATTTGACTGAGATTGAAGTGTACTTCTTAATTCTTAAACCTTCCATCATACCAACAACGTCTTCAAATCATTAACCTCTCAGTTGTCCTTGGATTGGTGGGGGAAATCATATCTTTGTTATAAGCAAATAGCAACAAAAGGAAATAATATTTTGCTCAGGCTTAGCCATTTAACACCCCACAATTCCACATGAAACTGCTGTGCAAGATTGCTTCATTATAGGTGAGATAATTCTCAGATCGCTTATATATATATATATTACAGCTAAAGAGTTAACATAAAAATATAGATGATTCATTTTCACTTTATATCTCTCTCTTCTCGTGCATCCTCTGAGTCAGTCCGGCCAACTGGGACGACGTAGGAGGAGGTGCCGTCCCCATCGCTGAACAGCAGCCATGAGTCATCCCACATCTGGGAATTTGAAAACCCAGAACTGGGAACTACAGCCCTGAAATAAGACAGCTCCCACATCGGAGCATTGTTCCAAGTTTTTATCTTGTTTATTTCGGACCGATACTGCGGAGCTTCTTCTTGCTTTCATCTTGTCCAATTTACAGTTATAAAGTATAAAAATTCAGGCGGTTTAATAAAACACAGAGAAAATTCCATTTTAGCACACGAGAGTGCAAGTAGTCCTCGACTTAACGAGGAATTTAGCAAGCATTCGAAGCTACAATGGCACTGGAAAAAAAGTGACCTGTTTTCACACTTATGACCGTTGCAGCGCTCCTCATGGTCAGGTGATCAAAATTCGGACACTTGGCAACCGACTCATATTTATGACCGTTGGAGGGTCCCAGTGTCATGCGATCCCCGTTTTGCAACCTTCTGACAAGTAAAGTCAACAGGGAAGTCAGATTCCTGCAACTTAACAACCGTGGCAAGAAAGGTCGTAAAAATGGGGCAAACCTCACTTAACGACGGCCTCACTCTATCAAAACAGAAATCTGGGGCTCAATTCTGGTCGTTAAGACGAGGACTAGTTGTATTAAGAAACAAAAATACTAACTAGAGCAGGGGTCTCCAACCTTGGCCACTTTAAGACTCGTGGACTTCAACTCCCAGGAATTCTGGGAGTTGAAGTCCAATGAATTAAAGTGTCAAGTACTGAAAACACATCTCTTGTTAATGCATGCCAGCTGCCCAGATAGCTATGCTTCATGGCTTATCCCAGCGCAAAATTATAAGCCCCACAAATGTAGTGACATATAGTTGTGAATGAGCAGTTTTCCTGCCACGGTAGGGCTATAAATAGCCCTCATCTCTCACCATCGCCTAAAATTAGAATTATTGCTGCAAAGGCTCCATGCTTTCTGAATGGATGCCCACAGACAGACACGCTCCTTTTTAGAGATGGATTCTGAGTTCAAATGCTCAGGGGTGATCTCTGCCCAAAGTGCGTCAAACATACCCCTGGACTCCCACGTTTTATATGGCCATCTATCTGATGGCAAGATAATCCTAGACAGCTGACAAATGTGTTCAGTAAAACAAGAGTAAATAAAATAAACCCACACGCCAACACCATGTAACTCAAGACACAGCACCACATCACCTCGCCGTGTTGTGACAACTGCCATTTATGGGCAAGATCTAGAAGATTCCAGGGGAGGTAATGGAAACAAACTGAAGTTAAGCGAACAAGGGGTGGGTTTTTTTTAAGGCCACTGGTAACACTGAACTATTGTAAAAGGATTGCGTTTTCCCACCAAAAAATAAGGTCCTAGCATGCGTTTCAGCTAAGCCAGGGGTCAGCAACCTGCAGCTCTGGAGCCGCATGTGGCTCTTTCATCCCTCTGCTGTGGCTCCCTGTTGCTGGTCGGCTCCACAATTGATAGGGCTTTCGGTTAGGACAGGTAGAGGAGAAAGGATGCTGTGCTAGGAGGAGACTCTATGGTGGGGAAACCGGACTTCCAGTCCGTTCCGGAATTGAACGGGGGCTTCCGGTTAGGACCTCTGTGGCTCTTTGAGTGTTTAAGGTTGCCGACCCCTGAGCTAAGCCATATAATAATATCTGTGAATAAGATGTTGACACTTTGATAGCATAGGGAGTCCTCGACTTACGACCACAATTGAGCTAAGCGAAACATCTGTTCGGTGAATTTTGCCCCATTTTACTTGCCACCGTTGTTAAGTGAATCACTGCAGGTGTCAAGTCAGTCACACGGTTGTTAAGTGAATCGGGCTTCCCCATTGACTTTGCTCGTCGGAAGGTCGCAAAAGGTGACACCCCCCCATGACCCCAGCCAGTTGCCAAGCATCTGATCACATGACCATGGGAATGCTCCCATGGTCATGAGAAAAATAGTCACAGGTCACGTTTCCCAGTGACGTCTTAACTTTGAATGGTCACTAAATGAACTGTTGTGAGTACAAGATTAGTATATAGGGTTCCTTTAAAAAAGAATCCAAATTCAAACTACAACACAAAGAATGCTGTGAATTTCCACCTCGTTCTCTATACCGCACAGTTCCTTAAATGTTAACGGTCAACACACAAGATAACAGCAAAAGCCCAATTTTGGGCTCAATTGTGGTCGTAAATCGAGGACTACCTGTGCTATCAATGTGTCAACATCTTATTCAGGGGTATTACAAAGAGCCTTGGATTTTGCCTCTATTATATAGCACATATAATAAGTAAATAAAACCATATTTATCATCCCCCAAAGCAATACCTCGCACCACTTCCTAGATTTTGTCTGTGTGTTCACAGCTCAGCTAGGCACAGAGACAATTGCGACAGTAGGATGCTAATATCTGGTACACTTTACTCAAACAAGCGATCTTCCATATTTTAACTATTTTTTAGGTATTTTTAATTTGCAGTTCGGGTTAGGCAGTAAACAGGCGATTTAACTGCTGATGTATAGAATTATTTTTTTGGGGGGGGAGGCAGGTTCTTTCATGGAACCTCATATCCTGTGACGACACGGAAGTAAAACGGAAAAACATCTGGAAGGGCAGAGTGGGCTAGCACTGCTGCCAAGAGACATGGCTATGAAAAAGCTAAGCTTGACTTGATGGATTTCACAAAGCCTCAAGTTGTTGGGTTGTTTACAAATGGATTTAGGACCAAACTCAGTTTCCTTAGGATCTTGATTACATTTCATGCTTACATTTCTCAAGGAGGTAATTTAGGATTCTTGGCCCGAGTCCGATGATCCGCTCACAGGTTTGAAAGCTAAGACTGTTTTGGGGTTTAGCCTTTGCAGCAGAAATATACTCCTCACGTCAGTTCAAACAATGATGCAAGCCACACACCCTTTAGGAAGTTTTAGAGCCAATCTGCTCTACTGGTTAAAGCACCAGGCTATAAACCAGGAGATAGTGAGTTATAGTTCCACTTTAGGCATGAAAGGCAGCTGGGTGACTTTGGGCCAATCACAGGGAGACGGTGAATTCTAGTCCTGCCTTAGGCATGAAAGGCAGCTGGGTGACTTGGGCCAATCACCAGGAGACAGTGAATTCTAGTCCAGCCTTAGTCATGAAAGATAGCTGGATGACTCTGGTGCCAGTCACTAGGGGACAGTGAGTTCTAGTCCCCTTTTAGACATGAAAACCAACTGGGTGACTTTGGTGCCAATTACCCAGAGACAAGGGAGTTCTAGTCCCACCCCCTTAGGAACGAAAGCAGGCTGGGTGATTTTCGGCCTGTCACTCTCTCTCAGCTCAACTCACAGGATTGTTGTTGTGGGGAAAATGGGAGGAGGAAGTTGTGTTAGATATGGTCACCACCTTGTGTTATTTGTAAAAATAAAGGTGAGATATAAACAAACAAACAAACAAACAAACAGATAAATACTGTCCAAACTTCAGCATTTATGGCTTCGGCTATGCTGAAGAGGTACTGAACCAGGTTCTAAAGTTTCGATGTCTCACCCCAAAATGTACTGCACCCTGCCTCACTTTCTCACTAGAAGTTTCCTAATTTTATTTGCCTGACTTCAAAGGATAAATGGAGCTCAGTCAAGAAACCTCTTTCGGGGAGGCAGGAGGGCAACTTACTCTCTTAGGACACATCTGTACATTTATTTGGGACCGGGGCCAACAGAAGCACAAATCAGCCACAGTCCAAATTGCAGAAATCAAGGTAGGAAACAAAGAGGTTTGAAATTGCTCCAAAATTGAAAAAAAAAAAAAAAAACTATGGTGGATTTTATCTTTTGGTTATGAAACAATGTACATTTTTGTATCATTTTAAAAAAAGAAAGAGAAAAAGAAGAAAGCTGCAGAAAGTTACAGTGGCCTAAATAATCAGCCAAGAAGTTCTTAAGTTTGTCAAGGAGAGGCCACATCAGAGAGTTTTTAGCAACTGAAGACTTCATAGAAAACCTGCAGATATGGGTAAACTTCCACTTGCGACTGTGTTGCAATTTTTTTTGTGTGTTGACGGACACAAAGAAAACTGCAATTGAGATTTGGAGTTCTGACAGCCAGGCCTCCTCTGCAATCATGGGATTTACATTTTGGGTGCTTGGCAATCCACCTGCATTTGTGGTGTCCTATGATCATTTACAATTTTTTTTTTTTGCCAGAAACTGGTGTTTATTTCAGGTTTTGGGCAAAAAAAGAAGAAGCCCTTTACAGGTTATGGGTTCACTTAACGACCATAGATTCACTTAGTGACCTTGCCAATTCACTTAACAATCACTGTAGAATTGGGTCAGTCAAGTGATGATCTACTGAACAACCACTGAGCTGACTTATGATCATAATTTCTGCTCAATTATGGTCGTACGTCTAAGTCTGCCTGTATTGGCTGTTTGTTGGGGGGGGGGGGGCAGGGGTTTTCATACATGATCTTCTGCCTGAATGTTTGAGGATTTCTCTGCTAATCTTGGAGCGACACGTATGTCAATAATATACTCCTCCAATTTGTTATGAGCTATTTTGAAGCAACTTTCAATCTTCCGTAGAAGGCCAAAGACCCAAAGTCACAGACAGAGTTTTGTGTTTCTTTCCAGTCTAACCAATTTAAAAGTGGTAGAACCGCATTCATAGGATAATGTTATTATGTGTTCTTGCTTAACAAGGAAGTGGTCCGGTTTGTGGGGAAACAATTCTGTGAGAGCTTGTTCTTGTATTTACAAATAAAAACAAAGGAGGCATTAATAATGCCCTATGAATCTCTTTGCTTAAAACAAAGCTCAGATCCACTTCAAAGCCCGTGCCGAAATTCCCACATTTGTTACTTCAGAAGCAGCTTCCGAAGCTTTCAGCATGTAATAGCCTGAAAATTATAAGATAATCCTTAAACCCAGAAATAGCCTAGCAACATATTTTCAGATGAATAAATTCTATGATTTCACGAGCCATTGCTCTTCTCTTCAACCCAACAAAGCCACGCTAATGAAGTGAGCTGCAACTCACAATACTGCATGTTTTTTAATAAAAAAACCAGATTCCTCCTGATTTTTGGCTACCATAAACTAACACCACCTCTCTTGCTACAAGATGCTCCTTCTTAAACAAGTGAAGGGGTTGTACACGGAATGTTTGCTTTTGGTTCAGTTTACTCACCAGCTGGTATTCACTTCGACGGCTGAAAGCTTCCTTGATCCCAGAATCCCTCCACAGGCCGGTCAGAGCTGGTACATACAACTGGAACATGGAGGGTTCAATGAACATGCCCGCTTTATTTTCAAAGGCCATTAGGAACATGGCATGTTTCTCATTTTCCGCGTACTGCCAAGGAATGCCCAGTTTGTCGCGTGCATCGACTAAAACCCTGCAGCCCTAAAAAAACCCAAAAAACCCAGAGAAATACACTTTAGCTCCCATGTTGCCCATCTATGCTCAATCTTTAACACACTAATAGAACCACGTGCACTTCACTTGGCCAGTTCTCCCTTGCTCTACATTCCAAGATATTTTAGACAACTCTGAGAGCCAAATTCCATCCTTATTATTAAGCCGGGATGTGGTTTTCTTAAAGATAAAATTCCCATTTGTTGTGGGTAGTCGTGTACCACCAACACAGCAAGGCTACTGTGGGTGAAGGCGGCAAGAATTAAGTTTTGCAACACCTGCAGCAGATGACCACACTTCTTGGGAGACAAACTTCTGCTAAGTCTCACTTTTAAGGCACAGGAAGAGGTCCAGCAAAACCTTGCACAGAATAAACAAATGTTTTGTTTTTTCCCCCCCCTCCTTCTTAGGAAAAACTGTGGTTTAGGTCAATAATCTAGGATCGGTTCGCAGGAGGAACAGTCTGGATTCCTAAGATTTAGAACAGGTTTTTTTCTTTTTTAACCCTCAGGCTGGAAAGCCATATCTGAAGACAAGCTTGTGCAGCTAACAGGGTGTGTATATCCTTTTTTCACTGCCCCGTGCACATTAAGAAATAACATGGGCACATGTTGAATTAGATGTCTTCTGAGCTCTCAAGAAAGGGTGGTGGGGAGAAAATGTTGTAACATCCCCCCCCAATAAATTATTTTTTCCTCCAGGAACTTTAATAAAAACATGGCTGCCACGATAATCCATGGGTCATTTATTTGTGGTTTTCTGAATCCACTCATGGGATGCTGGAAATTAAATTTTAGTTTAATGTTATGGAAATGGAGTCCTTACAGACTTTCAGTATGATGGGTGGGCTGAGAAAGACAGAAGGATGTGAAATCCTTCGTGGGTGGGTTCCTAGTCTCAGGGAGGACTAGAATTCGGGTTTCAAGCCTAGCTGCTTAGCCCTTACACAGACCTGGGCCACAAGGGGGTGGGGGGTGCTGGGGAAAAGGCATCCTGGGATAGGCTGTTCCAACTTGGACAGCTCTGTTGTGGGGGGCAGGAGACCACCAGAAAATCCTGCAGGCAAAGTTGGGGTGGGGGGTGGGGAGAAGCAGGGCAGACTGACCACCAATCCTTCTTTCCAAAGGGCAAACCCTGTTCAACCTGGAGGTCTCTATTTAATAAAGGGATATGAGACCACCAGGAGATCTTGCAATGTTGGGGGAAAAATGTGAAGAAAGCTAAATAGCAGGCTACCACCCTGCCAAGGTGAGTTGGGCTGAGGGGAGAGGCCAAGCCCTTAAACCTCTGCCGGCTTCCATGCCCAAGGCAGGAACTGGAACTCAGGGCCTCTTGGTTTCTAGTCTAGCCGCTTACCCAGTACACCAAACTGGCTCTTAAGGAGGCACATCCGGAGGGGGAGAATCCCTCTTTTCCGAGGGGAGGAGGAGGGGGGCAGAGCCTATTCAACCCGGAAGTCTCTACTTAACAGGGGGATATGAGACCACCAGGAAATCTTGCAAGGTTGGAAGGGGGGGAGGAATGTGAAGAAAGCTAAATAGCAGGCCACCACCCTGTGAAGGTGGGTTGGGCGTTTGGGGGGGGAAGGGTCCCTAATCACCCCACTGGTTTCCCAATCCAAGGCAGGACTCATTACATCAAGGGGGGCTCTCAAGGGGCCCTAAGTGAGTGTGTGTGTGTGTAATGTCTCCTTCTAAGGGAAGGGGCTTAAGTGTGTGGGGGTGGGTCATAGGGGGCTTAAGTGTGTGTGTGTGTGTGTGTGTGTGTGTGTGTCTTTCTAAGGGAGGGGTCCTAAAAGTGAGTGTGTGTGTGTGTGTGTGTAATGTCTCCTTCTAAGGGAGGGGGCTTAAGTGTGTGTGTGTGTGTGTGTGTGTGTCTGTCTTTCTAAGGGAGGGGTCCTAAGAGAGAGAGAGTGTGTGTGTGTGTGTGTGTGTGTGTGTAATGTCTCCTTCTAAGGGAGGGGGCTTAAGTGTGTGTGTGTGTGTGTGTGTGTCTGTCTGTCTGTCTGTCTGTCTTTCTAAGGGAGGGGTCCTAAGAGTGTGTGTGTGTGTGTGTGTGTCTTTCTAAGGGAGGGGTCCTAAGAGAGAGAGAGAGAGAGAGTGTGTGTGTGTGTAATCTTTCTAAGGGAGGGGGCCTTAAATTGGTTTTAAATTGGGTTGTTTTAATTTACGGCCAGAATATCTAATTATTTTAATACTGTTTTTTAAATTTTGTATGCTTTGTTTTTACTTAGGCTGTGCACCGCCCTGAGTCCTATTTGGAGAAGGGCGGTATAGAAATTTAAACAAATAAATAAAATAAATAAATAAATAAGTGTGTGCGTGGGAGGGGTCATAGGGGCCCTAAGTGTGTGCGTATGTATTGACCCTAAGTGTATGGGAGGGGGGGCAAATCCCTCTTTCCAAGGGAGGGCAGCCTATCCAGGGGTCCCTACTTAACATGGGGACAGGTGACCCCCCCCCACTTCCCCTCCCCCTCTAAGGAAAGCATCATGCAGGAGCCCCGTTTGAAAGAAACATCCTTGGGTGAGGAAAGCAGGCAACAGACCCCACCACAGGTCGGGAAAGGGGCCTTAGAGGTCCTCTAGTCCAACCCCCCCCCTTGGCTCCAGCAGGAGAGACTCCCCCCTCCCCTCAATACCACCCTGCGGGGGAGGGGGGCGGGGCTTTCCAGGGAGGAGGGGAGGGGGGCGTGGCCAGGCGAGGGAAGGAAAAAGGAAGGGGAGAAAAAAGAGGAAAGGAGGCCACGCGGCGATCCCACCCCCACCCCCACCCCACCTTCACGACGTTCTCGTAGATGGTGGCTCGGAACTCGAGCAGCGCCTTCTGGTCGAACTCGCGGCCGTGGATGATGCGCATCTGCTTGAGGAAGGTCGACTTGCCGCTCTCGCCGGCGCCCAGCAGCAGGATCCGAACCAGGCGGCGGACGGCGCGGCGCTCGCGGGCCAGCAGCGCGTCGATCTCGCGGCTCCGACGACGCGCCTCACGCTCCAGCTCCCGGCGGCGGAGAGAAAGAGGCGGCGGGGAAGACGACGCCCGGGGAAGGCCGCTTTCCTTGCCCGGCTCCACCGGCCCTGCCGCCGCCTCGACCCCGGGGTCGCCTCCCGCCGGCCACAGGCAGCGGCCCAGGGAGCGAACCACCCCGGCCATGGAAGAGGCGGCGGCGGCGGCGGCGGCCCCCTCAGACAGGCCCGGGCGGGAAAGGCGCCGCCTCAGCCGCCGCGACCTTCCCTCCGTCCTCGCCCTCACGCCCACCCGAAGGGGCGGGGCCTCGGGAGAGGCCCAGGCGGCGCTCGCGCCCCGACGCGGACGCGGATTGGTCGGCGTGGCAAGGCAGGCGGGGAAATACCCGCGGAGGGGCGTGGCGGGTTTGACCGGGGGCCAATCAGCGGGCGAGGGGCGGGAGGAAATCATCTGAGAGACAGAGAAAGAGAGAGAGAGAGAAAGAGCGGCGGGGCGGGGTTTTCCCAGGGTCAGGGCGGAGCGGGCGCTGATTGGGCGCGAGGGGAAGGGGAGCGTGACGTCACCCGGGCGAGAAGATTATGAATGGAGAAAGGGGTGTCTATAATAGGCTGCCTCGCCCATCGTCCTTAGATAGGCGTGGGAGTTATGGGATTTGGAGTCCAGCGCTCTTCATTTGCATCATAGTATATATATAGGTTCTCCAGCTTGAGCGGTGGGCTGGACTAGAAGACCTCCAAGGTCCCTTCCAGTGCTGGTCTAGTTTTTATTCCTATTTCCTATTCTATCTAACAAGACAGACACAGACTTCAATGGATCATTAGAACTGCAGAAAAAACAATGGCTACCAACCTTCCTTCCATGGAGGACCTGTATACTGCATAAGTCAAAAAGAGGGCTGTGAAAATATCTACAGACCCCTCGCATCCTGGACATAAATTATTTCAACTCCTACCCGCAAAACAAGGCTGCACACCAGAACAACTAGACACAAGGACAGTTTTCTCCCGAACACCATCACTCTGCTAAACAAATAATTCCCTCAACACTGTCGAACTATTCACTAAGTCTGCACTACTATTAATCTTCTCATCGTTCCCACCACCCATCTCCTCCCACTTATGACTGTATGACTGTAACCTTGTTGCTGGTATCCTTACGATTTATATTCATATTGTTTCCTGATTGCTTATTTGTACCGTATGACTATCATTAAGTGTTGTACCTTATGATTCTTGACAAACGTATCTTTTCTTTTATGTACACTGAGAGCATATGCATCAAAGACAAATTCCTTGTGTGTCCAATCACACTTGGCCAATAAAGAATTCTATTCTATTCTATTCTATTCTATTCTATTCTATTCTATTCTATTCTATTCTACCCGACCCAACCCAACCCAACCCAACCCAACTCAACATTACCTCCTTCTCTCCTCTCCTCTCTATTCCTATTTGTACCCTATGACTATCATTAAGTGTTGTACCTTATGATTCTTAATGAATGTATCTGTTCTTTTATGTACACTGAGAGCATATGGACCAAGACAAATTCCTTGTGTGTCCAATTACACTTGGCCAATAAAGAATTCTATTCTATTCTATTCTATTCTATTCTATTCTATTCTATTCTATTCTATTCTATTCTATTCTATTCTATTCTATTCTAGCCCAACATCTCCAAAAGCTCAAAAAATGAGGGCAAAATGCAGAAAACTCAGCCTGTCTTTTCTTTTCAGAGTTTATGCTGTGTGTTGTGGTCTGCCAGCAGCCTGCGGAGCTGGCAGCAGAGTCGGACAGTGAGGAGGCTGGGGAGGACCATGGGCCAGTCCTGGAGGCTGGGGAAGGCTTGGACGAGGGCTCTGCGTCAGAGGCAGAGATGGGGCCAGAGCCATCTGGGAGTGATGCACGGACTCCGGAGCCTCCAGAGGCTGACAGTAGAGAGGCAGAGGAACAGGAGGAGCCTGTTCCTAGTGCACACATGCGCAGGGCTGCCAGAAGGCAAGAACAGTTAAAACAAAAGGGACGACTCGGGAGTAAGGCCCGGAGATGACTGGCCCCTCCCATAAGGCTTAAAAGAGGGGCAAAGGCACGTGGGCCCTTTGCAGGAAAGCAGCGTTGTTAATTCTGTTCCCAGTCGGCATCTTTGTTTGATTCTGGACTCAGTGTGGCTTTGCCAAGTAGGTCTTTGGCAGCGTGTCAAGGGAGATAAAGGTTGGTGATTATCCCGAAGGACTTTTTGCAACTAATTGGGACTCAGCTGTGAATGAACGTAATTCACAACTGTTGCAATAAAAGATGTTTTTGGGACTACTCGTGTGTTTTAATGACTCAGGAAGCCTAAGTCAGAACACTGTGCTCAATATTTCCCGGAGAAAAACCATTCCTTCTGGAGGCCTTTGCTAGCTCACCCACCAGATGTCACCAGATCTCCATCAAGACAACGGGGCTGAAGCCTTTTGTGAGAAAACATTTGAGTCCTAAAATCAAGAAATCCTGCTGATTAGATATTCTTTTTCTCCTCCTCCGGTGCTCTTCTTTTTAATGGGTTTTTGTCCTAAGTTGTGGTTAAAAAGATGCATTGGATAGTACTGGTTGAAGCCCTAAAGAGCTGGGTTTGATTCTGGAAGTAAGTCTTGAGTAGAAGATCCTTCAAATTCTGACTCAGGTAGGTTGGCCTATTCTGCAAGCAATTGGGGCTAGTCGTTCCTGATTCTAGGGGGTGGTGCTCATCTCCGTTTCAAAGCCGAAGAGTCAGCGCTGTCCGAAGACGTCTTCGTGGTCATGTGGCCGGCATGACTCAATGCCAAAGGCGCACGGAATGCTGTTACCTTCCCACCAAAGGTGGTCCCTATTTTTCTACTTGCATTTTTTACCTGCTTTCGAACTGCTAGGTTGGCAGAAGCTGGGACAAGTCACGGGAGCTCACCCCGTTACGCGGCACTAGGGATTCGAACCGCCAAACTGCCGACCTTTCGATCGACAAGCTCAGCATCTTAGCCACTGAGCCACTGCATCCCTTTTCTTTAAACCCAAAACCTGCAGTTGAAATCTCGTTTATTTTGTTTATAGGCCACTCGGGTCAGTTTACAAGTGGTTAACCACAGAAAAGCAAAACAGAACGGAACGAAGATGCCATAGATAATAAACCGAGAAAGGCCCCTGGGAAACGGATCCATTTCGGCGCAGAAATCCCCAAATTTCTGCTTAAATTCTCCCTCGATGCACCTCCGCTGCCAATTCAGCTTCGCAACCCAAAAACTGAGGCCGTCAGGAAGAGTTAGTGGAGAGATCCCACAAAGGGGAAAACAGCTCCAGTTTCCATCCCTAACCATACTGGACCTCATCCTGTATTTTGCTTAATGCTAACCATGTTTTTTTTTTTGCACAAGGAGCCAGACAAACCTAACATGAGCCTTAACCAGCATGGATCTGAATGGGGGGCCCCACAGACCAAGTTTGGTGGCTCCTGAGCCGTTCCCTTGTTTCGTTCTATTTGCAGAAGGGAAGATTTGGGGTTGGGGGTTGGGTTGGGTTAGGGGAAAGAAAAGCATGTTTTGCGAAGTTAATACGTTTCGGATCATTGTGTTCTTATTACAGCCGAGCCAATCAAACCTCCGTCTTCCCTTTCTTCTTTTTTGAAGTGTGCATTTTTCAAGAGGCAGAAGGAGAAAGACCTCTGATCAATATTAATATAATAAGAAAAAGATGGCTCAAAATATGCTTAGCCATATGACAGAACACATTTCATGTTATTTCATAGCGGGGGCTGGAGATGGGGAGCGCTAAAAAAGGGAAAGATAAATCACATCAGGCGATATGAAACTGCAGCAGTTTGGGAAATGACTGCAGGGAATATATATATATATATATATTCCCCTTTATATATAAAGGAATCCTGATGTCCTTTTTTTTGGGGACAAGAAGAAAATTAAATTAAAAAAAAAACTCCTGGGTTTTACTAATTGAAACATTTAAAGGGCTAACAGAAATAAGGGGCCGTATGATTAAAGGCATTTAACGTTAAGGGTTTATCTCACTTTTCTGATTGATTATGGGCCATTAGAGAGTGCCTGTTTTTTCCCCCCTGCTTATTTTCCTGCTAGCATTTAAAAGCACCCAGTAAGATACAGATACAGATTGCAAATTAACAGATTTGGAAGGGACCTTGTAGGTCATCTAGTCCAACCTTCCCGCCCAAGCAGGAAACCCTACACCATCTCATCTTAAATCAGAATTAAGATACGCAGGAGAAGCTGTGGATGGGTGTGTATCAGAGGTGGGTTTCAGCAGTTCTGGAGAACCGGTAGCGGAAATTTTGAGTAGTTGGAGAACCGGTAGTAAAAATTCTGACTGGCCCCATCTATTCTCTGCCTCTCAAGTCCCAGCTGATTGGGAGGAAATGGGGATTTTGCAGTAACCTTCCCCTGGATTGGGGAAGGAATGGAGATTTTACCGTATCCTTCCCCTGGAGTGGGGAGGGAATGAAGATTTTACAGTATCCTTCCCCTGGAGTGGGGAGGGAATGGAGATTTTACAGTATCCTTCCCCTGGAGTGGGGAGGGAATGGAGATTTTACAGTATCCTTCCCCTGGAGTGGGGAGGGAATGGGGATTTTACAGTATCCTTCCCCCGAGGGGTCTGTGTCTCACATGATCCGCTTTTGTGACCTTCCCAGCCAGCTTCTGACAAGGGAAGAGGCCGGATTCATTTAACGGCCACCCGATTCATTTAACAACCACAGCGGTTCGCTGAACAACCGGGGCAAAAAGGTCGTCAACTCAAGTGCCAGTCATTTAACAAGAAGGATCCCTTGTACAAGCTTGTACTAAAGCAGTGTTTCTCAATCTCAGCGAGTTTAAGACCTGCGGACTTCAACTCCCAGAATTCCCCAGCCAGTTGGCTGGGGAATTCTGGGAGTTGAAGTCCGCAGGTCTTAAACTCGCTGAGATTGAGAAACACTGTACTAAAGCATAGGTGATTTGTACAATGCTCTCCTAGACTAGTTGGCTCACACGTTAAGCCTTAAATCAGTGTTTCTCAACCTTGGAAGCTTGAAGATGGATGGACTTCAACTCCCAGAATCCCCCAGCCAGCGCTGCTGGCTGGGGAATTCTGGGAGTTGAAGTCCACCCATCTTCAAGCTACCAAAGTTGGGAAACACTGCCCTAAATCATTGGAGCTGGGTTATTTGTGACCTCTGACCCCCCCCAGTAACCGGGGTAGGGGGAGCTCTGGCAAAATTCTTCCCAAACCTGCAGATTGGCCCAATACAAGATTTCAAGAGAACAAGCGTGGTTTCTGGATATTCATCCATTATTCCCGAGGGCGTAAGGGGTGATCGATTCTGGAAAATTTACAAGCTCGTAACTAACCCTTGTTGTTGCTTATTCCACGCCCTTCGCATGGTCAATAAAGCCGAACTACAATCCATTTCCCCCACCGTCCGCAGATAACATGCCCAAGCAGTCTAAGCAAAAGATCTTAAGCCTTTCTGGATCCGTTAAACCAGCTTTTCTAATCTTGTGTTTAAAAGATTAGGAGGGATTACCTAATCAAGCTTAAGCACATTTCCTTTACACGGATTTTACTCCCCCCCTCCCCGGAGAAAACCGAAGCGGGCTGTTAATTTTCCCAAAGGGACCGAGGAGACTTTAACACGCTTATTTCTCAGGTGAGATACCCATGGATTACGCTGGAGATGTAAGTTGGTGCCCCCAGCCTGGCACTGGCTCGGATTTACTCCACGGCGACGTTCAAAGGCTTGGAAATTTGGTGAACCGGTTTTCTGGCTTATCTGGAAAGTGGCAGATTGGGGAATGCTGGCATCAGCAGTTTAAAGTTGTAGGCATTTGTTTTTCCTCTCAACCTCCATCCCCCTTGACAGAATTAATTCCCCCCTCCCCTCTCCCGGTTCAATTAAAACACCGATACCCCTGATGTAATTTCCCAGCCTAAAATTCAACTAATTGGCGTGGATGTTGTTTAACTTTGCGTAAAGATTTCCTGGTCCCGCTAGAACCAAATCAACCTATTTGTATTATTTGTTTGTATCAAGAGAGTTGTATTTTATTCTCATTTCCCTGCCCGCTTTCGTCTTTTCTTTCTCCCGGGCAGTTCTATTATGAAGTCTAAAATAAGCGTGCCAGGTCTCTTGTCAATGAATATTTACCCGTGCCATAATTCCTGCCCCATCGCCATTAGGGTTCCAAGGAGATGGCTGGGTTTCTTAATGCACAATCGTCACTACTTTGGGGGGGTTAGTAATTCCAGAGAGATGCTGCATGTATTTTTCAGATTTAATGCCGGGTTTTCTCACCGGTGTTTTTAAAAGAAGGCACCTCTTGGCTTACACGCAGGACATGAAAAAGGAACGGAATTAAAACATGAAGTAACCCAGGATCGACGGCCATTAAGCAAATCTGACATTGCTTGTGACTTCCGGGACATTGCGACCATCATAAATATGAACCCATCACCACCCATCTGAATTTTGATCACCTGACAACGGTCGTAAGTGTGGAAAATGGGTCAGAAGTCACTTTTTTCCAGCATCGTCGTAACTTCGAACCATCACTAAATGAACTGTCATAAGTCGAGGACTATCTGTAGGAATAATAAGGAATATTTTGGCTAGACCCAGCCTCTTTTCTGCAACCCACCCATCTTTGCAGAGATGCGGCTTTAACAAACGTCTTGACGGTAGAGGGAGCTAGGATTCTTCAAAACAGCCATCATTTCTCACCCTTTTCCATCCTGTTGCTCAAAATGTACTTTAGAGAAAAGAAACTTGAAGAAAGAGGGAGGGGGAATAAAAATAACAATAATAATAAAAAAAAACACATTGGCCTTTGGTCTTCTAAATTAACTGGAGTCAACAATTGCTTCTCCTAATAACAAGACTCACAATAAGAAAAGGAGGGAGGATTAATGAAGGTTTCACCAGTCTAGAGAAAAGAAGGGCTGGGGAAGAGGAGGAGGAGGATGGCATGATAGAAGTCTTCCAGTATTTGAGGGGCTGCCACAAAGAAGAGGGGGAGGGTCAACTTATTTTCCAAAGCACCAAAGGCAGGACAAGAAGCAACGGATGGAAGCTAACCAAGGAGAGAAGCAACCTGGAATTGAGAAGAAACGTCCTAACAGTGAGGACAATTAACCAGTGGAACAGAAGTTGCCTCCAGAAGTTGTGGGGGCTCCATCACTGGAGGTTTTTTAAGAAGGGGCTGGACAGTCATTTGTCTGAAATGGGATAGGATAGCAGGGGGTTGGATTAGAAGACCTCAAAGTCCCTTCCAGCTCTTTTCTGCTTGAATTGAAAGATACCGAAGGCTGCAGTCAATAACATTGAATAGAGTTCTCGCCAAGCTTTCAAAAGTTGGATCCGGCCCCATGTATCATTGGGTGTGGGACCAAGGAATGCACAGGAAGACACCCTTTGGGGGGGTCTGCTGCCCCACCAGTTGCCAAGCTTGCTCTGCAAAAAGCAGGAAGGACCCACCCTCAATGTTTCCCACCATGGCTGATCCACCAGAGCCTTCCCCGAAGAAGACTTCCAGTGTCCGTCTGGCTCTCGCTGGACCCCGATTGGCTTGTTCTCTCCCTCCCACGTCTTCGTTCTCTTAGCCCTTGGTGACTTTGGGGGGGACACCAATACAGAGGCACAATCTGAGCGGAAACGTCGCCCCACGGTTGACGCAGTGGCCTCTTGGTACGTAGTTCCAGCTGGAGTCACTTAATAGCTTGCTCCCAGTTATTGACTTACAGCAAGCTGCCAGATACTCATTATGAGCTCTGCATTCCCAGAGCACCTTAGTTAATAGCTATTGATATTCCTACCTCTTCGGAGTTTTCCCAGCTGTCCTCTAACTCAGAGATCCTATATGCCCGCCACTCTTCTGCTGGTGGCAGGTTGAAAAGATGATGAACGAAGGCCGAGGGAGAATTATCTCAATATTCCTTTTGTCCTTCTGCTCCCTGCAGCCTTCCTCCAAAGGAATCTGAAGTACCTCTGGATTGGACCTCGGAGGGAGAGAGGTTGCGTGTGCTAGCGGGCAGGGGTGGGCTTCAAAAATTTTAGCAAGCCCGGTTGCTGGGTGGGCGTGGCCATGGTGGGCATGGCCTAGTTTGCCTCCTGCACCACAGTGGTGTGTGTTTGCCCTCCCCAGGCTCCGGAGGCTTTCCTTGAGCCTCTTGGAGGGTGAAAAACGGCCTCCCCAGGCTCTGGAGGCCCTCTGGAGGCCAGAAACGGGCCCATTTCCAGCCTTCCCGATATTCTGGTAGGCCTGTTTTTCACCCTCCCCGAGCCTCCACATGGGCCCTGCACTTTCCTGCATCCAGAAGGGGCCGCGTGGGGACTCCTGGGAGGGGTGGGGAGGGGTGGGCGGGGCCAGCCAGGAGTGGGATTTGGGGGTTCTCCGAACTGCACAGAATCTTAGCTAGAGGTTCTCCCGAACCCCTGCGAACCCCCAGCAGCCCCACCCCTGGAGTGACCGTATTTTCTTGGGGAAAAATAAAGAAAGAAAGAACCAACTTGGAAAGGGGGCAAATCAGAAAGAGGTTCCACAGAATTTGTTTTTTTTTTTTTAAATAATGTTTTCTGTTTATAATGTTGCTTTATTCAAGAGCAGAATCCCTAGGAAACCAAACCTTTCATAGAATCCTAGGGCTGGAAGGGACTTTGGAGGTCTTATAGTCCAACCCCCTGCCGAAGGATGATTTTTAAAAAAAATATTTTGGTGACCAGAGCCTAGGGTGAAATGCTCCCGGTTCGGACCGGATCGGTAGTGATGGAGGCGGGTGGTTCAGAGAATCGGTAGCAAAAATCCCTGCAAACTCCCCCCCCATGCTCAGTTAGAGTTGCACGATCATCAGAGGCTTTTTTTTTTTTTTACTTTTAAAAGCATTTTTCCTACAACCTCTTCCGACGAAAAAATGCTTTTAAAAGTAAAAAAAAAAAAAAGCCTCTGATGATCCCGCGGCTCAGCTGGGATCATCAGAGGCTTTTCAAAGCATTTTTTTCTGCAACCTCTTGGCCGAAGAGGTGGTAAACAAAATGCTTTGAAAAGTCTTTTACGATCCCAGCTGAGTTGCCTGATCGGCAGAGAGGCTTTTCAAAGCATTTTTTTAAAAGCCTCTCTGATGATCCCAGCTGAGTTGCCTGATCAGCAGAGAGGCTTTTCAAAGCATTTTTAAAAAAGCCTCTCTGACGATCCCAGCTGAGTTGCCTGATCAGTAGAGAGGCTTTTCAAAGCATTTTTAAAAAAGCCTCTCTGACGATCCCAGCTGAGTTGCCTGATCAGCAGAGAGGCTTTTCAAAGCATTTTTAAAAAAGCCTCTCTGACGATCCCAGCTGAGTTGCCTGATCAGCAGAGAGGCTTTTCAAAGCATTTTTAAAAAAGCCTCTCTGACGATCCCAGCTGAGTTGCCTGATCAGTAGAGAGGCTTTTCAAAGCATTTTTAAAAAAGCCTCTCTGACGATCCCAGCTGAGTTGCCTGATCAGCAGAGAGGCTTTTCAAAGCATTTTTAAAAAAGCCTCTCTGACGATCCCAGCTGAGTTGCCTGATCGGCAGAGAGGCTTTTCAAAGCATTTTTTTAAAAGCCTCTCTGACGATCCCAGCTGAGTTGCCTGATCAGTAGAGAGGCTTTTCAAAGCATTTTTAAAAAAGCCTCTCTGACGATCCCAGCTGAGTTGCCTGATCGGCAGAGAGGCTTTTCAAAGCATATTTTTAAAAGCCTCTCTGACGATCCCAGCTGAGCTGCCTGATCGGTAGAGAGGCTTTTCAAAGCATTAGAAAAAATGCTTGGAAAAGTTAAAAAAAAAAAAAAGTTGGCCACGCCCACCCAGTCACATTACCTCCCCCCCCACCAAGCCACGCCCACAGAACCGGTAGTAACACATTTTATATTTCACCCCTGCCAAAGCCGGATGCAGTATTCAAAATGTAGCCTCCATGGTGCAGTTCTATAGGCAGTCTTTGACTTAAGCCCACGCTTCCTGTTGTAAATTGAGTCGGATCTCATGTCACGACAATTTTTACAGCGTTTATGAAGCGAGCCACCGTTGTTCAGTGAATCGTGAGGCGATTAAGCAAATCGCATGGACGTTAAGCAAGTCCAGCTTTCTTGTGCAACCACGGCACCGAATGCTTATGTAGGAAGTTAGCACCTACCCCTTTCCTAGAGGAATGAAATATTTTGGGAAATATTAAAAAGGCAGAAAGTTATGTTTCCCTGGATGAGAAATGGAGAAGCATGTTTTAAAGGTACGAAGCAGCTCCCATCTTCCTGCCCCCACCCTTTGTCAATGGGCCAGAGGCAGAAACCCAATCCTTTGTCAAAGGACCATCATCTGCAATACAATAGAACCCATCTAGGAACAGAAACTAACACAATGGGTCCAGTGATGGGATTCAGCCAGTTCGCACCACTTCAGGAGAACCGGTTGTTAATTTTCTGAGCAGTTTGGCAAACTGGTTGTTGGAAGAAATCATTAGGGCAGAGAACTGGTTGTTAAATTACTTGAATCCTAGATGGGACCCATCTAGCAACAGAAACTCACCATATGGCACCTGGGAAGATTACATCAGCCAGCAAGGCTAGCTAAGACCCCCATCCCCTGGGAGTCTGACAACCAATCAGGATACTCTTTTGGGGCCCCAGGAAGTTCAAAACCAGAGAGGGCATAAAACTCGGGGACTCGCTGTATCTCGCCCCTCTTTTCTGTTCAGGAACTCAAACCACGTGATCCTGTCCACCATTAAACTATCTTTCCAAGCAGTCTCCATGTTTCTAGGGTCTTTTTCCCCACTTGGAGCTGAACCCAGAAGGATATTTTTTCCAACAATTAGATGCAGGATCTTTGGGGAGGCGTTTGCCCCGCCGCCACCTTCACCCCTTCTGAATTAAAATCCATCCCTTCTTCCAGTCTGATTTTTATTCCTGGAAAGAGGAAGGAAAGTGGTGCCATTTCATCCTTTGCTTCAAGCAGCAACTTATTGTGGGTTGAGCTCCTGCAAACGCAGGCATATATAATTGAAAAAAAAAATTAAATTGATTGACTAAGACTCAGACCAATAATTGACTAATCTTTCATTCACTGAGTGACGGCTCTATTGGTTATCCGGCGCTCTTGAGCCAAGACACATAATCTACACGAAAACATTAAAATTCCCTACCAAGGAAAGCTAGGCTTTTGCTGCCTGGTTAAATGGCCCAAATGAAAAATGGTCAATTACTTTTATAATTGTCCTCCGGTTTGTGCAATTGGCTCTGGTTGCGACCTACAGGAGCAGTCTCCCAGGACAGCCCTGAAAAGCATCCTCAGAATATTAAGGACTAGAAACTTGGGCACGGGTGTGCGCGTGCCGGAGAGAAAGGGGGAATCGGGAGAGGGGAATCTGTATTGCTGGGCATCTGTAGCCCTGGGCTACGCATAGCTTTCGCTAAACAACAGCCTCTTTTACATGGAGCGTGATGTTTTCCTCCCCGTTGCAAAGATCACGACCTCTATTTTGCTGGTCTCCTCCGTGGGGGGAAAAGAAGCTGGCATGCAGACGGTTTAGCACAGGCCTTTCTGAACGTGTCCTGCCAGGCCGTGGAGTTTATTTTTGGAGGCTTACAAAGCAAATACGGGTAATAAACAGCGATGGGAAAATCAATGACGACAAATGAAGCACCGGCTAACGCCGTATTTTTTTGCCGGCCATCTCATCGTTGGGGCTTTGATAAATGACGGACCGTCGGATCACAAGCCGTGAGCTCCAAGGGCCACGGGGAGGAGTGCTATTTTTTTAGATAGATGAATAGAGAAGGAAGGGACCTTGGAGGTCATCTAGTCCAACCCCCTGCCCAAGCAGGAGACCCTACACCACTTCTGACAGATGGCAGTCCAGTCTCTTCTTGAAAGCCTCCAGGGATGAAGCTCCCACAACTTCTGAAGGCAACTTCTGTTCCATCGGTTGATTGTTCTCAAGGTCAGAAATTTTTTTATTTCTAGGTTGAATTTCTGGAGGACTGTGGAAGTCAGGGGTGAAATCCAGCAGGTTCTAACAGGTTCTGGAGAACCAGTAGCGGAAATTTTGAGTAGTTTGGAGAACTGGGAGTTGAAGTCCACCCTTCTTCAAGCTACCAAGGTTGAGAAACACTGTTCTAGGATCTCAACATCCCACCAAAATGGCATTTGAGGATTTTCATGGCTTCACTGCCCTGATGCTTTTACCAGAGGTCCAATCTGCCTTCTCTCTCCATCTGGCACTGAGCAGCTCCGGATTAGATAAAGCCCCTTGCTTCCAAAGACACATCAGCTACCAATCTTGATGCAGTGATCTTCTTGAACCCATGCAGATTTGCCTAAACTAATCACGGAAGCCACAGTGCTGCCTCCCGAACTACAAAATAATAATAATAATAATAATAATAATAATAATAATAATAATAATAATAATAATAATAAAAAATGAGTGGAGGGGACACACACACACAAAATCCACGTTTGCTTCTGCTGACACAACACATGATATATTGCCGTGGCATAAGCATCTTTCTTGCAGGAAAGGTTAACATCCTTGTAAATTAAAAATCATAACAAGAACAACGCCTGGAGCCACAGACGCGTTCGGCTGCCTGCCCTGATCCTAACCTCCACCTGCAATTGTTCCAGCTTACTTCAGAATCACTGTGTTTGTCTGCGCGGTCGGCAACACCGAAGGGGGTCTGTGGGCAGTCGGGGAGGGAGGGTGGAGAGGTAAAAAACTTAAGACAAGAGCCTTGGTGGTGCAGCGGACTAAGTGCTGTTATGTAGCACTTAGCTTCCAGCTGCCTGCAATTAGTGCGAGTTCAAATCTCACCAGGCTCAAGGTTGACTCAGCCTTCCCATCCTTCCGAGGTAGGTAAATTGAGGACCCGGATTGTGGGGGCAATAAGCTGACTTTGTAGAAACACTGCTTATGGGGGGGCCAAAGGCCCTAATAAGCAGGTATATACAAAAGAATGAAGGCTATTGCTATAAGTGCATTTTAAGCCGCCCTGAGTCTTCGGAGGAGGGTGGCATATAAATTGAACAAATAAATAAATAAATAAATAAATAAATAAATAAATAAATAAATAAGACGTTGACCGCGACTATGGAATCGAGCCCCCCCTTTTAAAGAGAGGCCCTAATGCCTGCAAAAATGGACAGGATTTTGAATGCATGGCGGTGGCTGACCTCTTGACATTCCTGTGAACCTTCAGGTCAAAATATATATATATATATATATATTGTAGGATCTGAAATTGCAGCCCTTACTTAATGCTGACCAGCATCTAAGGTTCTTTCATTCACACCACGGTTTGTCAGGTGTGAAAGATCAGGTGCGCGCATGAAGGCCCAATTAAAGTGATTTATTGCTCTAACGTCAGATGTACGGGAGTCTTCTCACCTAGGGCTGAGCCTCTGCTTGGAGTTAGATAAGGGGAAATGGAACTCCAGGGAGGTTGGACTTAGTTTACTGGTGACTATGTAGGGATTCTAGGCTGATTCCTCTTTTGACTCCGCCCCCGCCCCAGGTTCTGCCCCTCCTTCTCCTTCTCCTCGACAGAGCCTCAGTGGTGCAGCGGACTAAAGTGCTGTTAAGTGCTAGCACTTAGCTGCCAGCTGCCTGCAATTAGTGCAAGTTCGAATCTCACCAGGCTCAAGGTTGACTCAGCCTTCCATTCTTTCGAGGTAGGTAAATTGAGGACCCGGATTGTGGGGGCAATAAGCCAGCTTTGTATAGAACAACACCGCTTTGGGGGGGGGGCGAAAGCCCTAATAAGCAGCTATATACATAAAAGTATGCAGGCTATTGCTATAATGCATTGTAAGCCATCCTGAGTCTACGGAGAAGGGTGGCATATAAATTGGACTAATAAATAAATAAATAAATAAATAAATAAATAAATAAATAAATAAATAAATAAATAAAGTTGTGTCTTTTAAAAACAAACTTGTACATGAAAGATGAGATCCCATGTCCCCTTTGGCAATTGGGTGGCCAACCTCTCCGCCCCCACCCCCCCACTGGGAGAATTTCAAACCCTCCACTGTGTCATTGAGTGGCTATTGTTCTGTGGGGGTTCATCTCTCTCTAAAGTGACCTTCTGGAGATGCTAAAATCTAAAAATGCTGCTAGCAGGAATGACTAGAGATCTTCACATGGGTTAGATCTTCCTCTAGAAATGCAGTTTCAGTGGAAATAGGTCACCTTCTTAAACCAATGGATCATTTCTCGTTTTCTCCAGATTTGTGTCTCTCAACTTTTGTGACGACTTCAATTCCCAGAATTCCCCATGGAACAAGGTTCGGAAATACTCAACCTGCCAAGATTGAGAGAGACATCGCTCCAGACACGTGTATGTCCATGTCAAGGTTCTGACAAATGCCCCAATTAATTCATGAGCCTCGAGCCAAATTTCAAAAGAAATCCAGTTATTTATTAGGAACAACATATCGGTACATACCCAAGTGGAGTCAGCTCTGCCCGATGTAGTTTACGTCCCACCTATGACCCTGTTCCCCTACTCCTCCCAGGGTGTGTCATAAATCACATTCTCCAATGGAGCACTTTCGCGGGCTGTAGAGAACACACCTCTCTGACTGGCTGTGGTAACCTAGGCTGCGACCTTGACAAGGTATGTGTGGAATGTACTTCTGGTCAGCAGCAAGAGGTCAATACCCCTGAATTGGAAATCCACCACCTCTCCCTTGACGTTTGAAGTAGGAGGTCCTCCATCTCTGGTGGGCTTCCATTTCACCAGGGCTTCGATCAAGGGACACGGTGCTCAGCCGGTGGACGGAGATCTTCGGCTGCTTCGGTGGAAATACGGAAGAGTTAAAGACCCCAAACGTTGCTTTGAATCATTGCTGACATAGGAGCTGTTGAGTGTTTTCTCTGAGGATTGCCATCCAATTAAAGGATTTAGCGGTCTTGATTAGGTTTTAAGTGTTTTGATTTTAACAGTTGATTGACTAAACTCGCTGCTTCGATCAAGGCTATTAAAAGCTGCCTTCGAGGCCGACCACTCTGTAACTTACCCCTGGACTCAGTCAAATGGTGGGGTCTTGATCACTAATCATGGATCCATTTTAGAGTCTTCCATCCATCCTCCCATGAACTGAGATGTTGTGTTTCTGAAGTTCTGGGTTAGAACCATAGGATTGGAAGGGACCTTAGAGGTCTTCTAGTCCAATCTCCTGCCCAAGGCAGAGGAGTCCTCATACCATCTGAAACAAATGGTTGTCCAATTTTTTCTTTCAAAACCTCCAATGATGGAGCATCCACAACTCCATGAGGCAAGCTATTCCATTGATTAATTGTTCTCACTGTCAAGAAATTCCTCCATATATCCAGCCTAGATCTTCTTCTGATAGGTTTCCATCCATTGCTTCTTGTCCTGTCCTCGGGTCCTACGGAAAGGAAATCGACCCCCTCTTTCCTATGATAGCCCTTCAAATATTGGAAGACTGCGGTGATATCTCCTCTCAATCTTCTCCTTGTTAAGCAAAATACATCTGGTTCGTCCAGCTGTTTTCATCGCATGGAATCTCCAGACCTTTATCTTCTGTGTTGGTCTTCTCTGCACTCTTTCTAGGGCCTGAGTGTGACTCGTGCATGGTAGAACCCACAGCCAATCTCACACACCAATGAAGCTACTTGTTTAAAAAAGACAATTAGGTGTGAATGTGCATTGGGGGTGAAGGAAACTCAAGAACTAAGGAGAAATTTCCTGACAGTGAGAATAATTAAATCAGTGGAACAACTTGCCTCCAGAAGTTGTGAATGCTCCAACACTGGAAGTTTTTAAGAAGAGATTGGATAGCTATTTGTCTGAAGCGGTGTAGGGTATCCTGCCTAAGCAGGGGGTTGGACTAGAAGACCTCCAAGCTCCCTTTCAAACTCTGTTATTCTATTGTATTCTGTTGTGTTGTATTGTGTTGTGTTGTGTTCTATTCTATTCTATTCTATTCTATTCTATTCTATTCTATTCTATTCTATTCTATTCTATTCTATTCTATTCTATTCTATTCTATTCTATTCTATTCTATTCCACAATTCCATTCCATTCCATTCCATTCTTCTATCTATCTATCTATCTATCTATCTATCTATCTATCTATCTATCATCTATCTCTCATCTCTCTATTCTCTCTTCTCCTTTCTCTATTCCTCTCCTCTATTCTACTCTACTCTACCCTACCCTACCCTACCCTACCCTACCCTACCCTACCCTACCCTACCCTACCCTATTCTATTCTATTCTATTCTATTCTATTCTATTCTATTCTATTCTATTCTATTCTATTCTATTCTATTCTATTCTATTCTATTCTATTCTAATTCTGTGATCTCAGAGAGAAAACTGACCATACTTCCCCAGAAATGACACTCCTGACAGATGTCCATGCAGATGTGAGGACAGAAGGAGATACAGGTAAATTCACACCTCTGATTACCTCAAGCTACACCATCTTTCCTTTGGTTTTGTCTCGTTACTTCCAGCAAACCTTGGTTTAACACGAAGGATGATCCCAGTCCCCACATCTCCTGTTTGTTTGTTTTGTTAGTTAATTTTTTTTAAGAAAACCAACCATCAGTTTAATTTAGTTTCGATTATGGTTTGTTGGAGATGGTTTGGGGAAATCAGACTCGGTCTAGACAAGGGGTCTCCAACCTTGGCCAACTTTAAGCCTGGTGGACTTCAACTCCCAGAATTCCCCAGCCAGCTTAATTCTGGGAGTTGAAGTCCACCAGGCTTAAAGTTGTCAAGGTTGGAGATTCCTAGTCTAGAACCATCTCTGGAACGGATGTGTCAAAGGGGCCCATATATCATTCTTCCTACCATTTGCCTTTTCTGGAGCTTTTATACCAGACAATCATGTTTGTGATGCTTCTCTGCCCTCTTTTTTTTTCTTTTTTCCCTAATAATTTTGGCCAGGCTCACTACATTTATTCTGCTCACTGCTTCTTGTAACACATTCTGGGAGCTTAAAGTCCTGGTCAACACCCAACAGAACCTGGCCTGAGAAACAGCTCAGAAGTCTACTGAGGCATTTACGACCAGCCGGGGTTAATCTCCATTTTAAATCCCTGGGGGGGGGGAGGGGGGAGGACAGAACCCTGCTGTCTCTTCCTCTCACCCCCACCCCCACCCCCCACCCCCCGTTCAAAGCTTCCATGCCGTCTTCCCCACTACAGCAAGCTGGGTGTCGTAGCAGAGGTGGGGGAATGAAACTGATGGACGAGGTGGACTTCCGTTCCTTGGCTGAAAAAAGAAAAATCAAACACTATGACATAGTTGAAAATCCTTTACAGGCAGCAAAATCCTTTCGGTGCTTTTTTTCTCAAATGTCGCAAAACATTGGAAAATATCAGAGTCCAACACAACTGGAGAAGGGAAATGCAATCCCATTTGCTTAGGGTTTTTTTAAAATTAGAAGCAGCCTCCAACCCATCTTAAAATCCAAGCCTCACATTCACTCGCGATCTAGGACATTTCAGGCCAGGTTTTCCTCTGAAAATCCTGGGCTGGTTGTCTTTTAACACGACCCTGGACCCAGCACAAGCCTCCCACCCCTCCTCTTTGGACTTAACGGCTCTGAAAAAAATGTCCCCTCCCCTCCCTCTCTGCAGCCTGTTGCAATCAATGCAGAGAGCAGACATTAAGAGTATTTGCCATATTTGATAGATGCTCATGGAGGCATGGAAATAGAGAGGGAGAGAGAGAGGGAGGGAGGGACAAAGCACGAGAGAGAGAGAAGGAAAGAGAAAGAGAGAGAGAGAGGGAGTGAGTAAGAGAGAAAGAAAGAGAGAAAGAAAAAAGAGAGAAAGAAAGAAAGAGAGGGAGGAAGAAAGAGAGAGGGAGGGACAGAGAGAGAGAAAAGGAGAGAGGGGAGGGAGAAAGAGAGAGAGAAAGAAAAGAGGGAGGGAGGGAGGGAGAGGGAGGGAAGGAGAAAGACAAAAAGAGGGAGAAAAAGAGAGGGAGGGAGAAAAAGAGAGAGAGGAGAGAAAGAGTGAGTGGGAGAGTGAGAGAGAGAGAAAGAAAGAGAGAGAAAGAGAAAGAGAAAGAAAGAAAAGAGGGAGAAAGAGAGAGGGATGGAGGGAGAAAGAGAGAGAGAGGAGAGAAAGAAAGAGTGAGTGAGTGAGAGAGAGAGAGAGAGAGAAAGAAAAAAGAGAAAGAGAGAAAGAAAGAGAGGGAGGGAGGAGGACAGAGAGGGAGGGAGAAAGAGAAAGAAAGAAGAGAGAGAAAGAGGAAGAGAGAGAGAGGGAAGGAGAGGGAGGGAAGGAGAAAGAGACAGAAAGAGAGAGAAAGAGAGGGAGGGAGGAAGAGAGAGAGAGAGAGAGAGAGAGAGAGAGAGGGAGGGAGGGAGGGAGAGAAAGAGAATTTTCATGTGCTTTCAACATCTCTACAGAAAAAAAAAATAGATGTCAAGTGACAAGGCCATTTGCACCAGGAGAAAAATTGCCACTTAATTGAAGATGTCGAAATTGGGGACCTGTGGCCAGCGCCAACTCCGGAGCCTTCGGCGATCTTCGTTCTTCAAAGGGCTGGAAGATACGAAAAACGCTCAGTGGCGGCAGGCGGAGGACACAATCTGCCAGCACAGCTGTGCAACCTCTATTTATTTTCGCCCCATGTGAGCCCCCATGGAGGCCCAGGGGTGCACGGAAACGCCTGGCAGGGACGTTTGGTCTTTCCTGCTCCAGATGGCGAAGGACGGAGCTACTCAGTGGACTTGGAGCTGGCTTCACGAGAGTCCCTTGGGAGTTGGGCGGCATAGAAATGCGACAAAATAAAAAATAAATAATAAAAAAAGGAGGCCATCTCTTCCTTCAACCATGCTTAGAACATTGCATCCTAGGGCTGGAAGGGACCTTAGAGGTCTCGTAGTCCATCCCCATCCCCATCCTCTCTCTCCCTCCCTCCCTCCCCCCCCTCCCTCCCTCTCTTCTTATTCCCCCCCAGCTGGCCAGCCATTCCATCTGGTTACTCCTGGTGCCACAGCTATGAGGTAAGGCGAGGGTACTGGTGGAGTTGCCCCACGTGCCCCACACCAGCTTACCTCAGGACCCCCACAGCCATCCACGCCCTGACATCTGTCTCACTGTAGCAGCACCGCCAGCCAAGTGAAGCAGGAGCCCACGTGGCCGCCAGCACACTTCTGGTTGCGTGCAGCCGCAATGGAGCAGGGGGGCCGAGCGGCACACTGGAACCGCCGCCACGAGGTGAGGCAGGTGTCGGGGCGTGGATGGCCTGGTTGCAGGGTCCTCGGGTAAGCTGCTGCAGGGAGCATGGGGCAGCTCCACCTCCCACCTCATGGTGGCGGTACCGGTCCACCATGTGCCCTCCTGCCCCGCTGCGAGCAAGCAGAAGAAGTAGGCCTCTTGTACATGCGGAAAAAAATAACACACCCTCCAAAAGTGTTTATTTTGGAGCCCAAAAGAAAATAAAACCTGGTCTTATTTTTGGGGAAACACAGTATTAAGCGGGCCGAGACAAAACATTTTGGTCGATCTGAGGCAGTGGTGAAATTCAAATTTTTTTACTACCAGTTCTGTGGGTGTGGCTTGTGGGCATGGTGTGGCTTGGTGGGTGTGGCAGGGAAAGGATACCACAAAATCCTCATTCCCACCCCACTCCTGGGGGAAGGATATTGCAAAATCTCTATTCCCACCCCACTCTGGGGCCAGCTAGAGGTGGTATTTGCCGGTTCTCCGAACTACTCAAAATTTCCTCTACCGGTTCTCCAGAACCTGTCAGAACCTGCTGGATTTCACCCCGATCTGAGGACAGTTGGACCCATCTCTCCAAGGGATGGATCATGAGGAACGTTGAGGCCTTCCCCGGCTGCTATTTATTTATTTTTTATTTACTTATCAAATGTAGAGACCGCCCATCTCACTCACAGAGCGACTCTGGGCGATGATGACTATTAAAAATGCTTCTCCGTGACCCTCCCGCTGTCCATTTTTGGATTCTGCAAGTTCCACGTTTAGGCTTCAAAAGGTCTCTTTGGAAACATCTGGCCTACAAGTGGCTGATGGTGTGGACAGCAGGAGTCAGACTGCCAGGGAGAACAACAACCCACTTCCGTACCCCAAAGTATCCTTTGGAAGTCTCATCGTTCAACCCCCTTTGGACATGTCACTCTTCTATCCTTCCTTTCTTCAGGACGTTCTCTCACCCTCAACGTTCTACCTGCTACCATCTCATGAAGACAGAACAAAGTCTGCCATCTTCACCGAAGTCTTTATTTCTCAGCTTCATTAGAGGGATCCCCAGATCCCCAGTGGGATCTGTGCTTCACAACTGCTCCTCGTCAACCCAGATGGTTTTCTGCTGCTCTTCCCAGACTTTATCCTTGATGATCCGGAGAAGATCTTCCAAGCTGCTCCATGAATCCGTCTCCAACGAGGCGTAAAGGCAAGGTAAGCCCTCCAGTTCCTTCTCGTTCTGACGACACGTCTTCAGTAATTCCTCCTCCAATTCTGGTTTCGGTAGCAGCTTTCTACAGTACCGAAGAAGAGACATCCCCCCCCCAAAAAAACAGCTGTTAAACAGATGTGTACCCATAGAAACATAAGCAAAGAGAAACACCCACAAATAACTGTTGCTCATCTGAACATTGAAGAATATGAGTCCCTCTCTCTCTGTCTCTCTCTGTCTCTGTCTCTCTCTCTCTGTCTCTCTCTCTCTCTCTGTCTCTGTCTGTCTGTCTCTCTCTCTGTGTCTCTCTGTCTCTGTCTCTGTCTCTCTCTCTCTCTCTCTCTCTGTCTCTTTCTGTCTCTGTCTCTGTCTCTCTCTGTCTCTGTCTCTCTCTCTGTCTGTCTCTTTCTGTCTGTCTCTGTCTCTCTGTTTCTGTCTCTCTCTCTGTCTCTCTCTCTGTCTCTCTCTGTCTCTCTCTGTCTGTCTGTCTCTCTCTGTCTCTGTCTCTCTTTCTGTCTCTGTCTCTGTCTGTCTGTCTCTGTCTCTCTGTTTCTGTCTCTCTCTCTGTCTCTCTCTCTCTCTCTCTCTGTCTCTGTCTCTCTCTCTCTCTGTCTCTGTCTCTCTCTGTCTCTCTGTCTGTCTCTTTCTGTCTGTCTCTGTCTCTCTGTTTCTGTCTCTCTCTCTGTCTCTCTCTCTGTCTCTCTCTGTCTCTCTCTGTCTGTCTGTCTCTCTCTGTCTCTGTCTCTCTTTCTGTCTCTGTCTCTGTCTGTCTGTCTCTGTCTCTCTGTTTCTGTCTCTCTCTCTGTCTCTCTCTCTCTCTCTCTCTGTCTCTGTCTCTCTCTCTCTCTGTCTCTGTCTCTCTCTGTCTCTCTGTCTGTCTCTTTCTGTCTCTGTCTCTGTCTCTCTCTGTCTCTCTCTCTGTCTGTTTGTCTCTCTCTCTCTCTTTCTGCCTATCCCATCTAACAGGGTTGTTGCTGTGTGGAAAATAGGAGGAGGAAGGAGTATTAGGTATGTTTGCCGCCTTGAGTTATTTATAAAAACAATAAATGCAGGATATAAATAAATAAATAAAAGATGCTACATTTTGAAGGGGAGATTTTCAAAAACGTGGAGCTGCTGGTTAGTTATGAGTCTTTCCTTACACCCAGAAAAGTAGACTCAGTTATAAAACAGTTGCAAGAATTGGGTATATCTAGTTTAATGAAAAGCAGGACTTGGGGGGACATGATAGCAGTCTTCCAATATTGGAGGGGTTGCCCCCAAGAAGAGGGGAGGTCAACCTATTCTCCAAAGCACCTGAAGACAGGACAAGAAGGAATGGATGGAAACTAATCAAGCAGAGAAGCAACCTGGAATGAAGGAGAAACTTCCTGACAGTGAGAACAATTCATCAGTGGAACGACTTGCCACCAGAAATTGTGGCTCCTCCATCACTGGAGGCTTTCAAGAAGAGATTGGACAGCCGTTTGTCTGAAATGGTACAGAGTTTCTTGCCTGAGTAGGGGGCTGGACTAGAAGACCTCCAAGGTACCTTCCAACTCTGTTATTCTGAATTTCAGGAATTATTGAAATCTGGGTAGTATTTATGTTTCCCCATCCAGAAATGAAGAATCCTTATTTCGGTTTCTCCCTACCCCCTCCAAGAAAATGATGGAGGCTGGAATATATTTCCTTCCCCGTGAAAGGGTATGCAGTGTGCAAGGAATTGTTGTAAATACATTCTCAGATTAGAAAGTTCAAGTTGAGAGAAAGGAGGGTCGAGGAGATATGACTAAAATCGATGGGACCAATTAGTTTCAACTTATACATGTCTCATTAATTTCTGACATAATCACCGTGAACTTTTCCTTGGATCGGGAACAGTAATTTTAACAGTGGGAGCCCCTAAGACACAGATCAGCCATCCATTCCAAGACAAAGAAATCTTAACCCATTAGTCGCCTTTTCCTTAAAAATGCTTCATTCTCTCCCAATGCCATATAGCAGTGATGGCTAAGAAGGAGGGGGGGCACGGGAGGTCCACGCGCGTGTGTGCCCACACCGATAATTCTATGAACCCCACCCTGCCTCTCTCGGAGTCTCTGGAGGCTGGGGACAGCAAAAACATCACTTCCTGTCCAACCGGGAGTTGGGAATGGACTGTTCAGGCCTCCGAGGGAGTGGGGAAGGCTGTTTTTGCCCTCCCCAGATGCATAGAGAGGATCTGGTGCCAGGTGAGAAAGAAAAATGGGCCTTCCCCACCCCACCCCAGGCCCTCCGGAGGCAGGAAACAGCCTGTTTCCCTACTTCTGGTGGGCCCAGAAGGCCTGAAAATCAGCTGGCCGGTGCATGCATGCACGCCAGAACTGAGCTGGCATGCCCACTAATATGGCTACGTGTGCCACCTGTGCCATCTATTCTATTCTATTCTATTCTATTCTATTCTATTCTATTCTATTCTATTCTATTCTATTCTATTCCACTCCACTCCATATTTTCTATTCTATTCTATTCTATTCTATTCTATTCTATTCTATTCTATTCTATTCTATTCTATTCTATTCTATTCTATTCCATTCCATTCCATTCCATTCCATTCCATTCCACTCCACTCCACTCCACTCCATATTTTCTATTCTATTCTATTCTATTCTATTCTATTCTATTCTATTCTATTCTATTCTATTCTATTCTATTCTATTCTATTCTATTCTATTCTATTCTATTCCAAACTGTTGTAAGTTCTGCACTATTAAAAATGTGGCTCTTTTAACATGCATGCAAACAACGCATGACGGACAATCGATTTTCAGTTTTTGGGGCAAGCAGCATGGATGCTACAGCTAATAAACTAAACCAAATAACTGCGGCTTGAATTTGATCAATCAAATGGTGTATTTCTGAACTGAAAAACAGCATTTCATGGCTTGCTCACCCTGGGCGCCTCCGTTGCCACAAGAAATGCAATCTAACTAAACCCGTCCACCACGTATTGTTTATGGTTCTCCAGAGTTTATTTACAGATAACTTAGAGATCCTTTCAATCTTCCATGGGGTAGAGCATGACTGAGTAATAATTTGCTATTGATTTTCTATTATGTTTACACTTTGGCTGGTTTTCATTGTCATGTTCTGGAGACACTTCCATTTGTTTCCTGAAATTGGAGAGTTCAAGTCTCTTTCTACTTATCCAATTTGTTGTTTTTACAACATAAAATTTTATGACCGCTGACCATTTTGGAAAAAAGTAAAGCTGGACAGAAGGAAGGAGGAAGAAAAGCCAGATTTCCAGAAGGCCAGGAAAGAGAGGAAAGAGGGATATGGATAGTCCTCGAATTATGACCGCAGTTGGGATAGAAGTTCCCGTTGTAAATCCTTGCAATTGTTAAGTCAAGTCGGAGCTGATTTCGTGACATTTTTACAAAGGTCATTAAGCAAGTCAGCATGATTGTTCAGCTAGTAGCTGATTCGGACAGCGAGGAGGCTGGTGTGGTGCTGCGCCAGCATCCTGTGCAGCTGGCACTCAAGTCGGACAATGAGGAGGCTGGAGAAGATGTGGTGCCAGGGGCGGGGATTCAACCAGGGCCTTCAGAACCTCCAGAAGCTTCCATGGGTGAAGAAGACGAAGAGGAGGAGCCCCTTCTCGATGCACGGGTGCGCAGAGCTGCCAAAAGGCAGGAATGGCTCCTCAGGAGGAGGTCTCCTCGAGAGTAAGGCTTGGGGCTAATTGGCCACTCCCTTAGCCTATTTAAGGAGGAACGCTGACAGAAGCAATTTGCAGGGAACAACTTCGTTCACATACCTTCGTGTCTTGTCTTGCTTATCTTATCAGCTTCCTGCAAATTGCTTCTGGGCATTCTGCCAACCATAGTTAGCTTTCAGTTATTATTCTTTGAATTCTTGGCGGCTGTTAATGCAGTTAATTAACAGCCGTTGTTGTAAAAGATTGGTTTATTCAGTAAATTAAGGTTTGAACGGACTTTGTGTGTGCTGCGTTCTTTGGGGTCCGTAGCTGGGGCAGAACAACCACATGATGGTTGTTAAGCGAATCACATAGTCATTAAGTGAATCCAGCATCCCCAAGGGATTTTTGGCCAAAATAGGCAAACAAATTGCAATCACATGCCGGCAGGGCGCTGCAGCCAGTTGTAACTGCGAGACAGTGGCCACGTGCCTGAATGGCAGTCACATTGTGGGGGAGGTATGATGGTTTCAAGTGTGAGTCTAGATCGTAAATCACATTTTCCAAGACTGTCATAACTGTGTGAACCCTTGTTAAATGAATGGTCATAAATCCAGACTACCTGTGAGTGCAACCATCCCATTTACACATTTAAATTTTTGTCCCGTGCTTACAAATTGCATCGGTTTCAGTTCATAGGATTGCAATTCAGCAAGGAAGGAAGGAAGGAAGGAAGGAAGGAAGGAAGGAAGGAAGGAAGGAAGGAAGGAAGGAAGGAAGGAAAAGAAAGAAAGAAAGAAGAAAGAGGGTAGGAGTGAGAGAGAGAGAGAGAGAGAAAGAAAGAAAAAGAAAGAAAGAAAGAAAGAAAGAAGAAAGAGGGTAGGAGTGAGAGTGAGAGAGAAAGAAAGAGAGAGAAAGAAAAAAGAAACAAACAAAGAAAGAAAGAAAGAAAGAAAGAAAGAGAAAGAAAGAAAGAAAGAAAGAAAGAGTAAGAAAGAAAGAAAGAAGAAAGAGGGTAGAAGTGAGAGAGAGAGAGAAAGAAAGAGAGAAAGAAAAAGAAAAAGAAAGAAAGAAAGAAAGAAGAAAGAGGGTAGGAGAGAGAGAGAGAGAAAGAAAGAGAGAAAGAAAAAGAAAAAGAAAGAAACAAAGAAACAAAGAAAAAAACAAACAAACAAAGAGCTTTCTAGTTTTCATTTTTCTCCACAAGATTTTGTTCTCTCAAAGGTTTCTAGCTTGTAATTTTATTTGAATGATTATCATGCAAACTTCCCTCCTCCAAGGGCCAACAGGTAGAAAAAGGAATTCCTTGCCAAATGTTGATTCTGAGTCATCCAAGCCAAGCATAACATCTGAAAGGCCGGGAACATATGGCAGCCTTACCTACCCTGTGCCTTCCAGATGTGTTGCTGATTATAGATCTGCCAGCCACAACACACAAAAGGTCTCGTTTCCCAGCATTGGCACCGACTGCCAGCCCGGATTTTAAATCATCAATTGCAACAAGGGTTGTGGGTGGTTTTTTTGGCCTTCTTCACAGGAGTGAAATCTACTTACCTTCCCAACCGGTTTGGAAGTACACGCGCCGTGTGTGCGGACCTCTGCACATGCGCAGAGGGTAAAAAACAGGTTACTTCCTGGTTAAAACCAGGAAGTAACAACAACTGGGCGGGTGGGCGGAGCCTCGGCCCGCCATCACTCCCGGTTCTCCGAACCGGTCCGAACCGGGAGCATTTCACCCCTGTTTCTTCCTCAAATTCATCTTCACATCATATTTTTTTCTCTCTCCCCAAAACAGAATAGAATAGAATTCTTTATTGGCCAAGTGTGATTGGACACACAAGGAATTTGTCTTTGGTGCATACGCTCTCAGTGTACATCAAAGAAAAGATACGTTCGTCAAGAATCATAAGATGCAAGACTTAGTGATAGTCAGAGGATACTAAATAAGCGATCAAACCATACTAGGAAACTTCCTGGGGGAAGGATATTGCAAAATCCCCATTTCCTCCCCACTCCAGGGTGAAGGATACTGCAAAATCTCCATTCCCTCCCCACTCCTGGGGGAAGGATACTGCAAAATCCCTATTCCCTCCCCACTCCAGGGGGAAGGATATTGCAAAATCCCCATTCCCTCCCCACTTTGGGGCCAGCCTGAGGTAGCATTTGCCGGTTCTCTGAACTATTCAAAATTTCCGCTACCAGTTCTGTAGAACCTGTCAGAACCTGCTGGATTTCACCCCGATGCAGCCGTTTTGAGAGCCCTGTATTTCGGCACTTCCTCTCGCCTGTCCCTCTTTTCGGTGCGACCGACGTACCTGAATTTCTTGATATTTTTTTCGGAGACTTTAATAAAGAGAACAATGGGATATATCTTGGCTTTGATTAAATCTTTGGTGCAGCCGATGCCGAGTTCGAGCAGGCAGTGTTTGTTCTGTAAACACAAAGTCAGGAAAAGGACTTCGGTTAAGTACATCATGTATGTGGGGCGGGGGGGGCGGATTTAGGCCCACACCATCTCCAACAGGATCAGATAAATTGGAATCCCTTGATTTGTGCCTCTGATACAGCTGGTTTTTCATCAAGGGCAGACGATGGCCTTCCAGATTGTCAAAAAGATTTTAGAAATCTTCTCTTAAGTAGCACTGTGGCACCAGCAAGGACTTCCTTTCACCCTCCCCGAGACCATCTATGTGCTTCACGACTGGGGAAAATCTGAACCTGCCTCTCCCTGTTCCTAGTCCAGGTCCGAAGTTAGCCCTGCGAGGTAGTCCAGACAAGATGCATGGGCAGGAATACTAGTTCTGTCTTTTTTGTTGTTGTAAATTTACGTTAACAGGCATATTTGGAAAGTATTTTCCCCTTGTCAGCGCCTGAGGGCAGGACAAGAAGCAACGGATGGAAACTAATCAAGGAGGGAAGCAGCCTAGAACGAAGGAGAAATTTCCTGATATTTAGAACAATTAATCGGTGGAACAACTTGCCTCCTGAAGTTGTGGGTGCTCCAACACTGGAAGTTTTTAAGAAGAGACTGCACAGCCACTTGTCTGAAATGGGAGAGGGCCGTGATGGCGAATCTATGGCATACGTGCCACAGGTGGCACATGGAGCCATATCGGTGGGCATGCGAACTCAGCTCTGGCACACATGCATGTGCCGGCCAGCTGATTTTCAGGCCTTCCGGTCCCAGCAGAAGTTGGCAAACAGGCCGTTTCCAGCCTCCGGAGGGTGTCCGGGGGAGTGGGGAAGGCTGTTTTTGCCCTCCCCAGGCTCCTAAAAAGCCTCTAGAGCCTGGAGAGGGCGAAAAACAGGCCTACTGGGCCCACCGTGCCATTGCGTGCCAAAAGCGGGGGTCGCATGAGGGGGAGGGTCGTGTATGTGTGCAGGCACGGGGTGGGACGCATAGAATTATTAGGCACGCATGTGCGCGACAGCCCCTGCTCCCCCCCCGCTTTTGGCACGCGACGGTAAAAAGGTTAACCATTACTGGTATAGGATCTCCTGCTTGAGCAGCGGGTTGGACCTCCAAGATCCTTTCCAAGTCTGTTTATTCTATTCTATGCAGTTCGGAGAACCCTCAAATCCCACTGTCGGCGGGCCCTGCCCTGCCCTGCCTACCCCTCCCCTCCCAGGAATCCCCACGCAGCCTGTTTTGGATGCAGGTAAGCGCAAGGCACGTGCGGAGGCTCAGAGAGGGCAAAAAATGGGCCTGCTGGAAGTTTGGGAAGGCCGGATATGGGCCATTTCCCGCCTCCCGAGGGCCTCTGAAGCCTGGGGAGGCCGCTTTCACCCTCCTGGAGGCCCGAGGAAAGCCTTTGGAGCCCGGGGAGGGCAAAAAACGCCCCCCCGTGGTGCAGGAGGCTGACTAGGCCACACCCACCATGGCCACAGCCACCCAGCAACCGGGCAGCGAACCCCTTGCTAAAAGTTTTGAAGCCCACTCCTGGATAACAGAACAGGGGACTACACAACATGGGGACAGGGGACTACACAACATGGGCCGTGATGATTTTTGCACCCAAGAAAAGGAGAACAACTAACAAAGAAACCACACAGGGGGAATAAATGTTCTTCCCTTCCATTGGATGCCAACTGTACGTATTGTGTGACCTACGTTGCAAAAGGATTGGAAAACTTACCTTGGCAGCCACGGCCTCAAGATTTGCTGGGAAAATACATTCGTAAGTGTGCGGATTTTTTTCCCGTGAATAGATGATTGCCTCCGTGGAGTGCCTCCTGAAGAATTCTTCCTTGGTTATAATATCTGGGAGAGAAGGAAGGGAAAAAGAAAAGGTGAAAGAGAAAGCTGGAAGGGCACTTATGATGCCTTTGGATCAGTGGTGGGTTTCAAATTTTTTTACTACCGGTTCTGTGGGTGTGGCTTGGTGGGCGTGGCAGGGGAAGGTTACTGCAAAATCCCCATTTCCTCCCGATCAGCTGGGACTTGGGAGGCAGAGAATAGATGGAGGCGGGGCCAGTCAGAATTTTTACTACCGGTTCTCCGAGCTACTCAAAATTTCCACAACGGTCGTAAGTGTGAAAAACGGTCATAAGTCCCTTTTTTCAGTTCTGTTATTGTAACTTCGAATGGTCACTAAATGAACTGCTGTAAGGCGAGGGCTACCTGTATTGCTAAAAGGAGGTTTTGCAAGCCCAGATCTGTCTGTCTGTCTGTCCGTCCATCCATATCCTTATCTCTCTCTCTCTCTCTCTCTCTCTCTCTCTCTCTCTCTCTCTCTCTCTCTCTCTCTCTCTAATATCCATCCATCCTCTATCTATCTATCTATCTATCTATCTATCTATCTATCTATCTATCTAAACTATCTATCTAATATCTATCTATCTATCTATCTATCTATCTATCTATCTATCATCTATCTATCTATCTATCTATCTATCTATCTAATATCTATCTATCTATCTATCTATCTATCTATCATCTATCTATCTATCTATCTAATATCTATCTATCTATCTATCTATCTATCTAATATCTATCTATCTATCTATCTATCTGTCTATCATCTATCTATCTATCTATCTATCTATCTATCTATCTATCTATCTATCTAATATCTATCTATCTATCTATCTATCTATCTATCTATCATCTATCTATCTATCTATCTATCTATCTATCTATCTATCTATCTAATCTTTTATAAAAAGTTTTTAAAATAATAATGACCTAATACAAGCAAAATTAAAACTGAGAAAGTGAAAAAGAGAAATAACAGGAAAAGCTACAAATGCAATAAAAAAGAGAAAAGAGGAAAAAAAGAGAAAGATATAAAGAAGCAGCTTCCAATATTCTTCACAACAGTTATAAGCACGATTATATCCTAACCTCTCCCTCTCAAATTACATCATAACTTCTCCTTTTTATAATCTATCCTGACTAATCATTAAAACCATCAATCAAAAATGCCTTTTATTCCCATAAGAGGTGCAAATATGGGTCACTTTGAGACTATCCTATGGACAGCTGAATTTAATTTTGAAAAAAAAAAAAATCTCAAAAGGTTAGTCCTTGGAGCATCAGGGAGCCAAAACGCTACGAGGCAGGCCAAATCTTTGAAATCATTTTTAAAAATGTATTTCACCAGGAAAAAAAAAATACACAATGCCCCAAAGTAAGACGTTTATAGAATGAGGGAAACGAATAAAGGGGAATATTTATAGCTCAGGATTGAAATGTGGGGGCCTCGGTGCTCTCTGAGCTTTCTGGTTTTCTTGCTGATGTTTCTTGACCCAACTAGAGAACATCATCAGTGCTAGAAGGGAATGGTGTTTGCAGAGAGGAGGAGAAGAAGGAGGAGGAGGAGGAGGAGGAGGAGGAAGAGGAGGAGGAGGTGGAGGAGGAACTGTAGGGTCCTTGGTGCTCTCTGATCTTGCTTATTTTTTTGTAGACATTTAATTACCTAACTAGGTAACATTCTCAGTGCTGTTTGCTGTCTGTTTATGTGAGGGAAACAAACAACACAGGTAAGAGGACGCAGACCCCAGGATGCAACAGAAGGAGCCAAAAGTGCGCTCCCACAGAGAGGGCCTCCTCGGGGTGCCATCAGCCAAACAATGTAGGCTGGTGACCCCCAGGGGGAGGGCCTTCTCTGTGGGGGCACCCACCCTCTGGAGCCAACTGCCCCCAGAGATAAGGAGAATCCAAGACCTCGGTGCCTTCCGCCGTGCCCTTAAAACCTTCTTTTTCCAGCAAGCCGGGCTGGCTTAACTCTTTTAAATGTTTTAAATTGGTTTGTTATTGTTTTAATTACGGGGCCAAATTTATATATATCCTTTTAATACTATTTTAATGTTTGCAATTTATGTTTTTATTTGGCTGTACACTGCCCTGAGTCCTCAGGGAGAAGGGCGGTATATAAATTGGATATAAAATAAAAAATAAACAAAAGGATGCTGCGATTGCTGACATTACTGCTGATAAGAGATCACGGGGGAACCCAAAGCCATCTACAGGCATACAATCAATGCTGCGGGTTATTCAATTCGCCAAAGCTAGGAGATTCTCAGAGTCCCATTCAGCCCTCAACGAGCCTAGCGTGATGGGTCCTCCACGTCTCCCGAAGGATAAATTCCAATGCCTTTCCGATTGCAAGAACGAAATTAGAAATATTTTGAAGCTGGAGGGCTTCGGGGGCGGGGGGGAGGTCACCCTACCTGCCAAAGGGAGGGGCAGAGGAGGGGAGGGAGGCCGTCAGGACCAGCCACAAGTGGCATGAACGGGACCCCATCGACAAAAGATGAGACAAAGGATTGTGGTCCTTATTATCCTCGGATCCGCCAGCTGCAGGCTTTCGCTGGCGGAGAAGGTGTTTATGCTGGAGCTAGTTAAATCTGGTGAACTTAAGCATGACCTATTTCGAGGAACAAGGGACGCCGGGACAGGTTGGGAAGAAGAAGAAGCAGAAGAAGCAGCGGTGTCTGGTGTAATTGCTAGCCCGTGTTGTGGTGTCAAGATTCTTCGGAGAGAGACACGGTTTCAACAAAGAGGCGTACAAGACCTGCGAGGGGCTGGAATCAACGGTGGACATATAAAAGGCAGTAATCGCACAGGAATTAGATCAGAGCAAAAGACTTTTCTTTTTTCAGCGGCCTCCTTCTTAGCAGCAGGCAGGAACATGTTTCGGGGAGTTTTAGAAAGGAAACAGGGAGATAATGGCTGGTTCCCGAAGCACGTTCCCAGTATTAAGACTGTATTTAGCCCCTTTCACAAGACGGAGACTTAACCACACAAACGCGGACCCCTCGCTGTCTTCCTCAGAGCCAGTTTATTAACCACAATTAATCAATTTGAATAGAGCTGGAAGGGACCTTGGAGGTCTTCTAGTCCAGCCCCCTGCCCAAACAGGAGACTCTATACCAGTGGGTCTCAACCTTCCTAATGCCGCGACCCTTTAATACAGTTCCTCAAGTTGTGGTGACCCCCAACCATAAAATTATCCCTAAGACCACTGAAAATATGTGTTTTCCGATGGTCTTAGGCGACCCCTGTGAAAGGGTCGTTCGACCCCCAAAGGGGTCCTGACCCAAAGGTTGAGAACCACTGCTCTATATGATTTTAGACAAGTGGCTCCTCTTGAAAGCCTCCAGTGATGAAGCACCCACAACTTCTAGAGCCAACTTCTGTTCTACTGGTTAATTGTCCTCACTATTAGGAAATTTCTCCTCCATTCCAGGTTGCTCCTCTCCTTGATGAGTTTCCATCCATTGTTTCTTGTCCTGCCTTCTGGTGCTTTGGAGAGTAGGTTGACCCCCCTCCCTTTTCTTTGGGGCAGCCCCTCGAATATTGGAAGACTGTTATCCAGGGGTGGGCTTCAAAAATTTTAGCAAGGGGTTCTCTGCCTGGTTGTTAGGTGGGCGTGGCTATGGCCTAGTTGGTCTCCTGCAACATGGCGGTGCGGGGGCGTTTTTGCCCTCCCCAGGCTCCAGAGACTTTCCTCAAGCCTCCGGGAGGACAAAAATAGCCTCCCCAGGCTCCGGAGGCCCTCTAGGCCCATTTCCGGCCTTCCCAAACTTCCAGTAGGCCCGTTTTTCGCCCTACCTGAGCTTCCATATGTACCCTGCACTTACCTGCATCCAAAATGGGCTGCGTGGGGACTCCTGGGAGGGGAAGGGCGGGGTGGGTGGAGCCATCTAGGAGTGGGATTTGGGGGTTCTCTGAACTGCACAGAATCTTAGCTAGAGGTTCTCCCGAACCCCTGCGAACCCCCAGCAGCCCAACCCCTGCTGCTATCATGTCACCCCTAGACTTTATTTTCTCTAGACTGGCCATACCCAATTCCTACAACCGCTCTTCAACTGTTTTATCTCCAGGCCTTTTAATCATCTTTGCACTTTTTTCCAAAGTCTCAACATCTTTTTTGTAATGTGGGCATTATGTGGAGTTCTATCCATGTTCCTTCTGAAAAAAAAAAAGCCTCTCTCTCTTGTGGATTGCAGGACCGTTTGTAGGGAAAAGAAGCTCCAGCAAAAACAATGGCCCCAGATTTCACAAAAGTGAAAGGATTGAAAAGGAAGGAGGAGTGGGGAGGGGGAGGCATGGAAGGCATGTGCAAAAATTAGGATTCTGGAATTCAATGGGCTTTTTTTTTTTTTTTTGAGCCATTGGCCCAAATGTGAACTTTCTGCGTTTTTTATACAGTATGTGTAATTTTTCTATTGATGTCTGACAAAACACATAAAAAGCAGCAGAAACTAATAAAAAGCAGCAGCAGGAAAGAAAGGAGGGAAGAAGAAAGGAAGGAAGAAAGAAGGCAAGAAAGGCAAGGAAGAAGGGAGGAGGGGAAGGAAACAAGGAAAGATGGAAGGAAGGCAAGCAAAAGGAGAAAAGAAAGAAGCAAAAATGAAAAATAGAAAAAAAGACACTTCTGAGTTCTGGGGAATTCTGGGAGTTGAAGTTCACATATCTTAAAAGTTTGAGAAACGTTGAGTTAGAAGAAGACAGTGGCTTTAGACAAGGCCTCCAGGATTACCTGGTTTGCATAAATTGAACTCCAGGGCTCCTCCTGAGTTGAGAAGTTTCTGGATCAGGGCCTTGGCCAGCATCGTGGGGCTGAAGAGGACGGGACGCCGGCAATCACAGTGGGTGGATTTCACCAAGCTGTATGGGATCAGGCTGAAGCTCTTATTGATCTCCGTCACGGAATCAAACTCTGGGGGGAGAAAATTGACTCCATATAGACCATCCTAGAATGAGTGGGCACCCCAACGAAAGGCTGAAATTCCATCAAATGAACATCGGAGAACCAGAGGTCAGATGACAACCTGGTTAGAAAACCCCTGTGACCATCTTGCTGGAACTATTCCAAGCCAGTTTCAAGGTGTTAAGGAGGAGTATTGCGATGGCCTAGAGGTGGAGCTCTCGCCTCACGATCAGGAGGCTGTGAGTTCGATCCTAGGTAGAGGCAGATATTTCTCTCTCTGGCCACACTGAGAATATATCTGCTGAACAAAACTCCACACTGGCAACAGGAAAGGCATCCGGCCAATAAAACACTCTGCTAGCTCCATTCAGTTGCCCAGACTCCACCCCGCAAGGGATTATGAGGTCGTTAAAAGAAGATGATGATGAGTTTCAAGGTGTTAAGGAACAGCCTCCTTGAGCGATTAGTCCTTCAGCTTTGCAATCTAAGAAAAAGAGGTTCCCTCCACTTCACCCCACAACCCACTGTACCTTCAAATCTTTCAAGGAGTGCCTTGGTCACCGGATGCACTTCTGATTTGACCCGGCTGTCTTTCGAAGTGACGATGCGCACCCGTTCATTGCTATTCATGCGCTTGTATTTGTTTTCGGACCTGCTGACAAACTGGAAGTGGAGATTCAGGTTGGGCGATTCAAGGCCATATTTCCTATCTGGCGTAACCTCGTAAGGCTAGCGATCAGAGAGCTGCACTTACTCTTTTAATTTGACTTTGTGGCCCTGATTGTTGTTGTTACCTGCAAGATCTGGCCCAAAAGGAAACTGGCTCTGGAGAGACGAGGGCTGGTTTTGGGTTCACTGGGAGATGCGGCTTCATCTGGTTGCAGCGTAGTCTAAGAGTGCAGCAACAGAGAGAAGGAAGAAGGAAGAAAAAAGAAGAAAAAAAGAAGAAAAAAGAAGGGAGGAGGAGGAGAAGGAGAAGGAAGAGGAGAAGGAGGAGGAGGAGGAGGAGGAGGAGAAGAAGAAGAAGAAAAAGAAGAAGAAGAGGAGGAAGAGGAAGAAGAAGAAGAGGAAGAGGGAGAAGGAGAAGGAGGAGGAGGAGGAAGAGGAAGAAGAAGAGGAAGAGGGAGAAGGAGAAGGAGGAGGAGGAGGAGGAGAAGGAGAAGGAGAAGGAGAAGGAGAAGGAGAAGGAGAAGGAGGAGGAGAAGGAGGGGGAGGAGAAGAAGAAGAAGAAGAAGAAAAAGAAGAGGAAGAGGGAGAAGGAGAAGGAGGAGGAGGAGGAGAAGGAGAAGGAGAAGGAGAAGGAGGAGGAGGAGGAGGAGAAGAAGAAGAAGAAGAAGAAAAAGAAGAAGAGGAGGAGGAGGAGGAAGTGGGAGGAGGAGGAGGAGGAGGAAGGAGCAGGAGCAGGAGAAGGAGAAGGAGAAGGAGAAGATGATATATAGGTCAGAATCCCATAACGCCAAAACAAATTTATGGGATGTAGAAGCAGGAATATTGAGAAGAGAGGCCCACCATGCTTGGAGGCTCTCAAGATGGGGAAGGTTGACTTGACGACAGCAAAATCAACCATCCATAACGAATGTAGACAGAATACCTCTTCTAGAATGGATGGGAATTACCCAAAAGGCAAAACTGCCTAAAACAGCTCACAAAGGGATAGATGAGGGATGGGTGAAGAGGACAACCATCCCAAGCCAGGGAGAACTTACTCGTGATATCCCATAGACACTGTCTGTATCTTCTTTGCTTCCTTTGTTCATAAGTCGCTGGAGTTTTACTAGGAGAAGCTGCTGGGCTCTGAAAAGAAGAGTTGGGAAGAATCAGAGGTGGTGCCAAGGAAGGCTTTCAGCCTGACCATCCTCAGCCGGGGCCCTGCTTGCTCCCTTTGGATGGCCAAGAAATTTGGACCAAGCTCTAGGGAAGCCAAGAAGCGCTTGCCTGCCTATCATGCCGTGGGATGGACAATATTTGACTCAACTCTGAACTCTTGGAGTACTTTAAGAAGTATGCAAGAAGAACCTCATTGCCACGGAGGCATCCACAGGTAGCTCCAAAAAGTGAAGATGACCACCACAAACATACAATGCAAGCCTTCTCCTTTTTCTACATGTGTCAGATCTCCTGCACCAAACTTGGCTTCAGCCTCATCTCATTGGCATCTGAAGAATGTCCCAGGAGGCATGAGACAGACTTGCCACACAGACAATCATCGAGAATTGTGTTTGAGTTTTCAGCGCACCAGCTTTCCATGACATTTCATCACGGCTGCTACCGGTATCTTGAGTTATGAGCCCGTATCCCATTTGCATCCCCTGCCCCTTGTGCTCACAAGGGGTTACTCACCTGCTGTAATTGGGGACTGTCCCCGTTTCCTCATCTTTGTTGGTGACGGGATGGACTCTGGCACAAAACCACTCACACTTCCCCTGGTACATGGTGTCAAGGACGTGCAAGATCTCATCGCATCTCACGGACAGGGAGCAGCAGTCCAGGTGGCTGGAGATGCTGAGGTTCAGTCGGATGTAGAAGGAGTCACCGGAGGTGATCAGACCTTCTTCCATTTCTGAAAGCAGCTTCCGATAACCTAGAGCGGAAGGAACACAACCACAACCGGTTCCATGAAACTGCTTGGTCCTTAGGTCCCCCTCATTGGGTAGAAGCTTCACCCATCTTAAAATTGCCAAGTTTGAGAAACACTGGTTGAATTCCTACTGTGATTGTTCCACAGGTACAATTGTGCCCCTCCATCTTGTCAACTCAACATCAGAGGAATAGAATTACAGAGTTGGAAGGGATTTTGGAGGTCTTCTAGTCCAACCCCCAAGCAGGAGATCCCATTCCATTTCAGACAAATAGTTGTCCAATCTCTTCTTAAAAATCTCCAGGGATGAAGCACCGGAGGTGGTATTTAGCAGGTTCTGGAGAACTGGTAGCGGAAATTTTGAGTAGTTCAGAGAACTGGTAAATACCACCTCTGGCTGGCCCCGCCCTCATCTGATCCAGCTGATCAGGAGGGAATGGAGATTTTGCAGTATCCTTCCCCTGCCACGCCCACCAAGCCATGCCCACAGAACCGATAGTAAAAAAATTTGAATCCCACCACTGTGGAGCACCCACAGGCAAACTGTTCCGGTGCTTAATTGTCCTCACTGTCAGAAAAATTTCTCCTTAGTTCTAGGAAACATCCAATTCCCCATTGCACAATTATGAATTGGGGGGCAGAGGGATCAACTCTGGAAACCATCTCTACTACCAATTCTGCACCTCCAACTTTTAGGAGTGATCATGAAAATAAACAAGAACTCAGATTGTTGTTGTTTTTTTTTAAAAAAAGTGTAATGGATTATTCTGGCTTCCAAAAATCGATTAATCCTCCTGTCCTTTTATCCCCCCCCCAGATCCTAAAGATAAATAGACCTTCTCGTCCGAAGGTTTAAAAATGTGGTATCTCACCTTCATGATTTGGTTTGCAGTGCAATGTAACTGGTCCACTACATCGCTGAATTGTCCAGTGAATTTCCTCCTTGGTGCAAGTATCCAGGGGAACGCTCATATTTTCTCCTCGGATGCAGCCCTCCACCTGTTGATAGGAGCAGGGCTTTATTCTCCCTCCAGGCAATTAATTCTACTTACTAAATTACACAGCTAACACCTCCACCCTGGTCTTCAACCACAGTATAATGTGATTTGTTGTATAGATTTTTTCCCCTCCTTGAAGGGCACAGAATGAAGGGACAGTTGATGCCTCCAATATGAACCTTCCTTAAAAGGTGGTTTTTTTAAAGTTGAAAACTCTGCCCCGGGCAACTTAGACCTTGGTTACAGCAAGCAAGGAAGAAAAATAAGAAGAGTTCACTCATTCATCACTTCAAGGAAATGTGAAGGAGCATCCTTAGGGATGTTTGCAGGAATGACTAGGAAATTACGGGCGCCTCACCAGAAGCAGTTGGTACCCTTCCCGGAGGCCAGCTTTCTCCGCTGTGGAGTTGACCTTCACGGAGTGGACAAAGCTTCCTTTGATGTTCCCTCCCAGCAAACTGATCTCTGCGCTCAGAGTGTCCCCGTTAACGACAATCTGCTGGACGGCATGGAAGACGTTGTGGAGGCGTACAACGGAGGTCACCGAGGGACGGAATGGCCTGTGTCAACAAAAGAGGGACAAGTCCTTCTTGGCTTCTCAGATGGCTCGGAGAAAGGGCTGAGATTGGTGAGGGGGAGAACCAGCAGTTCCTAGGCTAAAGAGAACAGTTGCACCAATGTATCTCAGATGCTTGCCAAGGCCATCAAGAGATTAGCCAAGTATTCGCTCATTTAGAAGAGTAGGAGGAAAAATTCAAGGGTTTAAATTTTGGAACATAGCTATGGAGGAAGGCCCTGACTTCTTTGCATGCAACCAGCAATCCATCTGCTACGTTCACAGTTTCATTCTTGACAGCAATGCTGCGTCTCGCCTAACCCAACGTTGCATCTGAGGGTCTTTTTGCCAAAGTCAAGAGAGACAGCGGGAAATTTAGAAAGATGCGTGGGACTGAAAGCTACATTAGATGCTGCTCTTTGGAACCCCACCCGTCACAAGGCTGCTTCAAAAAGAGCCACAAGAAAAATTCAGAACAATTCTTAAAGCAGCTGGGACTTGAACAGCAAAAAAAAAGTTAATGCAATCACAAATAGAATTTGGCACAGTATTAAGTCAGACTCAGGATAACATACAGCAGGAAACGAAACAATGGCAACGGACTTCTGAAATATCTGGTGTGTGCAAAAAAGCTTTATGACCTTTCAAAATTTAGCTTGGATATCAGCATCGGGAACTTGCAAATCATTTCATTTCTTTTCCCTCCAAGCCAAGGGTCCCCAAACTTGGCAGCTTTAAGACTTGTGGACTTCAACTCCCAGAATTCTCCAGCCAGCTATGCAAGTCTTAAAGCTGCCAAGTTTGAAGACCTCTGCTCCAAGCTTTATTTCTCTCTATCTTTCTGAGCTAACATGAATTTATATGAACTATTGTATTCTTCGGAAGAATCGAAGTACAGTTTTTCCGGATGCTACCACGGATGATAATGAGGGGGTACCACATTCCCTATGTGACAACCTTTTGTGTGCATTTTACAGTAATCCCCCAGGCCCAAGTAAGTAGTAGGAAAATCAGCCAGTGCAACAAACACTTTATTTGAACATCTGAGAATTACTTCATTCCCAGCGTCATTCAGCTAAATTAAAGCAAATTCCTCCCAACACAAATTCCTCAGTCCTATCGCAAACCTTGGTCCAAACTGCCAAAGGGCTTTCTTGACAAACGTTCAGAAGTCCCAGATACAAAAATAAATACAAGACGTAGACGAAGAAGAAGACAAAGCTACCAATGTTGTTTTCCGGCAAAGCCCAAACGCTGTTGCTGGTCTGTTTTAAGCCTTATGGGAGGGGCCAATCATCTCTTGGCCTTACTCCCGAGTCGTCCCTTTTGCTTTATCTGCTCCTGCCTTCTGGCAGCCCTTCTCATACGTGCACTAGGAACAGGCTCATCCTGTTCCCCTGCCTCTCTACTGTCAGCCTCTGGAGACTCTGAAGTCTGCACCTCACTCCCCGATGGCCCTGGACCCATCTCTGCCTCCGACGCAGAGCCCTCATCCGGGCCTTCCCCAGCCTCCAGGACTGGCCCCTTGTCCTCCCCAGCCTCCTCACTGTCCGACTCCGCTGCCAGCTCTGCAGGCTGCTGGCGAACCACAACATCCCCCAGCAATGGTACAATCCAGTGGTGAAATTTGAACCGGTTTGCTACCGGTTCGCTGGCCACACATGCGTGCTGTGTGCGTGCCAAACACGTGCTGAGTGTGAATGCGCAGTGAACACCAAAAGGAGGCTTGGGAATTTAAGTAGAACAGTGAGGTGGGGGGATCAGTTGTGCCACGCGATTTAGGATTTCCTGCTTTCTAGCAAAGCTAAACCGCGCGGCACAGCTGATCGTTGAAAATACCGGTTCAGAGGAACTGGTAGCTTTTTTTTTTTTAAACTACCGATTCGCTTGAACTGGTAGTTTTTATCACTATCGGTTCACCTGAACCAGAGCGAACTGGTAGCATTTCACCGCAGCAGTTTTACAATTCCATTTTACTGAGTACCTAAAGCAGACTAAAAGTAACACCATACCTTTCCAGAGAGAACTTTCTGAAAATAGAATTGACTTGCTCCAGATCCAGCCCTTCAGAATGGTGGGAAGAGGAGGAGGAAGGTAATGAGGAATACCTGTCAGGGACATCATCTGGAAAAGGAAGTGTGGAATAAATAAATTTATGACATGGATGGATGGATATGGAGGAAAGAAAAATATCTTTCTTAAAGAAAGAATAACCAAGGGGGGGGGGAAATGGATTGAAATATAGACAGGACTTCATACATTTGCCTGGATGGATTATCTTTGGGTTATTAAAAAAAAATGGTAAATCAGTTTGTCTCTTGGTGATCTTCTCATGAACTTTATGGATCCATCCATGTTCCTTTCTAGACAGCAGCAAACTTCTGGCTGACCTTGTCTGGGTTCAGAAGTTGAAAGACCTTCTGGAAGAAAGCAGTTGGCATGCTACTTCTCTACTGTTGACAAAATCTTACATGAGGATGTCCCAAATGACCAGGAATATCCCATCAGGTAGGGACTGTGGATGGACAATTTGTTATTCTTCTGATAGGTCTTTACCTTTAAATTGGAGTATGAGTGGGCAGCATTTCAAACAGAGATTCTTCATAAAATCATAAGGTCCAGAAGTTCATCTCCATCCACCAGATGATGTTACTGTACTCAGAATGCTGGTCTTTAAAAAGAAGAACCTCTTCCAAACCTCTTACCTTCTAATTCCAGAGCATCACAGCCAAAACTGTCATCTTCTTCGGTCAAACTGGAATGAAGAAATACATACTGATCTCTCTCTCTCTCTTTCTCTCTCGCCACGATGTCTCGTTTGCACATCTTAATATCCCTCAGCAGGTAACTCCAAATCTTGGAGTCAGAACATCTCTGATGTAGGAAGTGGCCAGAGGTGGCCACAGAAGAGTGAGCAGGCGCCAAGAGAGACAGATGGTAGGTGAAGGGAAGGAGACAAAGATTGGAAAAGGTGCCACCACGAGTGGGACACAACCGGGTCACAAAACATTTCCTAAGAAAAGGAGACATCAGGCCCTGGGAAGGTGTTAATGATGTTTTCCAAAAAAAGAAAACCTGGCTCTTCTTATAATTTCCAGCTCTTGCCTATGAAATATTAAATTTGCTGCACAGATGGCCCCTAATATTATTTTGGAGCTATGTTGCTGTTATTATTACCATTATTATTCAAAAAGGAGAAGGGTTTTCAGATGATTGCAACAGTAAACTTGCATTGATCACTTTTTACCAAATGCAAGCTAACCCACTGGGACATTTTATTCCACACTCCCAGCCATATACCTCTGCCACAAGTGTGTGTGTGTGTTTCTTTTTGCTAATGTTAGCATCTGCACTAGATTTTCTAGCATGGCAAGGGAGGAATGCCTGACTATGTGGCTCAGTGGCTAAGACACTGAGCTTATCGATCAGAAAAGTCGGCAGTTTGGCGGTTTGAATCCCTAGTACAAGTCTCCTGCGTGAGCAGGTGGTTGGACTAAATGACCTCCAAGGTCCCTTCCAACTCTGTTACTGTTCCTAAACACCACCTTTGGAGGCAGTAGGAAAAAAAATGAAGGGACCTCCCGAGCGACCGCTTCCTTTATGACGTTGGAGGAGGCCGAACTACATGTTACACGCAACGCTCCCAATTTTTTTGAAAGGAAAAGAAGCTTCTAGAGGCTGTGACTGGAAGGAAAGGAGAAGGGATGTATATTAAATCTTTTTGGGTTCACTTTTTGTACTCGGAATGGCTCCTGCAGGGATCATAACTCCCCACAGAGAAGATGGATTACTGCTGTAGGAGTTGAGTATTATATACCAACACATTCGGTGTCCTCTTCCAGTCACGGCCACCTGAAACTGGCTGCTTTTTATTTCCAAACATCAGATGAATGTTACCTGCGCTTGTGAAGAAAGGTCTAATTCAGCTCTTAAAATTGTCCCAGTAAATCAGATCAAGGAACGCTCCACGGAGGTAGGAAAATATGGAATAAATGATCTTGCTTGCCTTGGATCATGTTATATCATCAGTAAAATCATATAATAAATGTTTTCCTCTTGCATGATGAGGGAAAGGGTTTCCATTGCATATTTTCATTTCGGATGAATAAAAACTTACAATCCCTATAGGCACGTTTGACAGCCCACCGTAGTTACATACTGTCTGGAATGGGTCGAGCATGGCCACTCTCTCCTGTGTCATCCTCCTGGTTATCAAACTTCACCTAAGTTACTTGTGATTGAATTTCCTGATTTTTTTTTTTTTAAAGGAAAGTTTAACATCAGCTACAGGGGTTTTAAATTGGCTCAAGGTAATGGAACTGAGAAAGGTTGTAATTGCCTTCAGGGCGGAGTGGAGAAATGACACCACAGCATCTCGCATTTGAGTTCCTCCTCAATCAGACCAAGATAGTTTCAGGAGGTAGGAACTGGGTTGGGGGAAAGGATCCAGGGAAATAAGGCTCAACATTTGTCTGCCTGGAGGCAGGAGGGGGCTGATGGGGGTTCGGAGGGGTTCAGGAGAACCTCTAGCTAAGATTCCGTGCAGTTCGGAGAACCCCCAAATCCCACTCCTGGATGGCCTCGCTCACCCCGCCCCTCCCAGAATCCCCACGTGGCCCATTTTGGATGCAGGTAAGTGCAGGGCATATGTGGAGGCTCAGGGAGGGTGAGAAACGGGCCTATCAGAAGTTTGGGGAGGCCGGAAATGGGCCCATTTCCAGCCTCCAGAGGGCCCCCGGAGCCTGGGGAGGCTGTTTTTGCCCCTCCCGGAGGCTCAAGAAAAGCCTCTGGAGACCGGGGAGGGCAAAAACACCCAGGCCCACGTCCACCCAGCAACCTGGCAGAGAACTCCTTGCTAATATTTTTGAAGCCCACTCCTGCTTGGAGGATAAATCTGGATGGTTTATTTATATAACCCAGTATTTGACCTGGGTGGGGACTATCGGTTTTAGACAGAACCCTGGAAAGGGAAGATGACTCAAAAGCAGAATGACAGTAGGTGGAGAAGAGATTGCACAGTGGTAAGTAAAGAAAGCTGAAAGAACTCTCATACATGATGGTGACCCCCAAACAAACCTTGGCAAGCATCATCCCCCAATTTTTGGTCTGTACCAATATACCCTCAGCATTTATTTATCTCTTACTTTCCCTGAAATGAGCTGTATGGGGTTCCAGCAACTGTATTGGGCTAAAAATGTCAAGGGCAAACCTGATTATTTATTTGGAGCAGCAGTGGGCAACTGTGCTCGAAATTTACAAGCTGTGGACTTCAACTCCTAGAATTTTATAACCTATGGACTTCAACTCCCAGAATTCCTTTTACAAGCTGTGGACTTCAATTCCTAGAATTTGGCAAGCTGTGGACTTCAGCTCCCAGAATTCCTGAGCCAGGCTGGCTCAGGAATTCTTGGAGTTAAAGTCCATAGGTCATAAGAGGCCATAATCCCCTACCCCTGATTTAGACTCCTCCTTTCCCTAAACATGCTAATCCATCCTCGTTATCTTAGAGGAATGAGGGGGAATATCCTTTTTTTTTTCTTGGAGGTGATCAGAATGACAGGAATTGGGTCATAGGTCAATGTGGGTTCTTCTCTGGGACTCCTTGGAAAAGAAGTCCATACGTCTTACATCTTAAAGTCACTGAGGTTGAGAAATACGGTTCTAACCTCTTCCTGTCCTCTCCCAACGATGGATTCATGAGATGGTTCCTACATTGGGGGTGAGTCCATACTCTGTTACTCCAGTTACTGGAGTAACTGGAGTAACTCCTCCAGTTACTCCAAGGAGCTGCTGAACCAGTTCTACAGAGGAATTATTGAGTCCTATTCTATTCTATTCTATTCTATTCTATTCTATTCTATTCTATTCTATTCTATTCTATTCTATTCTATTCTATTCTATTCTATTCTATTCTATTCTATTCTTCTTCAGAAGTACCATTATTCCTTCCACTGCTCACCACTATGAAAATGCATTCAGTGGGACAACTCTTCTGGACCCTGAACTAACTCTGTTCTCCCAACATTTTAATTTTTGCCCAAGTTTCCTGGTTCACATAGGCCCTTCCTTTCTCCCCCGTTGGCCAAGGGACATTTACCTTGAGTGAGGGACATCTTTGTTCCTTCGGAGGATGGAATCATTTCCTGGAGGCTCTGGAGTGGTGGACATAATGCTGGCGCAGCGATATCGCAGGGTTTGCTGGGTTTCAGAAGGGAAGGCCAAAAAAAAGAAAGAAAGAAAGAAAGAAAGAAAGAAAGAAAGAAAGAAAGAAAGAAAGAAAGAGAAATAAACAGAAATCATCAATGGTGCAATAATCACACCCATCTTGATGAGTTTCCTGCCTCAGAAGAAAACACACTTGTTTGTAAACAAATCAGTGCTTCTGCATCTACTAGCTTTAACACTTCATTCTATGGTTGTCGTGGAATGCAGTCTGGATTCCCAGGAGGGAGGGAGGGAGGGAGGGGCTGTACTCCAGAGGAGCAAGAGACAACACAGTTTGTGTGGGAGAAAGAGGATGAAGACAGCTCCTCCTCAATGGTTCCCACAGTATACGTTTAACGGGGCAAATAGTCTGCTTTAGTCTGGCAAGATTCCTGCCTGAAGGCGAGGAACAATAAAGAAATCTATTCAGAAGAATCGCAACATATCTTTCTTGGTTTTTTTGGACCCCCGATAGTTGTCCCACTGTTACGGCTTTCATCCACCGAGTCCTTTCATTCCATTCGGAATTAGGAACAGAATTTAGAATGGGGGCTGTAATGAAAAGCTGATAACCCGCTTTATAAGGGAAGTAGGAAAGAAATCATACGGAGCAAAAGGGGGGGGGGGTCGGTGAACGTGGGAATGAATGTATGGAGGAGCACGGATGCATAAATGCATTCCAAATATATCTGCAAGAAGCCCAGAGTGATACGGTAGCTGTTTCCACTGCACCCAAGTTGTGTGTGCAGTTTGCACATTAGGCAGAGTTGAATATTTCAACAGCTTCCTATTTCAATTCTTTTCCAGCAATGGCAAGCTTGTGATATCGTATCTGTTACGCGGAATATGGCAGTCTATTCATCTCTGAGCAGTGATTTACATAATAACTAATGGGTGGGGGGATTTTTTCCCCCTTCCTCCTTCTCCCCCAACGACTTCAATTTAAGACATGAAATCAGTTTCTCGGGTTCGCCCTAGAATGGGGGGGAGGGGGAAAAGATTATTTTAATTTATATTTATTTAATAGGATTGCAAGGCTCTGCCGTCTACAAGAGAGGCAGCTTAAGACGGTTTACAGCAGCACCGAGCAAGGAAAACAAACAGACAAGGCCTGTCAAACATTACAAACAGACGAAGAAATGGAACAAGTCTATCAAAACAATTTGAGCAATCGCCACGCACACTAAGAAAGGCTCCCTGGAATGGAGAAAAAAAAAAAATCAATCGGAAAACACAACAAGCAAATATGGGGCATGTATAATTAAAAGTGTTGTGAAAAGAAATATACACGAAGGCAACTGTGTGATATTTGCAAAGACTTCCGTTGTCATCAAATCTGCAGCCATTGAGTGGAGCTGATTCATAGAAATAGATTTTTTTTCTGGACCGAGACTTTGGGGAGTGATTTTAAGTGTCCCTCCTGCTGTTGACACCAGTCTGCAAACATGTGTGAGCTCTTGCAGAAAGACTGAGCCTGGTGTCCTTGGTGATATTTACAAGAAGAATTCACGAGATCTTTTCTCAGTCCAGAAAGTTGGATATGAAGCAGGGTCAGCTTGGCAACTCTGTGTCCCAAACTGAGAAAGTCGACTTAAAAATAATGGACGTTAGGGAACATTGCTAGGGACGCAGTGGCTCAGTGGTTAAGATGCTGAGCTTGTTGATCAGAAGGTCAGCAGTTCAGCAGTTCGAACCCCTAGTGCCGCGTAACGGGGTGAGCTCCAGTGATTTGTCCCAGCTTCTGCCAACCTAGCAGTTCGAAAGCATGTCAAAAATGCAAGTAGAAAAATAGGGACCACTTTTGGTGGGAAGGGAACAGCGTTCCGTGCGCCTTTGGCGTTTAGTCATGCCGGCCACATGACCACGGAGACGTCTTCGGACAGCGCTGGCTCTTCGGCTTAGAAATGGAGATGAGCATCACCCCTAGAGCTGGAAATGACTAGCACACATGTGCAGGGAAACCTTTACCTTTATCTTAGGGAGCTATAGAAAGGGGGTGGAGAGGGTCATTGGGGGGGAAAAAGCAAATTTGGAAGGTGGTTATTGTGATGGAATTTTTTTCCCCTGGATTTCCCGGGAGGGAGGGAGTGAATTCCAGAGGAGGAAAAGGCAACGTAGTTTAGATAGTTTGTGTGAGAGAAAAAGGATGAAGACAGCCCCTCCTCAATGGTTCCCAGAATAGGTGTCTATGGTGCAAGTTGTCTGCTTTAGTTTGGCAAGAGTTCCATCTACCGGTGAGAAATAGTAAAGAAATCTGCTTCAAAGAACCTCAATGTGTCTTTCTTGGTTTTGGGAAGCTGACATCAATCTTGCCAAACTAAAGCAGATGACTTGTGCCATAAAAATGTACTCTGGGAACTATTAGGGAGGAACCGTTCTCACCCTCTTTCTTTCACACCAACTATTTAAGCTGCGTTGCCTCTTGTTCCTCTGGAATGCAGCCCCGCCCTCCTGGGAATCCAGACAACATTCCATCAGAGACCCCCCCAGCATGTTACCTGGGAATTCTGGGAGTTGAAGTCCACCCATCTTAAAGTTGCTACGGTTAAGAAGAAACTTTGGTTTAGATTGGGTGTCCCTAAGTCTTGTCTAGCCTTGGGCGGGGCTTTGATTTGGAGTCAAAGCTGCCATCTTGATTTTTTTTTTTTGTGTGACCCAGCTGCCTGAAGAAACCATGAATCGTGGACTTCTCAGCAGCATCAATTCAGAGCAGAAATCTGGATGGCTTCGGGTCATCATCACACAACCAAGTGAAAAATAGTTCATTTCGCTGCCAGAAGCACCTGCTTAGAAAGCCTTTGGCCGAAGGTGTCTTTTATTCTTCGCCTAGGTTTTTTTTTATTATTATTAACACCTTTTTTTCCCTCTACTTTACTGATCTTGAAGAAACACATTCTTGGGCAATGAAATCTCACAGACAACTGCCAAAAGCCTACGATGTTTTTCTTTCTTTTCTTTTCAGGAAATGTCCAACCTTTGCAATGCAACCAGATAACGAAACCTTTCCCGTTTTGTCTCCTCGTGAACCTCTGTTGCAGTGGGGAAATAAAATCGGGAAAGATTCCTGGGAATATCTTCAGGGAAATACAAATTTAGAAGTTGGAAAGGTGATAGCCAGGGATGGGCGGGCTTCGAAAATTTTAGCAAGGGGTTCTCTGCCCAGTTGCTGGGTGGTTGTGGCCATGGTGGGTGTGGCCTAATCGGCCTCCTGTACCATGGCGGCGGAGGGAGGAGGGAAGCGTTTTTGCCCTCCCTGGGCTCCAGAGGTTTTCTTCGAGCCTCCGGGAGGGCAAAAACGGCCTCCCCAGGCTCCGGAGGCCCTCTGGGGGCCGAACTTCCAGTAGACCCATTTTTCACCCTCCCTGAGCCTCCGTGCATGCCTTGCACTTACCTGCATCCAAAACAGGCCACGTGGGGACTCTTGGGAGGGATGGGGCAGGGTGGGCGGGGCACAGAACTGCACAGAATCTTAGCTAGAGGTTCTCCCGAACCCCTGCAAACCTTCAGCAGCCCGCCCCTGGTGATATAGCAATTGTGTATGTGTTAAACAGAGCAAACTATTAACATTCATGCAGGGGGAAAGAAATCATATTCAAGAATTTACACAGCAGGTTGGGGGAAAACAACCCCTTCCATTTCTGGAATTGCAAACAGAGGAAGAAGGCACCCCATAACTGGGTAACAAGGAAAGACCAGGCTTTCAAATTCCTTACAATTTTGCTAACTTCGCAGCTGCCCGTGGAGCTGTTGATGGATACCGGTTGAGAAGATGCTTCAGAGTGGCTGGTCTCAATCTTCTCTTCACCGTGGCCTTGAAGAACTGGGTCATCCAACAGCAAAAGCGGAGATAGTCAGAGAGAAAGACAAGCAACCGAGTTGTTGGCTTTTGAGTTGTGCCGTACACATCATTTTATGCGAAGAAGACTTGCAATACCTTCTGCCTTTTTATGGGCAGTCCTGAACTTACAACAGTTCTTTTAGAGACCATACAGAGTTACTACGGCACTGTTCTGACCCAGCTCCCCAAACACGATAAACCCTCTGTAATCAATCAACAATTCCTTTATTAGGAGCAGCAGCAGCCCCGGCAAAAAGTCTCTCTCTCTCCCTCTCTCTCTCTCTCTCTCTCTCTCTCTCTCTCTCTCACTGCAGGCTAACAAGTCTGTCTGGCAGGGAGATGAATAGCTGTCTGCCACGTCTATTCATCTCCGCTCTCTGCCTTTTATTGCCAGAGCTAGAGTGGGGCTTCGCTAGCAGCAGTGGCTCTTCTGTCCCGAGGACCAGGCCATAGATTTCCACTGCTCTCCTCTCCTCTGCCTTCTGCGCATCCGAGCATCAGGCACTGGACCCAGCTGTTCCTCCTCCTCCTCATCAGCTACCTCCAGACCTGGGGGCTGTTGACTCTCCATCTGAGGGCTGATGGCCAGCCCAGGCTCTGACTCTGTCTCTCGCTCTCTCTGCCAGCTCCATTCCCTCTTCCCCCTCGGAGCTCCCAGGTTGCCTTGATGTTGACAACACTTGCACGATCCCCACCGTCACACGATCAAAATTCAGACCCTTGGCATCACGTGATCCCCTTTTGCGACCTTCTCAGAAGCAAAGTCGATGGGGAAGCTGGGTTCACTTAACAACAGTATTACTAACTTAACCTCTGCAGTGATTCACTTAACAACTTCACTTCACAAATGTTTCGCTTAGCAACAGAAAGGTGGGGGCTCAATTACGGTCGTACGTTGAGGACTACCTGTAATTGGGTCCCTTCCTTTGTTGATGTTTTCCTATCATATAACCGAGGAAATCTCTTCCAATTTCTTATCTACCTCTTTTTTTTTTTAAATTCAGAGACTGAGGATTTGAGACACATCTGAGTCGAAAAATATACAAGTCCTTCCGGAATTCACTGAAAATGAAACCTTGTTTTCGAAAGTTATTTCTGTTGCTCTTTAAACCTGCTTGCATTCTCTTCCTATAAAGCCTTTAATCTGTTTATCAGCAACCTCTTTCAGGCATTAAAAACATGACTGGTATCTGGTGGGATTTTCTCCGTGTTGCTCGGTAACTCAGTCAAGATCATGAGATTTTTTTTACACCCCCGCCCCAAAGGTTTAAATGTTAATTTTTATTTAACTTTTGTGGATTCTCTTGGTCTCCGTGGGCATCTTCGTTACCCTCCTATGATCCTCGGCTTGAATTGTAAACAAAAGTTTGCTTAGGGGTTTTTTTTTTTTTTTTGGTGTTGGAGAAGACTTCTGAGAATGCCAGGGAGGCCAAAAAAAACCCCCACAATTGGCTCGTTGGACAAATCGCCCCCAAGTTGTCACACGAGGCACAAATAACCCAGCTCAAATTATCCTACTTTGGACACCTTACGTGAAGAAGAAGGAGAAGGAGAAGGAGGAGGAGGAGAAGGAGAAGGAGAAGGAGAAGAAGAAGAAGAAGAAGAAGAAGAAGAAGAAGAAGAAGAAGAAGAAGAAGAAGAAGAAGAAGAAGAAGAAGAAGAAGAAGAAGAAGAAGAAGAAGAAGAAGAAGAAGAAGAAGAAGAAGAAGAAGAAGCACCAGCTCTGGAGAAGGTTCCCATGCTGGAAAAGGTGGAAGGAAAGAGATGAAGAGAACATCCAAAAGCAAGGAAGATAGATACAGTTACAGTGGTGATGGGACACTGTTGGAAGACCTGAAGGATCAGTTGTAGACAGAGCTTCCTGGAGAAGATCTATGTCAAACTCAAGGTCTGTGGACCAGATCCGGATGGCAGGGTGTTTAGATCTGGCTCGTGGGGCCTGCCTGGAAAGAGCAAAGGACTGGTCCCCAGTGCCTCTGCAAGCAAAAATGGAGCTCTGGGGGGGGGGAGGGAGGAGCTGTGTGCAGCCGCCCTGTGCCCCATTTTCGCTGGCAGAAGGCTATCAAAACAAACTAAAAACAAAACAAAAGGAGAAATGTTTCCCCTTTTGCATCTGAGCATGCAAGAAGGGACAGGAAAGGAGAAAGGGAAAGAGGAAAGACAAAAAGAAGGAAAGATGGAAGGAGGGCAAGGAAGGAAAAAGAAGGAAAGAGGAGAAGGAAGAAGAAAGGAGAATGAAGAGGGAGGGAAAAAGAAGAGAAGGGAGGAAGGAAGGAAGGAAGGAAGGAAGGAAGGAAGGAAGGAAGGAAGGAAGGAAGGAAGGAAGATTATAATGAGACTGAGGGAGGGTGTCAGGGAAGTCCGGCCTTAGCACTTGGCCACCACCTGTGCCCTCAACATGAGCCCCGTGTCATGCCCACCATATCCATGTCCCTGGCCACGCCCATGCCCCCCCTCTGGCCCTCCAAGGTCAAGCACTCTGATGCGGCCCTCCATGAAATTGAGTTCGACACCCCTGATCTATGTGATTGCATTCATGCATGAGCTAGACAAGACTTATGGAAGATTGTTTTCTGCAGCAAGGTTATTATAAGCACAACGATGGAAAGACTTTCAAAATACCCACAATGGAGAAGACCTGAACTGGGTCAATCTACAGCTTTGATGGGAACCTTCCAGCTAGAAGAAGGGGAACTAAATATTGTCTCAATCACCTGCCCATTTCAAGTGCTGCTTGAAAGCGTTTACTGTCAGAAAGAGGAGGATGAGTTTTTTTTTTTTTTAAATCTTTTGGGAAACCGGAAACTGTTCGTTTGGAACAAAGGCAAGAACTTAAACGTTAAGGAGGCATCTGAAAAGCCAACAAGTACAAGAACATGAGTTTTTGTTCCTCTGACCTTGGAAATCTGGCGTCCGATTCGTACCGAGGGGAGATTTTGTTCTTGGAGGCTGAAAGAGAGCAAGAAATCCATCTGAAATGAGGATGTGTGTTCACATTCCCCATAGAACAACACCTCGTACACTTTGCCCATGGTAAGCAATGAATTTGCGCCCCTCCTCTGGAACGGGAGCATCCGTCTTCTAATTATAAGATCACTCTGGTGTTTTGGAAAACTAATTGCACTATTACGGATTTAAGAAGAAAACACCAAGGAAACATGAGATAGGAGGAAGAGATGTGGTAGAATTTACAAAACTCTTAAGGGGACACCCGAACGTGGCAAGAAATCTAAGGATCACTAAGGATCACTAAGGTTAGGGCTGAATAGGACCTTGAAGGTCTTCAGGTCCAAACAGGAATTAAACAAATGGTCCTAAATTGAGGACTACTGGAAGGTGGTATCCAGATCATGCAGTCCAGCCCTCTGCAGTGAGCTGGAAACCGTTTGAACCATGCATGAAAGCTGACTATCTAATCCAAAGACTTTCCTCCAGCCATCCCCAGCCCCACGTGGATCGTACCTGGAAGCCCTTAATGTTTAATCTTCTCCTAAACTGGGGTGGATCCAAGGGGAAGAATTTGCTGTCTTCAGGAGACTCTTCAGAAGTTGAAGAGTCATCTGCCTCTTGGCCATTAGTTTTGGGTCTGGAGGTTTCCAGCATCTGAGATATCACAGTGAATGGCAAATTCCGTGGTAAACTCTGGAAGAAAGAAGAGGATGGGCTTTAAAAACGGGCAAGTTCCATCTAGAACATTAGAACAAAAGGGTTGGAAGGGACCTTAGAGATCTTCTAGTCCATCCCTCTGCTCAAGACCCTATAGCATTCCAGACATGTGACTGTCCAATCTTTTCTTGAAAACCTCCAGTGATGGAGCATCCACAATCTCTGGAAGTAAGTCATCCCATTGATTAATTGAATTCATCTAGGACGGTGATGGCGAACCTATGGCACGCGTGCCACAGGTGGCACACGGTCCCATATCCGTGGGCACGCAAGTGTTGCCCTAACTCAGTTCCAGCGTGCATGCGTGCGCCGGCCAGCTGATTTCCAGGCCTTCCGGTCCCACTGGAAGTTGGGAAATGGGCCGTTTCCAGTCTCCAGGTGGGTGGGGAAGGCTGTTTTTTGCCCTCCCCAGGCTCCAAGAAAGCCTCTGGAGCCTGGGGAGGGCAAAAAAACGGGCCTACCTGGCCCACCGTGTCATCACATGCCAAAAGCGGGGAAAGCACAGGGGAGTCATGCACACATGCACGGGGGGGACGCGTTGAATTGTGGGTGTGGGCACGCACACGCGCAATCCCCCCGCTCTCCCCCTGCTTTTGGCACGCAACAGCAAAAAGGTTAGCCATCACTGATCTAGGACATTGATCAAGAACTGAGCCTTTAAAGTGGACCTCCTCAACTTTCACCGGATGTCTTCTGACTTGGGACACATAAAGCAACAGCAGCGGAGGTAGAGCTACCTGGTCATAACCGTTGTCCTTTGAAAGACGTCTGAGTTTACATTCCAGGTTGATGATACTCGCTTCCTTCCGGACCATTTCAATCCTAAGGTCATTGTTTTTTTCCTCCAGTTCCCGAATCTGTTTCCGGTGTTTGTCTTTCTCGATCAGGCACTGGGAATACTGGATTTGGGCCTCGTCCCGGGAGTGGAATGCCTCCAAAGAGAAAACAACACCAAGAGTTCAACACCATGAAAAAGCTGCTGAAGGACTTAAGATCATCATTTCCCCTTCAGATAGGAAGCCCTCCATCCATCAAGTGGTTTGAACCAACTACGTCCCATCCCAGGCCCACGGGCATTAATGATTTTTTAATATTTGTGCCTTGTTTCATTTTGCTCTTTTGTATGTGTGTATATTTAAAGATGTGACCTGCTACGAGTGTTCTAGGGAACGAAAAGGGAGTTGGCTCAAACAATAGAATGTAAACATTGGGTTTCCGCCACCCAAACCTCCCCAGCATTTGCTGCCAGAGGTTCCTCAGGTATTTTCAAGCACCTGATCTCGCTCCTTCTCCACCTCTTCCAGCTGTAGCATAACCGTGTTCATGCGGTGTTTGTACATCTCACAGTCTTTCCCCAGAGTCGAGCATTTTAACTCCAGTTCTTGTTTCTCTTCAAGGTACTACAAGGAAATAAACGCAGATGAGGGTCCATCGAGATCCAGTCTGACCCAAAAAGTAGAACTCCACTCTGCAAGCTACAGTTTCACCTTGATAGCTTGCAAAAGGGAGGAGGGTTTGAGAAGATGTTGCTGTTTAGTCCGCCAGTGGCTGCGGAGCTGGCAGCAGAGTCAGACAGTGAGGAGGCTGGGGAGGAACATGGGCCAGTCCTGGAGTCTGGGGAAGGCTCGGACGAGGACTCTGCATCGGAGGCAGAGATGGGGCCAGGGCCACCTGGGAGTTATGTCTAGACTCCGGAGCCTCTAGAGTCTGACGTCAGTGAGGCAGAGGAACAGGAGGAGCCTGTTCCCAGTGTGCGCATGCGCAGAGCTGCCAGAAGGCAATAACAGTTAAGACAAAAGGGGCGACTCGGGAGTAAGGCTTGGAGGTGATTGGTCCCTCCCATAAGACATAAAGGAGGAGCAAAGGGACATGAGCCTTTGTAGGAAGCAACTTTGTTCGTTCTGGTCGGTTTAAATTCTGAAGCTCCGTTTTGACTCTGCGCTCCGTGTGGCTTTGCCAATTAGGTTTTTGGCAGTGTGTCAAGGGAGATAAAGGTGGGTGCTTATCAGCCTCATCCCGAAAGACTGTGGCATTTTACCTTATCTCGGAGGTCTTCCGCATGACGGATCTCTTCCTGGAGATTAAAGATCTTATTGACCAACTCTTGGCGATCCTCAAGAGCTTCTTTGCGGTCGTGTTCTAGGATATCCAAAATGGCTTTGTCAGAATCTGGCAATCTTGGCTTCCCAGCCTGTAGTAAAGAAGCAGGAACAGGTAGAGATTGAGTGGGAAGTATACTTCCCAAAGGAAAGTATACTGCAAAATCCCCATTCCTACCCCACTCCAGTTGAAGGATATGGCAAAATTATTGTTATTATTATTGTTTTTAATCATGGGGCCAAATTTATATATATCTTTTTAATTGTATTTTAATGTTTGCAGTTTATGCTTTTACTTGGCTGTTCACCACCCTGAGTCCTCAGGGAGAAGGGCGGTATACAAATTTAAAAATAAATAAATAAATAAAATCTCTATTCCCTCCCCACGCCTGGGGGAAGGACACTTCAAAATTTCCATTCCCACCCCACTCTGGGACCAGCCAGAGGTGGTATTTACCGGTTCTCCAAACTACTCAAAATTTCCACTACCGGTTCTACAGAACCTGTCAGAACCTGCTGAATAGCACCCCTGTTGTCCAACCTTTAAATAGAAAGGCGGGACTTACTCTCAAGGAAACCTCTAAAATGACAACATCCTATCTTTTATGGCCCCCACGGGCGACCTTCTACGTCTGCTCCAATTAGTTCCTGCTTTATTTCTCCGCTGCTTTATACCCAACCAGTGATTCAATTCAAGTTAGTCAAGCTAACACTTTCCATCTACCTAATTATTATTTTCAACGCATCTCCTGGGAAGACTGACAGTTGGCAGAAGGGAGAGTGAAAAGGCTGTGTTGGTGACAATATGGCGGAACGGGGATGTTGTTGAACTTCTGCACCCTCAGATCAGTGGGGGGGATTGTTTCTAACTCAGGAGGCGGTCTCCATGTGGCCATCTCTTTTTCCTTAAGAAGAATCTGTGAGTCCTGCCCAGCAAAGCAATAATTCTGCTTCTCTCCTATTCTTATCCAACTTTCTGATTCTTGCCAAACTGTTCTGACTCGGCTCCCAAACACGACAAACCCTCTGTAGTTAAATAAATGTTCTCTTTATTAGAAGCGCCAGCAGCCCCAGCAAAAAGTCTCTCTCTATCTCACCGCAGGCTAACAAGTCTGTCCGGCAGGGAGATGAATAGTTGTCTGCCACACCTATTCATCTCTGCCCCCTGTCTTTGATCCCCAGAGCTAGGGTGGGGCTTCGCTAGCAGCGGTGGCTCTTCCATCCCAAGGATCAGCCCATAGATTTCCACTGCTCTCCTCTCCTCTCCCTTCTGTGCATCTGCGTGCCAGCTGTTCCTCCTCTTGCTCATCAGCCACCTCCAGACCTGGGGGCTGTTGACTCTCCATCTGAGGGCTGATGGGCGGCCCAGGCTCTGTCTCTCTCTCTCTCTCTGCCAGCTCCGTTCCCTCTTCCCACTCTCAGATTGCCTTGATGCTGACCCTGACTTCCACGCCACCTCCTTATCGGATTCAGCTGCTGGATAGGCAGGTTGCTGACAACACAAACTCTGCACTCAGGTCAATGGTAGCTTGCAGCTAGCAGAAATCTGGGTTAGGGTTGGGTTAAGGTTGACTGTCCTTCCCAATTCCTGTATTCACCTATCCTAAGTTGCAAAGCTATATCGTAGATAATCAGATATTAGCCAGAAAAAAGAAACGGTCACCTGGATTATAGACTGCAGCTCCTGAATTTTGGTCTTCAGCATCTCGTTCTCATGCTCCAGTTCCAAAACTTGTTCTTTCTTCGGCCGGTTTTCGATATCGTTTTTGAGTTTCAGAGACTGGTTCCTCTCCAGCTTGCATTCTTCCTCCATTTTATTCAACTTGTGTTTCAGCTTGTCGATCTAAGGTAGCCCCACAGAGAGCCAAGATAAACAAAGAGGTATAAGTCATCAAGTACGCCCTGTCTTCAGAAGAAATCCTTGCTCCATATGGTGTCATCAACAGCCTCGGTTCCATCTGTTGAGATGGACTCCAAATCGAATTCCCTAAGCCATCCCCGGTGCTTTCAAGCCAGAATGAAGGACTCTGGTTAATTTTCTATAAGACATATTGCAGAGACAGAAATAATGACTCCAACAACAGTTTTGTTAGTGAAGAGCAAGCGGGAGAAACAACAGAGTCAATTTAAAGCTGTTTCAGACATTACTTAACAGGGCTAAGAATGCAGGAGAGACCCCAAGCACGCCATTAGTAGCTAGATGAAGCTTTTCATCCTAGAGTTCTTCCAAGTTAACTTTCACAATCAAGCACGGAGACAACAATTCTCAGAATTCCCAGGTGCTGAAATCCAAGCCATCTGGGTGTCCACCAGCTGTGAAAAATTCTAGTTTCTAGTCTAGAAGGTCGTATTCTATTCAGTTGCTGTTGAACACTATTTCCGAAGATCTCTAACCATTGGTTATGTTGGTTTGAGATTATGTTGGTCCAGGCCATCAAAGAACATGGTGGCTGGACACCATCAAAGCTGACCCCAGCCAGGACGTAGAACAACTCAAAGAAGTAGTACAGGGGAGAAGATGTGGAGAGACCTGGCTGATAGAATCACCAAGAGTTGGACATGATTAAATGAATAACATCATCATCATTATAAATTTGGAGAGCTGCAGGTTTCTTGCTACTGCCTCCTACATGATGTCCTCAAATCTGGCCTGTCAACCCATTCATTCAAGGATGCCATTTAAATCACAAAGTGCTTTATTTGTTTGAGGTTGATATATGAATCAAATACTGGTGATTTGTTAAAAACATGGACTCAGGGCCACGAATGAAATGATCACCTAATGCAAAGGGGGAATCCAATGTTCCTCTCACCTGGAGCTGAAGGTCTCGGCTTCTCATCACGGCCATGTTCTTCTCTTCACTGAGCTGGGCATACCTCATCGCCAGGTTGTAGTTCTCATCCTTCACCTTGATCAGCTCGTCGTTGTAATTGTTCCTCTCGTCTTTCATTTTGTTGTATCTCTCCTGGAACGTGAGCAGCTCGATCTTGTTGAGCTTCAGCTGCTTCCTCTCATCTTCCATCTGACGAGATTTGGCCAAGAGCTCACAGCGCTGAGCGTCCTTCGTCTTGACTTGCTGCTGCAGCTTTATGATCTCATTCATCAGAAAGTGAGTAAGACCCTCGTGTCCCTCTTCTACTACGATGAAAACAGAGAAAGAAACTAGCACAACGTAAGTCATCACAACAGGTTGATGGTGGTGAGTAGCGGTAGGGGTTCAATCGATCAACATGGGGCTAAACACTCTGATCTAAACAAACTGTAGATCAGGGGTGTCACACTCAAGGCCCATGGGCCAGATCCGGCCTGCAGGGTGCTTAGATCTGGCCCACGGGACTGCCCTGGAAACAGGAAAGGACTGGCCGGCAGTGCCTCTGCCAACAAAAACAGAGCTCAGGATCTCCCAGGCTCCATTTTCAGCAGTGACGGCCTCCTGCAGCCTACTGCCAGCAAAAATGGAGCTTGTGAGGGCTGCGCGGGGCCCTCCGGGACTCCATTTTCACTGGCAGAGGGCTGAAGAAGGTGGTCACAGCTGAAAACGGAGCCTCAATGAGTGACGTCAAGCTGGCCACACCCACCCTGCCCCTGCCCCCCAGCCATCACTGTCTTATATTGATTGTATGGAACAACAGACTCCTCCAGTAGTGAACCCCACTTACCAACGATAGTGGAAAAACGCCGTGTAGGCTCCTTTCCTGTCACTAACTTGTAGAGTTCAGGATAGTAAAATTCAAGGCTCTCCAAGAAAACCACATAGCCCCTCTCTCCCTTTGTATGGAGGATGTCCAGGAGGCGACCTACAGCAAGGACAAACATTGGTCTGGCTACTAAAATTGAGAATTTCACTTTTCACAACCAAAATTACGAACGGGATAAGACGACGCAAAAGTGGCACAAGAAGAATGGCTGCAGCTGTATAACACGTGAATATGTATGTATGTATGTATGTATGTATGTATGTATGTATATTTGAAATGCAGGCTGCGAAATTACCTTTCCCAACACTAGCCAAAACAACTCCAAAGAATACACCATTTTAAAAAAATAATTCTGAAGAATATCAAGGCAAGACAGAACAAGCCTTATGCATAACATTTAGCAGAACCGATGCTCTGCATATAAACCTTCCGGAATTTAATACCATTTGTTTAAACACCAAATTGATATGCTGTCCTTCTGCTAAAAATTAACATTTAAGGTGGCTTTTACAGTTTCCAAGAATAAAATAAAGGCAATTGTAATAAAACCTGAATGATAAACTAATTGACCTTTAAAGGCTTAGCTAAAGAGAGAATAAGTACTGGGTCTCCAAGGAAGGCTGGTGAAGCAGTCTGAAACTCTTACTCTGTGGAGCTCAATCTCTCCAACTTGTGGTTTTGTTTTTTTCCCCACCAGGCTGGTTAAGATTACAACATTATACATTGTGCTGCTAATATTTCTGGAGATAGCTGGTTTGGTATAGTGCCATGATGACAAACCTATGTCATGCGTGTCATAGGTAGCAGGCAGAGCCCTCTCTGCAGGCACGCCAGCCGTCGCCCCAGCCGAGCTCCATCGCACGTCTCCCGCTGGCCAGCTGGTCTTCGGATCTCTGCATGCATGGGGGATGGGGCACATGCACAGGGGTGTGTGTGCAGGTTGAGGCAGGAGGCTTTCTAGGCCCAAAACGAGGTCTCCTCCCGGTGCCCTGTTTTGGGCCTGGAAATCCTCCTGCACCAACCTGCAAAGCCAAAACAGGGCCCCCCAGTGCCCCATTTTGTGCCTGGAAAACCTGCACCAACCTGGAAACCAAAATAGGCCCCCCCAGCGCCCCATTTTGGGTCTGGAAAACCTGCACCAACCTGGAAGCCAAAACGGGGCGCAGTGGGGTGGGACGCATGTGTGGTGGGGCAGGGCACATGCACAGGGCGGGGCACATGTGCGGGAGGTGCTAGCATTGCATTTTGGGAGTTCAAGCACACATGCATGCTTTGGCTCGTGTGTGCACACACTTTGGGCACTCGGTGCCAAAAAGGTTAACCATCACTGATATAATGGTTACTTGGTGCTCTCCCTGAGCTTGGTGATTCGTCTTACCAGCTCGGTTGATTTTGGAGAGGAGCATCGGGGAGTTGAGGACCTCATCTTCATCTTGCTCATCCAAGACTTTGCACTGGCGCAAGTACGGGGTCAGCTTGGCGGGGTTGATGTAACGGGTCAACATATGACGATTGCATTCGACGTTCTCCCACAGAGCTTCCTCTTCATCCTTCAGGGTTTCGAGGCACTCGTCCATTTTTCCACGCTTCTGCCTAAAAGAAGATGTAGAGAAAAGGAAGGACAGTTTTGGTCCAGAAGAAGGTCCTTCCTGTCAATGACTACTTCAGCTTCAACCGTGATAATACACGGGCAAACAATAGATACAAACTCAAGGTAAACCGCTGCAAACTTGATTGCAGAAAATACGACTTCATCAACAGAGTGGTCAATGCCTGGAATGCACTACCTGACTCTGGTTTCTTCCCCAAACCCCCAAAACTTTAACCTTAGACTATCTACTGTGGACCTCACCCCATTCCTAAGAGGTCTGTAAGGGACATGCATAAGCGCACCAGTGTGCCTTCTGTCCCTGTCCTACTGTCCCCATTTATTCGTACCCATTTCCTGTATTCATATCCATGTTTATACTTATACCTGTTATCACGTACATGTTTGACAAACTAACTAACTAAAATAAAATAAATAAAATATCTTGTCCAGAAGAAGGCTTATGAAAAAAGAATTGACCGAGCGTAACTTGCATTGAATTTAATGCAGGTAGTCCTCGACGTACGACCACAACTGAGCCCGCGTTACTAACTGAACAGCTGCAAAGATTCACTAAATAATTGTGGCAAGGAAGATGTGTAAGGTGGGGCAAAACTCACTTAACAACCATCTCGCTGATGTCCAAGTATGATTAAACACACAAGGAATTTGTCTCTAGTGCAGAAGCTCTCAGTGTACATGCAAACCAACAGAGTAATCATCATCATCATCATAATACTAATAAGAAGGGTTAGTAGAGAAGGTGAAAAGGATATTAGAACATTAGAACTTCCTCTTAAATTGTCTCTCACAGTCAATTCTTCCTGGCACCGCTCTGACAGTCTGTCTATATACAGGTGCAGGAATCCCCCCCCTCCCAGAAATAAAACAGGCCAGCAACTCACACTTGCTTGCAGCGAGCACCGTGTTGGCATTTACACAGAGGAGAAAAAAAGAATCATGAAGATAAGTGAATGGAGGCAAGGAAGATCACCGAGGGCCAAAGAAAATATATTCACTGTTGATGCAGCTGTGGTCATAAGCATTGGGGAGGTGATGCTAAGCAGCCTCGCGCCAGCCCTGTAGTTGTTACAAATAAGTGAAACGTAAGACAGAGTAATTATAGCTGGTGCTGACATCCATTCCAGGAGAAAGCCCATCTCACCGTCAGCTGGTTATCTTACAAAATCCACCACACTTTTTTTTTTTTTTGCAAATTATTAATAGCTATTTTCCCCCTCCCCCACAGGACGGCTGTTTTCTTTGGATCGATGCCCCAACGAGCCAGAATTGATTGGATCTGAGTATTGGCTTCTATATTGTCCTAGCCACAAACACAGGGGTTAACTAACGACAGGGCTGCAGAGCCAGCCATCTGTTGTTTATCCAGCAAACCATGGCTTATAATAAAGGACGGCCCATTTGCGGCTTTAGATGAATGATGAATTATGGAAGGTTTTTGCATCCACGGGGGGTTGAATGTTGGCTGCTGGAAGCTGTGATGATCGAAATAATGCAGGCATGAGGCTAAGTGAGGGCTTAGCAGAAACCTGTCCCAGAGAGTAAGACGAGACGTGCAATGTCTCCTTATGGTTGTTTAACATAGTCATGGGTAAATGTAAAAGAAATGTTGCGATGCCAGATTGGGGATGTAAATGGAAGGGTTGTTTGTATGCCACGATACTACGTTTGGGCTTGAAAATTAGAATGTTTTGTAGTGAGTGTACAGAAAGCAATCGCAATTTGAGCCCAAATTTTCTGTTGCTAAGCGAGACAGTTGTTCAGTGAGTTTTGCCTCATTTTATGAGCTTTCTTGCCCCGTCGTTGTTTTTTATATAAAAAGTTTTTTTATTTTTCAGTGACAAAGATAAACATTCTATCTTTCCTTATGCAGTGTGTCATCTGGGTACAAACCAGTGGTGATATGTAAAATTTGTTACTACTGGTTCTGTGGGAGTGGCTTGGGGGAGGGGTAATGTGACTGAGTGGGCGTGGCCAACTTTTCTTTTTTTCTTTTACTTTTAAAACGGCCGAAGAGGTTGCAGAAAAAATGTTTTTAAAAGAAAAAAAAAAAGCCTCTGACGATCAGGCAACTCAGCTGAGATCGTCAGAGGCTTTTTTTTTTTAATACTTTTAAAAGCATTTTTTCAGCCGAAGAGGTTGTAGAAAAAATGCTTTTAAAAATAAAAAAAAAGGCCTCTGATGATTGCGCGGCTCAGCTGGGCATGGGGGGTGGGGGCGCAGGGATGTTTGCTACTGGTTCTCCGAACCTCCCGCAGCCATCGCTACCAGATCGGGAGCATTTCATCCCTGGTACAAACTCTCTGTGCAACATCTTTCACCATTTGCCACATCATTCACATTCATATTCACATTATTTCTCTAAACTTAATATTATAATATATTAAACATTTAAACATTGCCCCTGTTGTTAAGTGAATCACTGTGGTTGTTCGGCTGTTAAATGAATCTGATTCCCCATTGTTAGATGCTCACAGAAAGTGATCACATGACCCCAGGACACTGCAACCGTCATCAATATGAGCTAGTTGCCAGGCATCCAAATTTTGATCATGCGACCATGGGCATATTTTTTTTTTAACTGATTAACAGAGTTGGAAGGGACCTTGTAGGCATGGTGGGATTCAGCCAGTTTGCACCACTTTGGGAGAACCGGATGTTAATTTTCTGAGCATTTTGGCAAACTGGTTGTTGGAAGAAATCATAGGGCACAGAACCGGTTGTTAAATTATTTGAATCCCACCACTGCTTGTAGGTCTTCTAGTCCAGTCTTCCACCCAAGGAGGAGACCCTACAAAACAGTCATAAATCAGGGCCGTTGTGATTTAGAACAGTCACTAAATGAATAGTTGTAAGTCAAGGACTACCTATATGGTGCAAATAAAGGGAATGGCTCTGGAAATTAATGTCCTTAAACCCAAGGAAAATAGAGTGAATGTTTGCACATTACACAGAAATTTAGGAAAACTGGAGCAGGGAGATGATTTTGTCAGGGCTTGCTTAGCTAAATCGGTGGTCTCACAATTTCCCCAGTTCCCTGCAAACTGGGAACAGCAACATGATCAAAACCTGTACAAAATTGTTATTCGGCCATCAAAACATATACAAAATTGTCATTCGGCCATCAAAACTTATACAAAATTGTTATTCGGCCATCAAAACATATACAAAATTGTTATTCGGCCATCAAAACATATACAAAATTGTCATTCGGCCATCAAAACATATACAAAATTGTTATTCGGCCATCAAAACATATACAAAATTGTCATTCGGCGATCAAAAAATCATACAAAATTGTCATTCAGCGATCACAACACATACAAAATTGTCACTTGGCAATCAAAAAATCATACAAAATTGTCATTCGGCGATCAAAACAAGTACAAAATTGTTATTCGGCACTTTAAGAGAAGAAATGAAAGCGTTTGAGAAGATGCCAGCCAGATACTTTAGTGTTTTAAGGGAAGCTTCATCCTTCTGCTGCTCATCTTCATCTCGTCTGATCAGCTTCGAGTCCTCACTTGTCTCCATCTCACTCCCCTTTTCTCCCTCCTTCTCTTTTGCAAACCCTCACCTGCCTTCACCTTAACCGACCACAACGAGAGTTTTAAATAGCTACAACATACATGGGCTTTATCACACTTGTTCTCACAGCCTCTGATTTGAGTGCCACTTCAGGGATGACACAAAACTGTCTCAAGTGCCCGAGAATCATGGAAACCTCCTGGCACCATTTTCCTGACTGCAGATGTGAAGTTAGCCATGTGGGCTGACCAGGAACAAAGGACAGGGTTCACCTGTGCAGGTTTTGAAATGTTCAAATTGTAGCAGCAACAAAGAGTTTACTGTTCCCCGCCCCCCACAACAGAATTATTGTACAAAATAATCTTAATTTTGCAGGAAAGTTTGCATCCTGAGGAGTCCTTGGGGCTCTCTGAGTTTGGTTGTTTTCATGCAGACATTTTATTACCCGACTAGGTAACATGATCAGTGGTACAAGGGATTGAGGTTTGCACAATGAAGGAGAAAGAGGAGGGGAGGAGGAGGAACTGTGGGGTCCTTGGTGTTCTCTGAGCTTGGTTGTTTTCTTGCAGATGTTTCATGACCCAAATAGGTAACATCATCAGTTAGAAGGGAGACAGAGAGCAAACCCCCTTCTGATGATGTTACTTAGTTGGGTAATGAAATGTCTGCAAGAGAACAACCAAGGTCAGGGAGCACTAAGGTGCCCACAGTCTTCTTCCTCCTCCTCTTCTCCACAAATCCACCCCCTTCTAGCACTGATGATATTACCTAGTTGGGTAATAAAATGTCTGCAAGAAAACAACCAAGCTCAGAGAGCATCAATGACTCCTCATTTCAATCCTGAGTTACAAATATTCCCCTTTATTGGTAATTGGAAGCACTCTACTCCATCAAGAGGAATATGGATGATCCCCAATTTATGACCAGCTCTTTAGCGACCATTCAAAGTTATGATGGACCTCAAAAAAGATACTTATGACCCAGATTTGAAGTTCTGATGCCCCCCCATGGTCATGCTGGCAGCAACTGACCCACAATTATGTCTGTTTACAGCATCCTGCAATCACGTGACTGTGATTTATGATTTTTTTTTTGCCAGAAATTTGGTTGAGTTTACCATGGGCTCACTTAAGGACCGCTACGTGTGCAAAAATGATCATAAAATCAGGCAGATTGAAAACTGACAGTTGCATTGCTCTGCCTGCCTGCAAGGTGCAAAAGGGAGGGACTTGTATTGGTGTGAAACAATCACGGTCAGCAATGTCTGCAACTATCAGGAAGTTTACACACAAAAATGGCCGATTTATGGCCGCAGATTAACGATCTTGGCTATATCTCGGCGTGGGCTTTCATATCGTCCCTTCCAGTGGTGAGTTCCTCCCGGTTCGGCCCGGTTCTCCCAAGCCGGTAGCGGTGACGATCTGATATCACCGAACTGGTTCTGCCCCCCCACCCCCCACCCGCGTTATTCTTACCTTTTATTTGGCCCCACCCCCAATCTATTGCTGCCTCCTGAGTCCCAGCTGATGGCTAGAGGGAAAAAACTGTTTAAACTCTTGCCGCGGGGCTTCAAAGGGCCGCCCTACAGCTGATCAGTGTTGAAAGAAAACGAATGAGTAGACCAGTGCCTGCAAAAATACATGAGTAGACCAGTGCCTGCAAAAATACATGAGTAGACCAGTGCCTGCAAAAAATAAATGGGTAGATAGGTACAGCTCTGCAAGCAGTTAAAAGCCTGGTAGACCAGTACCTCTGCTAAATCCTAAATAATTGTCACATGACCATCAAGCCACGCCCACAAAATAAGCCACACCCACAGAACCTGTTGTAAAAAAATTAGAACCCATCCCTGGTCCCTTCCTTTCTTAACAAATGAGGATACTAGAGGCCAGTCAGAAATCAACAACAACAACAACAACAACAACAACAATAACAACAAACCGTGGCTAAAGGAAACCAGGATTCACTCCAAGTTCTGTACCCAGAGACTAATTATACAGGATCTCACAAGATCAGAAAAGCAAGACAGCACGAGCACAAAAATCTCTTTCTGCAAAATGTGTGTCTGGTTTTTTCAATCGTTGTTGTAAAGACGAAACACCAGCCTGCTCAGCTTTGTGACGGCACCTTCTGGCTGATGAATAAGTTTGGGGAAATCATTCATAACTTTGCTCTGGTCTTCACAAGCTCCTCCTTTGCCGGAAACTGGCCACCGTAGCAAAATGAAGCCGACGGAGGAAGTGAGTAAAATGTCAGGCAATGACACCTCCAGTTTATCTAACACAGACTTTGAAAAAAGGAGAATGAAAGGAAGGGAGGTTTGGGCAGCCACCCAAATCCTGCTTATCTGTTTTTCGTAACAAGGAAGCAAGAGGACTGCTGTGCAAATAAGTCACCAACAGATGAAGCTGTGAAGCTTCCTGTGTCTGAACACAACCATCCAGAAGTCTGTAGAGCAGTGTTTCTCAACCTTGGAAGCTTGAAGATGGGTGGACTTCAACTCCCAGAATCCCCCAGCCAGCGTTGCTGGCTGGGGGATTCTGGGAGTTGAAGTCCACCCATCTCCAAGCTACCAAGGTTGAGAAACACTGCTGTAGAGATTCTCAGTCCTCCAGGTCCTGGTTGTCCCAAAGGTGCTTTTTCAGGAGGCAATTGGACTTCCTTGGTTTTTCTTTTGAAGACGTTTCACTTTTCATCCTAGAAGCTTCTATCTTGTCAGAGCTGAAAAAGCTTCTTAGATGAGAAGCGAAATGTCTTCAAAAGAAAAACCAAGGAAGTCCAGTTGCCTCCTGAAAAAGCACCTTTGGGACAACCAGGACCTGGAGGACTGAGAATCTCTACAGACGTCTGGATGGTTGTGTTCCATCCTCACGTTTCACCTTCCCCAGGTTTCAATGTCACTAAAGGGGAGAGAAGAATGTTATTCTGAAGGATCAGACAGAAGCAGGATCAGCAGGAGACAGTCCTGCTCTTGGACCAACTGGGTCTGTTGCCTCACTTGGTGGGCACGAGATGTTGGGCGTGCAATAAAAGGATGTCATTGGCCTGCTTGTGCCCCTGAAGTGGAAGGGCTGGGGCTGGCAAAATCAGAAGCAAAATCAGGAGGGAGGGAGGGACGGAGGGAGGGAAGAAGGAAGGAAGGAAGGGAAGAAAGGGAGGAGGGAGGGAGGAGGGAGGGAAGGAAGGGAGGAAGGAAGGAGGAAGGTAAGGAAGGGAGGAAGGAAAGAAAGGGAGGGAGGGAAGAGAAGGAAGGGAAGAAAGGGAGGAGGGAGGGAAGGAAGGAAGAAAAGAAAGGGAGGGGAGGGAAGGAAGGAAGGAAAAGGGAGGAGGAGAGGGGAGAGGGACGGAGGAAGGAAGGAAGGAGGGAAGGAAGGAGGGGAAGGAAGGAAGGAAAAGGGAAGAAGGAAGGAGGGGAGGGAGGAAGGAAGGAAGGAAAAGGGAGGAGGGGAGGGGAGAGGGATGGAGGAAGGAAGGAAGGAAGGAAAAGGGAAGAAGGAAGGAGGGAAGGGAGGAAGGAAGGAAAAGAGAGGAGGGGAGGAGGGAGGGATGGAGGAAGGAAGGAAGGAGGGAAGGAAGGAGGGGAAGGAAGGAAGGAAAAGGGAAGAAGGAAGGAGGAGAGGGAGGAAGGAAGGAAGGAAGGAAAAGGGAGGAGGGAAGAAGGGAGGAAGGAAGGAAGGAAGGAAAAGGGAAGGAGGAAGGAGGGGAGGGAGGGGGGAGGAAGGAAGGAAGGAAGGAAGGAAGGAAGGAAGGAAGGAAGGAAGGAAGGAAGGAAGGAAGGAAGGAAGGAAGGAAAGAAGGTAGGTTGAAGTAATCTTGTTCAGCCTGGGATACTTCAGATCTGCACATGAACCAACCAACCAACCAGAAGAGCATCTATTTGGAGGAGGCTATTCTTAATGAACATAAGGACCCGCCACAACCCCACCATATGGAAAGTTCAACCTTTGGAGGAGGAGAGAATGTTGAAGCTGTCGTAAACAAAAAAAAAATAACAAAACTCCAAACTTTCAGGCCGTGAATTCAGACAAGAAATCCCAGACAGGAATGGGCTACTTTTCATCAGATTTCAACCCCCCCCCCACTGTGGTTCAAGCTTTCTGACACCCCATTCTTCTCTGTTTGCAAGCAAGGGAGTGGTTGGACGGCCGCCAGCCAGAGCAACTAAATTTATATTTGGGAAGTGAAAAAGCCCCTATTTGTTTTTTCTCTCAAGAAAATCTAAAATCCAGAGCCGAGTGCCAAGCCCTGTTCTTCAGTTCCAACCAGCAAAGCAAATTTCTGTTCTGACATTAATCTTCCGATCGTCGACTGATCCCATTCACCGGGGACACGAGTAGCAACACCAAACACACACACGGAGACACAAACCAGATAAAGTTGAAATCATGGCCTGTATAGGAGATCATCCCAGCTTTTTCACATGCTGCTTCCAAGAAACTCTGCTCCGAACCTATAGCCACCCCTATAGCCCCTGGGAAGAAAAGATGCAGCCATAATTCATGATTTTAAGTTTATGCTCATCTCCGTTTCAAAGCCGAAGAGCCAGCGCTGTCCGAAGACGTCTCCGTGGTCATGTGGCCGGCATGACTCAACGCCAAAGGCGCACGGAACGCTGTTCCCTTCCCACCAAAGGTGGTCCCTATTTTTCTGCTTGCATTTTTTTTTACCTGCTTTCCAACTGCTAGGTTGGCAGAAGCTGGGACAAGTCACGGGAGCTCACCCCGTTCCGCGGCACTAGGGATTCGAACCGCTGAACTGCCGACCTTTCGATTGACAAACTCAGCGCCTTAGCCACTGAGCCACTGCATCTCTCATAGGGACATCATAGGGACTAGGAAAATGGGAGCAAACCATTTCTGTACTCCTCTTTATGAAAACAACATAGATCTATTAATAAGTGACCAGGAATTGAACTGAAAACAAAGGAGATTTTTTTTTTTAAAAGACTTTAAGCCCCAAAGATAATCTCTATCGATGCCCTCCGTGTGTATGTGTGTGTTTGCACACGTATTTTCCAAACACACACAACTTTCCATGGTTTCTGTATTCCGAGCAGCTCGCCTTCCCCTAATAAAATGCAAATGTCCCGAATATAAACCCACCAGCCGTTAACCCAAATTGAAAACGAAATGTAAAATTCAAGGGGTGGGGGAGAAGAATAAAATACCTGCCGTTATCCAGAAGGAGGTTCACTAGAATTCAACGGGTTTTGTTCTTCCTGAGGGATTAAGTCCCACCTGTAAAACGCACTGAACGTTTAACTTCCTTCCAGAAGAGGGAGAATTGTCACCTTGCCCGCAGGAAAGAGAAGCAATTAAAAAGGCTGCCGAGAAAATTGTACGGTGGAGGAGATGGGATCCAGCCTTTTTCTGCTCTGAACTTCCTCTCTTGCTAATCTGCAGCAAGCAATAATACAACTGGAAAGTCCCATTTTCAGCCTATTCCTTCACCTGTCAGGATGAGAAGACTCTGCCGACTGACAGGGCACCACTATCGCGCACGAGTTTGAGATTTCCACTCTGACAAAAATGCTGAATTCTCTTGGCTTTACTTAAGATGGAAGCTGAAATCCTCAGGCTGGACTGTGAAAAAGGGCAGTTTGAACTCCGGTTCACTCAACTTCAACTCAGCCTGGCCCAGTTAAAGATAGAATTCCAAACCTGAATGATGGTTTATGTGAGCACCCCAACCCCTGGGGGAACTGAGCCTTTCGCTATCTTGCTGAACTACAACTTTTTAGTGTCATTTGCCGCTGACTGTGATGGATGGGAGCTGTAGTTTAAGCTCAGTGTTTCTCAACCTCGGCCATGTTAAGATGGGTGGGCTTCAATTCCCAGAATTCCCTAGGCAGACTTGAGAGTTGAAGTCCACCCATCTTAAAATAGTTAAGGTTGAGAAACCCTGGTTGAGCCACAGCAAAGTTAGGGTTAGTATTGATGGAAAGTCAGATCAACTCAAGTCAAAACAAGTCAAGACAAGTCAAGTCAACTCAAGTCAAGTCAAGTCAACTCAAGTCAAGTCAACTCAAGTCAAGTGAAAAAAAAATCTGGATTCCTAGAACTGAAAACCCCATGAAATTATTAGGCCCATTTTGACCTCCGTAGACAATTTGTGAAATGCCTGAAGAACAAGGGGAAGAAGGAATGCAGAACAATTTCTATTGTGCACCTCAAAATGCAACAGAAGGAAAATGGACTGAGAAGATTTGCCAACCGTATAACCTCTCCAGTGGAAAGCTTGCTTTGATGGATGCTTAAAAGCCATCCGTTTTTGGAGAAAGGATATAAAGAAGAAGAATAGCGGAAACTGGATGAAAGAACTGGACATAAGTCACAATTTTCAGTACTGTTGTAACTTTGAATGAATGGTTGTAAATCAAGGACTACCTGAATTCATGTGTCCCGCACGACATGTGTGTAGACATCCAGCAGAAGCTACCATGAAATGTGGGGGGAAGCAATATCAGCATGCATGTTTAGAATAATAAGAGTTGGAAGGGACCTTGGAGGTCTTCTAGTCCAACCTCCTGCTTAGGCAGGAAACCCTAGACCACTTCAGACAAATGATGATCCAACATCTTCTTAAGAACTTCCAGTGTTGGAGCGTTCACAACTTCTGGAGGCAAGTTGTTCCATTTATTAATTGTCCTCACTGTCAGGAAATTTCTCCTTAGTTCTAAATTGCTTTTCTCCTTGATTAGTTTCCACTCATTGCTTCTTGTCCTGCCCTCAGGGGCTTTGGAGAATAGCTTGACTCCCTCTTCTTTGTGACAATGCTCTGAGATATCAGAACACTGCTATCATGTCTCCTCTGGTCCTTCTTTTCATTAAACTAGACATACCCAGTTTCTGCAACTGTTCTTCATATGTTTTAGCCTCCAGTCCCCTAATCGTCTTTGTTGGTCTTCTCTGCACTCTTTCTTTATACAACTTGCATTTGAAGAATGATCTAATTCAGTTTTTCTCGACCTTGGCAATTCCCTGGGAATTCTGGGAGTTGAAGTCCACCCTCTTCAAAGTTGCCAAGGTCAAGAAACACTAATTGATGCCGGTGATGTCACTTCCCTTCCTTTAAAAGACTCTAAATTCAATCCTTCTGATTTATTTATTTATTTTATATGCCGCCCTTCTCCGGAGACTCAGGGCGGCTTACAGTGCGTTAAGCAATAGCCTTCATACTTTTGTATATTTTATACAAAGTCAGCTTATTGCCCCCACAAACCGGGTCCTCATTTTACCCACCTTAGAAAGGATGGAAGGCTGAGTCGACCTTGAGCCTGGTGAGAATTGAACTCGCAGTAATTGCAGGCAATTGGATGTTAAATGCTGCCTTAGTAGGAGGCATTAGTCTCCTACGCCACTCAGGCTCCGATTAAGCCTATATAGGAGAAAAGAGGGGGGAAAAATTGTTTTACAGGATGGGAAGTAGCGCCTGGGAAAAATATAACATGAGAATGTGCAGCCACAGGCAGAGAAATAAAGAGAAGCAAGATTTCAGATCTGATCTGGGGTATTTTCAAGATTAAAATTAGCTCCGGCATGCAAATTAAGCTAATAGGATAATAATTTTAATAGCTCACTGTAGAGATTTGAGTGCCTCAATTTAAAGGGATTTCAGGAGTTGCAAACAAGAAGATAAAAGGTTCACATTTAATTACAGCTTTCATCTATCCACATGTAAACTTACAAACATACACAGAACCTCGCTGTTGTCATACAAAAGGACGGGGTGTGTAGGAATTATGCTAGCAGTAAAAAGGGTATATAGAAAATTATGCTTTTGAAATCCATGCAGACTTTTCTGAAAAAACAAAACCAACCAAAAGGATGCTATTTGATACAGAAACAAGACTCTAGAATTAATTAATTTCCCCTTTCGTCCTCTGAGTTTTTTTTTCTGCCAGATGCCAAGATGGTGAGGTTTGGCTTTCTCACAGCTAATTTCTTATCTTATTTACTTGGGAAATCCCTAGATTAAAACTCTGAGAATGCAGCACAGCTCAAACTATGTTAATGTAACACAGAAGCAAACGAAAACCAGTTGCTGCAGGAACACGCAACATCAAATTCTGGAATTCAGAAGTTGCCTGGTCCGTGAGGGGAAGTCATATAAATTTAATAAATTAAAATAAGTTTTTTTTAAAAAAAACCATTAACAAGGCACTTATAACATCTCTATCTGTTTTGTGTAGCAGAAACCAACTTTTGTGCCCTTCTGATGCATGTTTTGAGTAAGTCCATCTGGCCAACATAGGTCTTTCAACCAGGAGGACTACATCCACCCAAATTTATTTATTTATTTATTTGTTTGTTTCCATTTCTATACCGCCCTTCTCCAATAGGACTCAGGGCGGTGAACAGCCAGAGTAAAAAAACAGAACATACAAAATTTAAAAGCAATTTAAAATAATTAAATATTTTGGCCGTAAATTAAAACAACCCAATTTAAAATCAATTTAAAATTTATTTAAATTGATTATAAATTTATTTAAATTTATTTAAAATCAATTTAAAATCCCAAAGGTGCTTTTTTTTCAAGAGGAAATCTGGACTTCCTTTGTTTTTCCTTGAAGACATTTCACTTCTCATCCAAGAAGCTTCCTCAATTGTGACTTCAGTTCAGTCAGAACTGAAGAAGCTCCTTGGATGGGAAGCAAACTGTCTTCAAGGGAAAACAAAGGAAATCCAGTTTCCTCTTGAAAAAAAGCACCTTTGGGACAAACATAACTTGGATGTTTGAGAATCTCTATAGACATCCGTACACATCCCAGATCTGATCTTGGGTTCTGCAGCTCTTTTGGGACTCAACACAGCTCAATGGGAACGTCAAGAGGTCAGGAGACAAGTCAACCTTCCGTGGAGCCAACTAACCAACTAGGAGTCAAACTAAATGGTATCCATTGCAATTCCAGATCAGAAACACACATCAATTTGAGGAACTTCATCTCAAGAACCTCAGGGATGGTGGCTGTCCATCTTTCCTGCAGAGATGGCGCCTTTCCTCCAAGGCGCATAGGAGACCCCCCCCAAAAAAACCCCCCTTAAATTGCCATTTCCATCTATCACAGCCTCTTCAAAAATTGTGGTCAGATTGCATTTTATCAACACGCGAAGGAAACAAGCGAAGCACAGGAAGAGCAAGCTATTAGCTGCACTGAATAAAAAGAACTGAAGGTGGATGAAATTAACATGAAAAGGGCAACACATTTGGATCTGGTTCTGCCTAATCCCTTTGACCCAGAGCCATCCAACTCTTTGGAAGGACACCTTCTGCCTGCATTTAGAAGCCAAGGGAGATTGCCACCTTCACAAAGATTGCCCACCCCGGTTTCTCTGCCAAGAAAAATCCCCTCGGCCATGTCTACTCACCACATGGACCAGATCCATGGAGAGCAATGGATCCCTGCCTTGCTGAGCCTGCAAGATCATACACCAGCAAGATCTCGCCCACCTTCCACGGTGAGGTTTGAAGAACTTCCCATCTTGCTAAGACTGAAGAGTAGGACTTGAGACTTTGATTCCCGTTTCCCCCAGCAAACATGACCACGGCCAAAGAATGATCGGTTGGTAAGTCAAAATATCCAGACAGCACCACTGGCCCCAGAATTGTGTCACCGGATCTCTTCACCATGATACAATGAGGCAAGGAAGATCAAGTGTTTCCGTCCCCCCCCGCCCCCCGAATCTCCACCGGGGAGAAGCCACTCAAGGAACTCAAGAACTCAAGGACCCTACCTTCAAACTCCACTGGAAGTCTGGGAATCGCTGAGTCCCGTAAGCCAAGGATGCCCAGCTTCTTCTTCTGGGCCACTTGAAGGCCACCTTCACCAGCTGCTCCACAGATTTCTTTATCTCTCCTGCAAGCGTTGCCAACTTCTGCCTTTCCTCCTGCCTTGTGGGTGTCCCTCCGAGGCACAGGACACCGTAGGGCAATGCAGCATGATTCCGGAAACACCCGCCTACTCTCCTTGCGATCCTTTGCAGACCTGGGGCCTATTTATAGCAGGCCCAGCCTGCCTCACTTCCCCTTCTCTTCGGCTCAGAGACGGCTCTCACCACAGTTCCTCCTGCGAGAAGCAGAAAGGAAGTGTTGGTAGAAGTCCTCTCCTCACCTCTAAGGGAGAAAAGAGCTAAGGGGGACATCCAAGCGCTGCCAATGGGTTGTGGGTTGAGAAGAAGGATGTCTGGAGGATGACCATCTCTAAACTAAAGGGAGAAACTTGGAGGATCCAGCTGAAGACCTCTGTTGGGTTGACCAAGCTAGCTTAAATCCACTTAGTCTTTGAGAATCTTCCCTTTTCTCTTGATCCATGATGAAAGGACTCCAAAACCCGTTGGCAGGTCTTCTGGTAGGACCAAGCAAGCAAGAAGTGGAGACAGCAGACACTTCAATGGGGGAGCGGGAATGGGACAATTGGATCGATGCCTGTTTTGCTGTTGACCCTGGCAAAGGAAGGTTCAAGAGCTGTTGGCACAAGTCTTGGATGGACATTAAGGAGCATATTTAACACTGTCCTTGAGCATTAGGTCAACTTCAGAACCTCCTAAAAGACAGTCCCTGATTGGTCTCTAGTCAGTTGCAAAACAGGCTCATCCTGTCGCCCAGAATGAGAAGTTTCCAAGCGTACATCTGATGCTAATAGAAGTTGAGCAAAAATTCTGCCGAAAAAAGTTCCATTCAATGTTTTGTTTATTATTTGCATATTTCACTCGACGCTTGTTCATCGCGAAGAAAGAGGAAGTGCACCAGGCATAGCAAGAGACCCTTTCCTTGGCTGATTGTCTCCCCAGGTCTACTTCGTATTGTGAGATATTTGCTGGGTATCACTCAGATCTTCTTGCAGCTCTCGATCGTCATGAGGACTAGAAACCTGACTCTTTTTTCTTTCCGATGAGAAAAGGTTCTCCGTAAAGCTGGGTGTTGTGCTTGCAACCCAATTGCATCATTTTTATTTGGAATAACAATAGGCTTCGAACCCATGGAGACGACTGACAATATTGTCTGTTCTGTTTTAATTGTTGTGAGCTGCCCTGAGTCCTGTGGAGATAGGGCAGCACACAAGTCCCAACAAATAAATAAAAATAAATAAATAATCGAGCTCTTAGGCAAGACGGCAGAGTCCTCGTTTAGTGCTTGCTTCATTTAGTGACTGTTTGCAGGGATGATGGTGATGAAAAAGTCCCTGTGTGACTTAAGCCTGCAATAGGTCTGTAAAGCAAAGGAAAGCTGAGGTCAAATCGCTTAGCGACCACTTCACTTAACACAGGTCCCAACTGCGGTCGTTAAATGAGGACAACCTATACTGTCGAAAGAATATGCTCACTTGATCGTTGCTTCCCAGAACTGGGAAAAAAGACGACGACTGCACAGAAACAGGGTGAGATTTTGGACCTGTCATTTCTTATGTCAGAATCAGAATCATAAAAGACCTGGAAGGGACCTTGGAGGTCTTCTAGTCCAGCCCTCTGCTCAAGCAGGAGACCCTAGAGCATTCCAGACAAATGGCTGTCCAGTCTCTTCTTAAAAATCTCCAGTGATGAAGCACCTACAACTTCTGGTGGCAAGCTGTTCCACGGGTTAATTGTCCTCACTCTTAGGAAGTTTCTCCTCAGTTCTAGATTGCTTCTCTCCTGGATTAGTTTCCATCCTTTCGTTCTTCTTCTATCCACAGATGCTTTGGAGAATAGCTTGCCTCCCCCCTCCTCTTTGTGGCAGCCCCTGAAATATTGGAAGACTGCTATCATGTCCCCTCTGGTCCTTCTTTTTAATGTCATTTAATCTTTCCCATAAAGTCTTATAGTCGAGCATTGTCTCCGCTTGCTGAGTCAGCGGGCTGAGTGTGAAGTCATAAAAATTTATTCTAAATGGGTCCAATGATTTTATTCTCCAATCGTAAATATGGAATTTAATTAGCGGCTTGCCGATGATGAAGTTAGCACGGCAGATGAGAGGGGTAGGAGACCCAGCAGTTTTCAAGCAGAAAACAACATGAAATAAGAACGAAAGCAATAAATTCCAAAGTCTTTGGGGAACCCAGCAAGAAACCCCTGGACTTGATGTTCTAACAAGATGACACCAAGCTGGCAGGAGTAGCCAACACTCCAGAAGATAAGCTTAAGATACAGAAGGATCTTGACAGACTTGAACATTGGGCGCTATCTAACAAAACGAAATTCAATGGTGCAAAAAGGAAGGTTCTACATTTAGGCAAGAAAAACGAAATGCACAGGTACAGAATATGTGGTACCTCGCTCAATAGTGGTGACTTTGAGAGGGATCTTGGAGTCCTAGTGGACAACCATTTAAATATGAGCCAGCCTTGTGATGCAGCTGCCAAAAAAGCCAACACAGTTCTGGGCTGCATAAACAGAGGGATAGAATCAAGATCACATGAAGTGTTGATACCAATTTATGATGCCTTGGTAAGGCCACACTTGGAATCCTGCATTCAGCTTTGGTCGCCATGATGTAAAAAAAAAAAATGTTGAGATTCTAGAAAGAGTGCAGAGAAGAGCAACAAAGATGATTAGGGGACTGGAGGATAAAACATATATGAAGAATGGTTGCAGGAACTGGGTATGTCTAGTTTAATGAAAAGAAGGACTAGGGGAGACATGAGAGCAGTCTTCCAATATCTCAGGGGCTGCCCCAAAGAAGACGGAGTCAAGCTATTCTCCAGAGCACCTGAAGGCAGGACAAGAAGCAATGGGTGGAAACTAATCAAGGAGAGAAGCAACTTAGAACTAAGGAGAAATTTCCTGACAGTGAGAAGAATTAATCCGTGGATCAACTTGCCTCCAGAAGTTGTGAATGCTCCAACATTGCAAGTTTTTAAGAAATTGTTGGATAACCATTTGTCTGAAGTGGTGTAGGGTTTCCTGCCTAAGCAGGAGGTTGGACTAGAAGACCTCCAAGGTCCCTTCCAACTCTGTTATTCTATTCTATTCTATTCTATTCTATTCTATTCTATTCTATTCTATTCTATTCTATTCTATTCTATTCTATTCTATTCTATTCTATTCAGAAGATCTAATCCTTTGGATCATGGACTACTTCTTCTCTATTCCCCCAGGTGGGGGAATAGAGTGCTAAGTGATTTCTTTCAGAGTTCCTCAATCAGCAGAGTTGAAAAGAGCCCTTGAGGTCATCAAGCCCAACCTCCTGCTTGGCACCAACGAAAGCCATACCAAAATACAGGCAGTCCTCGACCTAACAACGATTCGTTTAGTGGCCGTTCGAAGTTACCATGGCCCTTCTGACTGGTTTTTTTTTTTTTCATTCTTATGACCGCTGCGACATCCCCATGGACACGTGATCAAAATTCGGACGCTTGGCCACTGACTCCTATTTATGACAGTTGCATTGTCCCCCCAGGGTCACGCCATCCCCTTTTGCGACCTTCTGACAAGCAGTGGGGAAGCCGGATTCACTTAATAACCGCATTACTAACTTAACGACTGCAGGAATTCATTTAACAGCGGTGGCCAGGAAGCTGGTAAAATGCAGCCAAATTCATTTAGCGACTGTTTCGCCGAGCGACAGAAATGTTGGGGGGGGGTCAATTGTGGCCGTAAGTCGAGAACTCACCTGTTGTTGTTTTAATTAGTTTAGTGGATATCCCGGTGCCTGATTCCACTTCTCAGCTGCCTAGAGATCAACCCTCTCTGTGTTTGCAATCCTGTTAATCAGTTTTTTTCCTCCCTTCCCTGATCGTATTTGTATCTCTCCGCTTTTGTTCTCGACAAAACAAAACACCGGAGCTTTGTGTTAATGGAGAAAGGGGGGTGGGTGGGTTTGAATGGGACTTTATGGACACCCCCCACCCCGTCTTTTGATTTCATGACAATGCAATGGCGGTTAGGGTTTTCTGGAGCCAGTTCTTCTAAAAAATAATAATAAAAAAACTATTTACGGCACCCGCCTCTTTGTAATGTTTTGACAATGCTTTGTAGAGGTAACCTTTGCAACAAAAGATAGATCAGTCCTTCTGCGGCCGGCCATGCCAAGTCAATTTTCCCTGGAGTGGTTCCAGGGAAGCTGGCTGGATGTTTTGCAGAAGTCGTGGGCTGGAAGATTAAAGTCCTGCACTGACGTTGTTGATAAGATTTTGTCAAGCTTTAATATTCTCTTGTGGTTTTTTTTGGCTCGGCAGGTTCCCTGCGCGGCTGATAGCGAAGAGGAGGTTGTGGTGAGTTGATTGGGAGGCATTCAGGACTGTCGGGTTTTTTTTTTCCCCTCTTTGATCGCAACCTTTCAAATGTCCAGGGATCCCAATGCCCATGGTTCCCAGCCACTCCCTCTCTGGCCGGTGGCCATGATGACAAGAGATTCTGGGAGTTATCTAAAGGATGGCAGAGAGAATTGTACCGTAAATAACTACTGTGTTTCTCCAAAAATATGACCTACTCAGAAACAGGGGTGGGTTCTAAATTTTTTACTACTGGTTCTGTGGGCGTGGCTTATTTTGTGGGTGTGGCTTGGAGGTCATGTGACTAGGTGGGCGTGGCTAGCTGGTCAGAGTCATTTCTGGAAGGTCCTCGCACTTACAACCAGTCCTCGCACTTACGACCCGACTCATTTGTTTGCTTTTAACACTGATCAGCAGTAGGATGGCCCTTTGAAGCCCTGCGGCAAGAGTTTAAACAGTTTTTTTCCCTCTAGTCATCAGCTGGGACTCAGGAGGCAGCAATAGATTGGGGGTGGGAACCAAATAAAAGGTAAGAATAACGTGGGGGGGTGGGGGGGGGTGGGAGGGCGGGGGGGGAGAACTGGTTCGGTGACATCATATCGTCACTGCTACCGGCTCGGCCGAACCGGACCAAACCAGGAGGAACCCACCACTGCTCAGAAAGTAAGTCCTGGTTTGATTTTTACATGTGCAGCCAATATAAGCCCTATCCCCAAAATAAGCCCTAATTAAGACCCGGCCCACTCCAGGGTGACCAGGTAAAAATTAAGCTAGGGTGGGGATCGGGGAGGGGTGGAGCTGCCCTACTACTTACCTTCGGATAGTTACAGCCAAGCCTCGCACACCTCCGCCCATATCTTTTGCTGCAGCTGGCAAGGCATTCCTGAAGGCCTCTGTAGCTGCTAATAGAGCTCCGGATGGATCCTAGTGGACAACCATTTAGATATGAGCCAGCCAGTGTGCTGCAGCTGCCAAAAAAGCCAACACAGTTCTAGGCTGCATCAACAGAGGGATAGAATCAAGATCACGTGAAGTGTTAGTACCACTTTATAATGCCTTGGTAAGGCCACACATGGAATACTGCATTCAGTTTTGGTCGCCACCATGTAAAAAAGATGTGGAGACTCTTGAAAGAGTGCAGAGAAGAGCAACAAAGAGGATTAGGGGGCTGGAGGCTAAAACATATGAAGAACGGTTGCAGAAACAGGATATGTCTAGTTTAATGAAGAGAAGGACTAGGGGAGACATGATAGCAGTCTTCCAATATCTCAGGGGCTGCCCCAAAGAAGAGGGAGTCAAACTATTCTCCAAAGCACCTGAGAGTAGAACAAGAAGCAACGGGTGGAAACTAATCAAGGAGAGAAGCAACTTAGAACTAAGGAGGAATTTCCTGACAGTGAGAACAATTAATCAATGGAACGACTTGCCTCCAGAAGTTGTAAATGCTCCAACACTGGAAGTTTTTAAGAAGATGTTGGATCACTATTTGTCTGAAGTGGTGTAGGGTTTCCTGCCTAGGCAGGGGGTTGGACTAGAAGACCTCCAAGGTCCCTTCCAACTCTGTTACTCTATTCGATCTCCCTGTTATCGGCTGCAGAGGCCTTCAGGAAAGCCTTGCCGGCTGCAGAAGAAGACGTTCCTGAAGGCCTCTGGGCAGCAAAAAGGAGGCCGGGGGCAACGCGCGCAAGTGAGGTGAGACAATGGATGTCATCCCCCCCCAAAAAATAAGACCTGGTGCCTTTTTTGGTGGCAAAAAATATAAGACAGGGTCTTATTTTCAGGGAAACACGGTAGGCTGTCTAGTGGTTGTTTGCATCCGTTTCTTGCGTCTTCTTCACCCTATTGTCTGAGCTGCTTTCGGGTTTTTTGAAATCAATGTCTATCCAGGCTGCAAAACGCTGAATCACCACTAGAGGGCAGCAATGAACTCACATTTTCTGTGCATCTATTGCTCCCTGGTGGTCCCTTTGAGAACTGCAGCCCAGCGATAAGGTAAGGCATCCTCTTTGCGTTTACCGCTTATTATTTCCCTGCAAGGTTTGTGCAGAGTCCCGGCTCGCTTTTCTGCAGTCACCTCCTGGTTTTTTTCAAAGCATCGTGGACATCTGTTAAATGAAGAAAAAAAAACAAAACTCAAAAATACTTCAAAAAATCCCAGGTAAGAGCAGAGGATATTTTGAAGCTCAGCTGGCGCTGTTTCCTGGGGCTGAAGTGGAAAGGAGTGAAGCTCAAATAAAACAAAATATAAAATAAAATACAGAGGAAAACATTCTGGCTCTTGAAGTAATTTCTTTCTCCCCCCCCCTTCTTTTTTTTTTTTTAATATACAACTAGTTGGATTCCTGCCATCAGCACCAATTATACACTTCAGAGGGCAGCCCATTAAACTTCCAAAAGCTTACTAACAAACTGAAACAGAAAGACTCACCCCCCAAATGTTCACCTCTATTAAAATTATTGACCTGAGCTGAAAGGGAGGGAGGGAGGGAGGCGAGAGGAGGGGGAGAGAGAGGTTGAATGGAGAGATGGAGATGGAGTTGCTGGAAAACTCCTCTAGATATATTGTGGTCGATCTACAGCAGGTCTCCTAAGGAGACCTTGAAATCTGAGCTTAAATGGAAGAGGAGAAGATTAAGGAAAGAATCCAGGAAGGAGAAGAGCTGGGGCATTTTAATGACTCCTAATTAGAGGTCGATGCCAGATTTTCATGTAATTAAAAAGGAAAAGAAAAAAAAAAAAAGCAGAGAGTTGGGAATTATACAACTTATTTATGTCGTCTGAAGACCTGAGCAGACCATCTAGATCAGGGGGTCTCCAAACTTGGCAACTTTTAAGACTTGAGGACTTCAACTCCCAGAATTCTTTGCTGGCTTTGCCCGGCTGAGGAACTCTGGGAGTTGAAGTCCACAAATCTTAAAGTTGCCAAGTTTGGAGACCCCTGGTCGATGGTGAAATCCAATTTTTTTTTTACTACCAGTTCTGTGGGCGTGGCTTGGTGGGCGTGGTGTGGCTTGGTGGGCATGGCAGGGGAAGGATACTGCAAAATCTCCATTCCCACCCCACTCTGGGACCCGCCAGAGGTGGTATTGAGGTTCTCCGAACTGCTCAAAAATTTCCGCTACTGGTTCTCCAGAACCTGTCAGAACCTGCTGGATTTCACCCCTGCCCCTGGTCTATATGGTTTTGAAGGACCTCATGAAGGACTTCGACTTGCCAGGAACTGGGAATAAGTTAAAGGATGGAGAAAAATTGAGTGAAATACATGGGCAAGTCACGGTCCGAAGTTCTATCTTGTCTTTCTTTTCATTGTTGTCCCATTTATTTATTTATTCATTCAATTTCTATACCGCCCTTCTCCTGAAGGACTCAGGGCGGTGAACAGTTAAAATAACATACATATAAAATGTGAATATAAGATGATTAAGCCAATTTGGTTCATCGGTTAAGAATCTTCAGCATAAAGATTTAGAACAATTAGAAGAGATTTATGCCAGCCCGGCTTGGTGAAACAGGAAGGTCTTAAGTGCACGACGGAAAGTACGAAGATCTGGGATCATTCGTATCCCTGGGGGTAACCTGTTCCAAAGGGTAGGTGCCCCCACCGAAAAGGGTCTTTCTCTGGGAACCACCAGTCGACATTGCTTTAGTGATGGCACCCTGAGGAGGCCCACCCTGTGCGAGCGTGCTGGTTGGTGGGAGGTTATTGGTCGCAGAAGGTGGTCCCGTAAGTACCCAGGTCTTTCATTTCATGGCTGGCTCAGGAATTCTGGGAATTGAAGTCCACAAGTCATAAAAGGACCATGGTTCCCCACTCCCTGATTGAGAACATCACCTAGGCATCTTGACATTATTACAGAAGACCTGGCCAACTTTTCTAAATCTCCACCGCTGAAATGAAGTGAGCGGATCTGTCATGATGTGGTTTTTTTAAGGCATCCTCCAACTCTTTTTCCTCTTCTGCGATTCTTATCGTTATTCTTTCATTACGGTAATAATACCCTATTTCGCTGGTACAGAAGGCTGCCACGGGTATCTTCCACTCAGCTGGGGAGCCAACCAGCCAAACCAAAACGCCCACTCATCATGCCATTTCCTGCTTCCCCGGAGCGGAAGGCTAGGCTGGGGAATTCTAGGAGTTGAAGTCCACACCTCTTAAGGGTGCCAAGGCTGAAAAAGCAGAGGTGAGAAATAATTTTGTAATTGGACTTCTATTTGCTGCAAAGGAAATTTGAAGCTCCTTCTTTCTATTTCTGTCTTTCTGCTCTCCTTCCTTCCTTCCTTCCTTCCTTCCTTCCTTCCTTCCTTCCTTCCTTCCTTCCTTCCTTCCTTCCTTCATTTCTCCCCTCCCCTCCTTCTTCTCTCCTCTCCTCCATCCCTTCCACTTCCATTCTCCCTCCTTCCCTCCTTCCATCTTTCTTTCTTTCTTTCTTTCTTTCTTTCTTTCTTTCTTTCTTTCTTTCTTTCTTTTCTTTCTTCTTTCTTTCTTTCTTTCTTTGTCTCTTTCTTTCTTTCCTTATGTTCTTTATACACTTCCTCTCCCCATCTCTTCCCTTCCCTTACACCCTCCCTCCTTTCTCCTTCCTTCCATCCTTCCTTCCTTCTTCCCTTCCTTCTTTTCTCCCCTCCCCTCCTTCTTCTCTCCTCTCCTCCATCCCTTCCGCTTCCACTCTCTCTCCCTCCTTCCTTTCTTCCATCTTTCTTTCCCTTTCTTTCTTTCTCTCTTTCTTTCTTTCCTTATGTTTATACACTTCCGCTCCCCTCCCCACCTCTTCCCTTCCCTTACACCCTCCCTCCTTTCCCCTTCTTTCCTTCTTTCCTTCTCCTTCTTCTTCCCTCTTCTCCTCCATCCCTTCCCCCTTCTCCTTCCGCCCTCCCTCCCTCTCTCCCTCCCTCCCTCCTTCCTTCCTCCCTCCTTTCTCCTTCCTTCCTTTCTCTCCTTCCCTCCACTTCTTCTTCCCTCCATTCCTTCCCTTTCTTCTTCTACCCTCCCTCCCTCCCGCCTTCCTTCCTTCCTTCCTTCCTTCCTTCCTTCTGTTTCTTTCTTTCTTTCTTTCTTTCTTTCTTTCTTTCTTTCTTTCTTTCTTTCTTTCTTTCTTTCCTTCCTTCCTTCCTTCCTTCCTTCCTTCCTTCCTTCCTTCTGTTCTTTATACACTTTTAATAAAATTTACTTTCTTTTTTTTTTTAAAAAAGAGAAACATTGACTTAGAAGATTGAGGGCACCTTCCTCAGGGTTTACAAACCTGGGCACAAGAACTGACACCAACACAGCCAAGATCTTGCCCCAGCATGGCTTGAGAGCTTAGCGTAGGGAGAGACCAGCCACCCTAACTTTGAATGCCCTCCTAACCCCTGGATATCCCATTTGGGCTCAGCGTGTTGTCTGAACGCAGCCGGAATCCATTTTCTGCCTCTGGTAGAGAAAAAAAGGAAGCGAATGGAGAGGAAAACGGTGGCGAGAGCAGGGGAAAAGAGAGTGAGTGTGTAAACGGAAGAATGTGGCCGATTCAGCAGCAACCGTAGCTAGGGAGAGTGGATACTGTAGTAAGGAAAAAGAAGACAAATCACAAATCAGTAACAGAGGGGGGGGAAAAAAAAGAGAACATGATTTGTATATATAAGACGACATCATACATCTTTTCCCGAAAGAGATCTGTGGGCTGGACCAAAATGCCCACAGCCACATCCTCATGTCTCATGTAATGTCTGGTTTGTTCAGTTCGTGGGTCACTTCAGAAGCAATATTTTGAAGGTGTACCATGAAACCTGGTACACCAGAAAGGGCCTGTTGGCTCAGCAGACTGATAGCATGGCGATTAACACCAGCTGTCTGCAATTACTGCAAGTTCGAATCTCACCAGGCTCAAGGTTGACTCAGCCTTGGGGCTCGCTGAGTTTGGTTGTTTTCTTACAGATGTTTTATGATCCAACTAGACAATGATCCAACTAGGCTCCTAGGGGAGCCTATCCAGGCTCCCCTAGGAACCTGGATAGCTCAGCAGACTAATGCATTGTAATTTAACTAAAGCTGTCTGCAATTAGTAAGTTCGAATCTTGCCAGGCTCAAGGTTGACTCAGGCTTCCATCCTTTCTAAGGTAGGTGAAATGAGGACCCAGTTTGTGGGGGCAATAAGCTGACTTTGTATAAATATACAAAAGGATGAAGGCTATTGCTTAACGCATTGTAAGCCGCCCTGAGTCTCCGGAGAAGGGCGGCATATAAATCAAATTTAAAAAACAAACAAACCTGGAGGGATCAAACCCTTTGAAGTCCAGATAGACCCATCCCCTGTTTTCTGGGCACCCCACTCCTCCAATTCCGGACAAGAAGCAACGGATGGAAACTAACCAAGGAGAGAAGCAACCTAGAACTCAGGAGAGATTTCCTGACAGTTAGAACAATTAATCCGTGGAACAACTTGCCTCCAGAATTTGTGAACGCTCCAACACTAGAAGTTTTAAAGAAGAGGTTGGACAACCATTTGTCTGAAGTGGTGTAGGGTTTCCTGCCTAAGCAGGGGGTTGGACTAGAAGACCTCCAAGGTCCCTTCCAACGCTGTTATTTTGTTATTATGATGAATGGTTGCAGGAACTCTGAATGTCTAGTCTTATGAAGAGAAGGATTAGGGGGGATATGACAGTTGAATTCCAGTACTTGAGGGGCTGCCAGAAAGAAGAGGGGGTCAACCTATTTCTCAAAGTACCAGAAATCAGGAAAAGTAGCAATGGATGGAAACTAAGCAAGGAGTGAACCAACATAGAAAGGAAAAATTTGCGGAGAGTTAGAACAATTGATCACTGGGACAACTTGCCTCCAGAAGTTGCTCCATCACCAGAGGGTCTCCAGAAGAGATTAAAGAGCCATTTGTCTGAAATGGTAGAGGATCTCTCGCTTGAGCCTCCAGAAGTTGTGGGTTGCTCCATCACTGGAGGTTTTCAAGAAGAGATTGGACAACCATTTGTCTGAAAGGGTATAAGGTTTCCTGCCTGAGCAGGGGGTTGGACTACAAGACCTCCAGGGTCCCTTCCGACTCTGTGATTCAATCCTCTCAATCCACCGAGGAGGGAAGAGATGAATTTGCAGAACCTGTGCCAAATGCATATTCCCCAAATTATTCACTCGAAATATTTGTATGCTGCCTTTGTCCCCTCAAGAGTTAATGCAGCTGGCCAAGAAAATGATAAATTTACAGTTTGCAAATTGAAGGGAAAGCCAGGAAAAAAAAAAAAAACAACTTAGCCTGCTGTATAATTTAAAAGAGAAGATAAACAAGAGGCCGACTTTTGGGGTCCTGAAATTCAAGGATGTGGAATTTTTTTCCCCCCTCCCCTCATCAGCTTCCTAACCTTTTTCAAACACAATCTGGACATAAAGAGAATTATGTGTAAAGAGTGTTACATTGGAAGATGACAGGTGTCGTGTCAGCCTGTTTCATTCGGCGATGATTCCTTGGTTACAAATGATTTGCATATCTTCTTTCCATGCTTCATCATTTTCTTTCGGTGGGTAGAAACAGAAATAAGGATTCTTGATTTCTGGAGGGAGTCTTGGGGTGCCCATAAATACTGCCCAGATTTCAATAATTCCAGAAATTCAGAATATCAGAGTTGGAAGGGACCTTGGAGGTCTTGTAGTCCAACCCCCTGCTCAGGCAGGAAACCCTATATCATTTCAGACAAATGGTTGTCCAATCTCTTCTTGAAAACCTCCAGTGATGGAACATTCACAATTTCTGGAGGCAAGTCGTTCCACTGGTCAAAATTTGGGTTCTTGGCAACCAGCATGTATTTAAGATGGTTGCAGGATCAGGAGTTATGTGATCCCCATTTGCAACCTTCCCAGCTGGCTTCCTGACAAGCGAAGACAATTGGGGGAAGCTGGATTCGCTTAAGGACAGTGTGATTCATTTACCGACTGTGGGGATTCACTTAAATAATGACGTTTCGATCCGTTTGGTTTCTTCAATTGATGGCGAATACATTCAATGAATAAAAGAAATAAATAAATGTCAATGGAAGTCAGCATCAAGATTGTTGTTCTGGTTTGCAGATAATATTTCAGCCATCTGTACAAAGGTGATGAGCCAGGGGTGAAATGCTCCCGGTTCGGACCGGATCGCCCCGATCCGGTAGCGATGGCGGCGGGTGGGAAAGAGAAAAAGAGAGCAAAAGAAAGGGAGAGAGAAAGAGAGAAACAATAAAGATAGATGAAATAGATGATGAGATAGATGAAAGAGACAGAGATAGAGAGAGAGGGAGAAAGAGAAAGAGAAAGAGAAAAAGAGAGCAAAAAA
>NW_027256896.1:19127687-19380094 GCF_029215685.1 Pituophis catenifer annectens | reverse complement strand
AAGTCAAAGAAGAAGAAAAAGCTTCATTTTCGTTTTCAGCAGCCCCAGTGAGATTCAATGGCTTCTCCAGAAATCAATGCTGGAAGAGGAAAAAGTGACAGTAATTGAAAGAAAAATATTTGCCATTATAGCCTCCAACAGCCAGAAAACATCAGTGTTGCCTTTTGCAGAGAGCTTCAGAGAGTTCTGAAGATCGTTTTTACTTGAGCTGTACAATACTCTAACCCCCAAAGTCCACTTTATTAGCAATGTGGCTGCTTCTTCTTCTTCTCTCTCTCTGTATGTGTGTATCTTTTTTCCCTCTTTTTCCCATCATGGTGGGGGGCTTCACTGCAAGAACTGGCTCCTATAATAAAGCCACACCAGTGACTGCTTTTTGATTTTTTTTTTTTTAAAAAAGGACCCCGCATAGCTGGCTGGAGAATTCTGGGATTTGAAGTCCACAAGTCTTAAAGCTGCAAATTTGGGGACCCCTGTGTTAAACTAACCTTACAATAAAGAGAATATTACTACTCATAGTCCATGCTTCTTGTCTGGACTTCCTCAAAATCTAACCATTAGATTGATCTCCCATGTTTTGTACAGAATTCATCATTCTTTCTTTCTACTTTTCCCCACAAGTGACTGACCCCCCCATTCCCCAAGGGTGCTTCACTAATGGAGGGTCCTAGGCTATAACCTAGGAGCCCACCAGCACCATCCAAAGTTTTAATCCCTACATCATACTGTCTTCTCAACTTTAAGAGGGGTGGACTTCAACTGTCTTCTCAAGGAATTTAGCTTTCCTGCCTAGACGATTGTAAGGTTTCGTTTAACTTTTGACACACATACACACACAGAGACCCCATCACTAACCTCCTTGTTCATTCATTCATTCATTCATTCATTCATTCATTCATTCATTCATTCATTTATTTAAAAGCGATGCTGGCTGGGGAATTCTGGGCGTTGAAGTCCACCCATCTTAAAGTCGCCAAGGTTGAGAAAAAACTGCGCTAAACAACAGCCATCCAGCAATCTTTATGACGCAGCTGATAGATTCGGACTCATAAAATCTGTGCTTGGTTTTATTTGTCAGCGGCAGCTGATTGTGTCTGACACATCTCTGCTAGGTTCTTTAATTGGAAATTGGAGCTAATTTTGTCTTTTTTTTTGCCTTACTGCCTGCCAGACGGCTGGGTGTACCTGCTTCTGTGGGAGAGAGAAGAAAATTAGGGGAAGACCTGACCTTCCTCAGGAACTATAGCCCTTATGTCGAGTCCCATGTGTTCACGCTGAGGCTTATTAATTCTCCTCCATTATGTAAAGGTGGTGGTAGCCCCTTTGAAGCGAGGAGGTGTAAACAGCTTGTCCTTCCTCAAAAGGTTGAAGGAAATCTGCCTCTCCCTGGGACATCACACGTATGAAAGAGAAACCAGCAGTACGGATGGGCTCGTTAAGCGAGATTTTATTTCTGTTAGCACAAACACAGACCATCAGCTAAAAAAAGGACGGGTTCACACCTGATCCTGTTTGTTGAGCCATGATTTACAGAAGAAATTAGCACTCCATGCTAATTTCAAACTAATCCATATTGTTATGGCACCCACCATCGAGGCTCATTGGACCCAACGGTCAGCCTTGCGAGGTAGTCCAGACAAGAGGCACGCCCAAGTGTACTCGCTCTATCTTTGTTGGGTGCAAACAACTAGGAGTATTCGTTGAATTCAAAGCACAGAAGAGTTTGTTGTTCCTATCGCTATACAAAAATCGAGTTAACTAATGGTCCAAGCTAAACTGGCACTAGGTAAGGGTGAATGGAATTCATGGAGGGATGGATTTGGGTCTGTTGTGGCAACTCAATGATTCTAAACCAATGACACATTCAACTCCGCCTTCCAGCTCAGCCTGCTCTTCCCCTACATTCTTTATAGTAAAGTTACATTAACGAAATCTTGCAAATCTGAAAGTCCATCTCTCCCCTTTTGCCTTTACAGTGCAGGAAACTAGGGAGGGTCTCTTCTGATAAGTTTGCCACATCTGCATTCTTTCTGAGGGCTGAGCTGCCTCTTATCTGCCCACTGTCTAGTCTGCAGCTCTTCTTCCTGTCTCCAAGGCCATTCCCACATACCATCCTAAACAAACAGCACGAAGGACGGTCCTTCGATCCATCACCGTCCAAAGCAGCAGAACCTACATTCAGCGCACTACGTTAAGTAATCGGCAAACATCACTTCTGCCTCACCTTCAGATGGGAAGTGCTATAAAACTGCAAAGAATTGTTTGCCTGAGCCTTGATAGCAGCTGCTGATGCTCCGGCCATCTGCCATCCTTGGATGTTTGCATGGAAGATTGAGGTTGACAGTTATTCTCATCTCTGGTGATTAAGAGGTGAAGCCTTGAGTCAGTTTTGGAAGGGAGCCAGGAATTTTCTTTCCTTCTTCATGAACATTTTTTGGCAGTGCAGCTGAGTGCATTAAAGTGGTTGAGGGGTGGGGGTGTTACTGGGAGGAAGAGTGCAGGTTGCTTGAGAGAAGGGCCTTGACATGGCATGGCAGGAGGTCCTGCTTACAGCCCTAGCAAGGTGAGCTCTGGCCCATTAGTTCTAACCATGACAAATGAGGATTTTAAAGAACAAATTAATAACAACGTGTTCCGAAGTAATCCTTACATATTCTAGCAAGGGGCTCAAGAGAATGAAGCAAAGGATGAGCTTCGGGTTTAATTATATCAAGAAAAGGCTGGTATTGTTCCATCTTAAGCCCTTAATATCTAGCTTGATGTAGTGTTAAGGTTGATATTGGGAGACTGTGAGTTCTAGTCCTGCCTTAAGGCATGAAGCTAGTTGAGTGACCTTGGGCTAGTCCCTCTTGTTCAGCCCTAGAAGAAGAAGAAGGCATGGGTCCATCACTCCTGAAACCTTGCCAAGAAAACTGCAGGGACTGTTCCATGTAAATGTAAGGTTCTACATTTAGGCAAGAAAAACAAAATGCACAGGTACAGAATATGTGGTACTGGTCCCTTAGGTTTTGAAGCCATGATGTTCTTCTTCTGCCTGGACCTCATTTGCCTTCAATGTTTCCCTGGGGGATTAAGTGAAGGATGATGTATTTTCCCGGGTGTCACAACACATGTCCAAAATATTCTAACTTTCCCTAAACTTAAGTACAGGTAAAGGTTCCCCTCGCACATATGTGCTAGTCATTCCTGACTCTAGGGGGCGCTGCTCATCTCCCTTTCAAAGAACAAAGATCCATCACTGTCTGAAGACGTCTCCGTGGTCATATGGCTGGCATGACTCAGCTTCAAAGGCGCACGGAACTCTCTTACCTTCCCACCAAAGGTGGTCCCTGTTTTTCTACTTGCATTTTTTACCTGCTTTCGAACTACTAGGTTGGCAGAAGCTGGGACAAGGAACGAGAGCTCACCCCGTTACGCGACACTAGGGATTCGAACCACTGAATTTAAGAGCCTCGATGGTGCAGCGGACTAAAGTGCTGTTAAGTGCTAGCACTTAGCTGCCAGCTGCTTGCAATTAGTGCAAGTTCGAATCTCACCAAGCTCAAGGTTGACTCAGCCTTCCATCCTTTCGAGGTAGGTAAATTGAGGACCCGGATTGTGGGGGCAATAAGCCAGCTTTGTATAGAACAACACCGCTTAGGGGCCCCCGAAAGCCCTAATAAGCAGGTATATACATAAAAAAGTATGCAGGCTATTGCTATAATGCATTCTAAGCCGCCCCTGAGTCTACGGAGAAGGGCGGCATATAAATTGGACAAATAAATAAATAAACTGCCAACCTTTCGATCGACAGGCTCAGCGTCTTAGCCACTGAGCCACCGCGTCCCCTCCCTAAACTTAGGGCACCCAAATATACCAATCTGAAATCCATCTTGTTAAAGCACACAACCATCTAATGCAAGAAGAGACCCCAGTCACAGTCCCTTCAACAAAAATCGAAATGTGTTTTGGATTACAGAGTCACGTGAATCCGAAGACATCCTGAAGCCATGAGAACCATAAACTGGGAGGCAGGCAAAGAGGAAGGACACCTACGATGGAGAGAAACTAAAGGGAGACTCAATATTCTCTCCTTCCTGCCAGCCTTTCGTCATATTAGAGCCTTGATAGTACAGTACAGTGTAGTACAATGGTTTAGTGCACCCTGTTATTAACATAGCTGCCTGCAATTACTGCTGGTTCGAATCTCTCCAAGGCTCAACGTTGACTCAGCCTTCCATCCTTTCTAAGGTAGGTGAAATGAGGACCCAGTTTGTGGGGGCAATAAGCTGACTTTGTATAAAATATACAAAAGAATGAAGGCTATTGCTTAACGCATTGTAAGCCGCCCTGAGTCTCCGGAGAAGGGCGGCATATAAATCAAATTAAAAAAAAATATATTATTACTTATGTTCTGCGTTGACAGTTGGGTTTTCTGCAAGTTCCAGTGGTAGGAATGGTTTATTTATCCTTGTAAAGTCGTCTAAGCGCTGCGGGTGTAATATTTTAGAAATGCATCATGTGACGAGCGAGAGATGCCAAAGCATACACCGATCTCAGAAGGCTCAAAATCGCAGGGTTTAATATGAGAAGCATTTCGCGGCTCCTGAGAGCCCTACCTTCTTTGAGAACTGTACAAACATTAACTAATTAATTCTCATGAATTATGGATGGGTGTGTGTGTGTGTGGGGGGGAGAAACAAAAATAGCAATTCTTGACATCTCATCACATCTCGGTGACTTGGATCTGATTATTCAGCTCCGGATGCCAAGTAGTGGGCAAACATCAACCCATTGAAAAGAACCCACATGGAACAGGACTATGCATGGGCTCGGAGCTTGGATTATAGGCTAAAGATGGGATCCAGGGACACCACTTTTGCTTAGTGGAGAAAGGGGAGAAGCCTTCTGCAAGATGTTGAGTTCACTCTTAATAGAGCAGATCTTCAGGAACTTACTGCCAAGCCCAAAAAAACCACCTGGAGTTACTTCTGAATAGTTCCTTTATTTTTATTTATTTGTCAAACATGTATAAGATAACAGATATAAGTTATAAACATGATTATGAACACAGGAAATTGATACGAATAAATAGGGACAGTAGGACGAGGACGGTAGGCACATTGGTGCGCTTATACACGCCCCCTTACAGACCTCTTAGGAATGGGGTGAGGTCGACAGTAGACAGTCTAAGGTTAAAGTTATGAAGGTTTGGGGATGTAACCAGAGTCAGGTAGGGCATTCCAGGCATTGACCACTCTGTTGCTGAAGTCGTATTTTCTGCAATCGAGTTTGGAGCGGTTTACCTTGAGTTTGTAACTATTGTGTATTGCTGCTCACCTATAGACGGAATCTTGCCAGACTAAAGCAATGATCTGCAATTATAGATATAGTTTGTGAATTGCTAGAGAAGGGTCGGTCCTTGCTCTCTTCCTGCACACAAGACATTCCAAGCTCCGCTGTCTCTTTTCCCTCTGAACAGCCCCTCCCCCCTGAGACTCCAGAATAGATTCCACCCCACTTACCGTGAGGTCCTTGGTGCTCTCTAAGCATGGTGGTTTCCTTGAAGATGTTTCGTTACCCAACTAACATCATCTGATGATGGTACCTAGCTGGGTAATGAAAGGTCTGCAAGAAAACAACCAAGCTTGGAGAGCACCCAGGATTCCACAGCTCAATCCTGAACCCCAAATATTATCTTACATGGTATAACATTTATTGTTGTAGTCTCCAGACAGACTCGAAGGTAACAAAGAAGTAACATAATCCAAGTATTACTAACTAATCCCAATCTACCTTTTATTAATTCTGCAAAATATAAATTAAAGGTAAAGGTTCCCCTCGCACATATGTGCTAGTCGATCCCGACTCTAGGGGGCGGTGCTCATCTCCGTTTCAAAGCCGAAGAGCCAGCGGTGTCCGAAGATGTCTCTGTGGTCATGTGGCCAGCATGACTCAACGCCAAAGGTGCACGGAACGCTGTTCCCTTCCCACCAAAGGTGGTCCCTGTTTTTTTACTTGCATTTTTTTACGTGCTTTCAAACTGCTAGGTTGGCAGAAGATGGGACAAGTAACAGGAGCTCACCCTGTTACGCGGCACTAGGGATTCGAACCGCTGAACTGCCAACCTTTCAATTGACAAGCTCAGCGTCTTAGCCACTAGACACCACGTCCCACTGCAAAACATAGATATTGGTAATTTGCATCCTTCTGGTAGCCTGCACACAGGTGCTTTGAAACACAGATATGATACCTCCCCAAATGGTACCTCTGCCCAACATCACCACCAGGATAGATTTGGTTGCTGCATAGCATGGATTCTCCCTGTTTGCTGGAGGTCAATCTAGATGATTGTCTCTTAAGTTGGTCCTCTAAATTCTCAACATCACGAAGGAGTTGCTGAAGAGGAAGGCTGGGCACCGCCAGTTTAATTTGGGCAATCAAATTGGCCCTGAAAACAGATTTGGAGAATTTAACCAATTCTAAATGGGATATATATATATGTAGATAATAATTTTGATGCAGTTACTAGGTGCTTGCAGATGGTTGATGTTAAAACATAGCTGAAAATGTTAAGTTGGCTTCTTGGAGTGGGTCCTTTCTGAATGAAGACTGCCTGGATTCACATCCCCTGTCTGAAACTGGGGAGCTGAATCACACACTTCTGAGCTCAATAGATCCGTACTTGATGTCCATACTGCATTTCAGAGTGACTTCTTCAAACGAACCATATCGGACATGACTTCCAGATTTCCTTTGTCAGCATCTGGACCTATTAATCGCTTCTTAAGCACACAACGTCTCAACCTGCCTTCCAGGCAGTCTTGTCTTATCCTTGATCTACTGCCTCTCCTGTCCTTGAAGGGCTAGAGATGTCTTCAAAACAACCTCTCCTTTAATTTCTTAACCCTTTCCCCCTTTCTTTCAAAATACGCACCCATTTCCCTCCTTTCTTCTTCCAGTCATTTTCTGCTCCATGCCCTTCCTTCAGCTTCTGGCCTCTGGGCCAAGTGTCTTTGGACTTCCCCGGATCCCAGTAAGCCTTCCTTTAGTACAGGGCTCCCCGAAGTGGTCGATATTGATCCCTAAAGGTCAATGGGATTATCCCAGGATCGATAAATGTCTGGGGGTCCAGAGATGGTCAATAAATGATGAAAGGCCGATTGAAGTCAATTAATCGTTGAGGGTCTCTGTAGAGGTCCACACCAGTCCCAGGTCCTAAGGACACCAGTAAGTATAACCTTGAGTTGTCGTCGTCATCATCATCATCATCATCATCATCATCATCATCATCATCATCTGAGATACTATTAGTTAATGTAGTATTTATCATTTTCCTATAAGAAATGTTTTGATGTTGATGAACCATCTGAAACTTCAGGATAGGTATGAAAAACAGCTTGGCCATTCTTCCTTTAGACCCTGTACTGTTGGGAAACGTCCAATCAGGTAGGGAGGAATAGTCAAGCAAGGAATTAGCCTTGAATCCTGAAGAGATTCAGGACTGCCCCCCCTCCCCTTAGCTCCATAGAACCTTATGTATTTGTTCCCAAGAGAAGGCAAGCAGTCTGGGGAGATTCCTGTATAATAGGCAGTACATAATGAAGTATTTAGTTCGAACTCTACATCTGTGGATGTGGTTGCTTCTGCCTGACATGTACGTAGCCATCGTTTTGACCAAACTTCCTCTTCCAATTCTTTGCCTGTCTAGCGTGGGAAAATCAGGAAGCCCTGGCAGTTCAAATGAATATAAAGGTTTATTACATGCTAATGCTCTCTACAAGAATCTGAGCTACTAACAGCCAAAGCAAATTGATGGTAGGTTAAGAGTCAATGGAATTCAAGGTGGGCTGGACTTAGATATCTTGTCAATGCAAAGGGACTCGAGACCGATGACATGTGTGATCCCTCCCTCAGACTCAGCCTGGTCATCTCCTACATTGTCCTTCCTTCAGCTTCCTCTGGGTCAAAGGCCACTGCTGTTCTCTGCATCCCAAGGTCTTCCCAATTAGTCTTCCTTTAGCCGTCATCTTGGCCAAACTTCTTCCAGTCATTTATGGTTCCATGCAGAGGTGGGATTCGCTCACCTTCCCTACTGGTTTGCAAATGTGAGCGCGTTCTTCTAGGCATGTGCATAGTTTCCGCCCATGTGCAGAACCCATGCATTGCATCCAGATGGGTGTCGCCACTACCAGTTCACCTGAACCGGATGGAACCAGATGAATTCCACCTCTGGTTCCATGCTCTTCCTTCAGCTTCCTCTGGGTCAAGGGTCTCCGGCAGGGGTGGGTTCTACTTACCTTTACTACCAGTTTGCAACGGGGCTGTGCACGCGCTCTTCTGCGCATGCGCAGAAGCGTTCTGATGACGTCAGGGTCAGTGGGCAGAGCCTCCCTCCGCTTTTATTACCGGTTCTATAGAATCGGTCCGAATCGGGGGCAACCCATCACTGGTCTCCGGCCTTCCCTGCATCTCAAGGTCTCCTCCCAACCAACTTTCCTTTCGACCCTGCCCGTAGCCATCATCCAGGGCAACCTGTCACACATTTCCCTCCGTCTCAGGAGATGGACCACCACCTGCTTAGCTCTCCGCGCAACCGAGTATGTGCTGTGCCATCACACCGGCTCAGCCAATTAGTGCCAGCGACTTTCACTGCCAGAAGCACAATTCAAGAGAGATTACGCTGCCATTTCAAACATGTGTCAGGACGTGCGCCGCACACGCCTGAGCTCGGCATGGGGTTCTCTTTTCTTTTTTCCTGTTTGATCTACATGCTTCGCCACCACCAAAGGCGAGGCGATCCCCACCGGCGATTGGATGCTATCCTGCCATGGTAAGGTTGGCTGCCGATGAAGCCAGGTAATTGACATTGTGCGGAGATGCACACACCCAGCTGCAACTTAATCACAGCGCCCGGCAGCCATCCGAAAAGAGCCGTGGCAGCGATGACATCAACAAACCACCTTTCTTTCAAAGGCAGGCTGGCAATCAGCCGTGTATAAACTCAGCATTATCCCCCCTCCTCCCCCTTTTCTCCACCACCCCTCCCTCTGCCGGTACAAAAGGCTGCGTCTATATGAAGATCGCCTCAAAAGCGAGGCTGCCTTTCACCGGCAGACAGAACCCAATTCTGAAAAATAAAGAGAGATCAAGGGACACATTTCCCCCATTTTTAAAAAAAAAAAAAACAGGGGGAAAAAAAAAAGAAAGAACAAAAAAGGAAAATATATATAGGTTTCTGGCTTTTGCTTGCAATGTGAGCCAATTCTTCCTGCCAGGCAGGATTTGAAGTGTGACTCTGGGTGTTTTATGTGAAATGTTTTCATTGCGCCCGGGAGCACAAGATTGTAGTTGGCAGGGCCCAACCCCCTCTCCTAAAACACCCCCCCTCCTAAAACACCCCCCCCCAAACACTAAAACACCCCTCTACCCCGTTTTGGAGCTAAGCATTAACAAAGGTTGGGAGGGAGGGAGAGAATGAGAGACAGAGGAGAGAGAGAAAATACCAACTCGGATAATCCAAGTTAGAGGACATAAATGCCATAGCAGTTTGTCCTCGTTTAGTAACCACAATTGAGATCTGCAACTTGGTCCTTATGCAAAGCGGTCGCTTAGTGAAATTGACTGTGCTGATGGGCTTCCTTCAGCTTTCCTCTGCTTTACAGACCTGCAAAAGGGGGTCGGTACGAGGACTGGTTTCCAGGTAATTTGTTCACCACCGCTGTCACTGCGAATGGTCGCTGTTTGAGGCAGTCATTCAACGAGGACTATCCAAGCTAATTCTCGGTTCGGCAAAATCCACGTGGGATCTTACTTCACGCCCAAGCACAGGGGTCTGCCATGTCTTTCCCGCATCCCCTAAGGAACAGAGGGATCCGCACCAAAAGTAGGGCTTTCCTCTCGCAGAGTTGATACCGAAACAAAGACATTACAAAGTTGGAAGGGACCTTGTAGGTCATCTAGTCCAACCCCCTGCCTAAGCAGGAGACCCTTACACCATTTCTGGCAGATGTCAGTCCAGCCTCTTCTTGAAAGCCTCCGGTGATGAAGCTCCCACAACTTCTGAAGGCAACTTCTGTTCCATGGGTTGATGGTTCTCACCGTCAGAAAATTCCTCCTTATTTCCAGGTTGAATCTCTCCTTGATTAGTTTCCATCCGTTATTCCTTGTCTGGCCTTCAAAGGTGCTTTGGAAAACAAGTTGACCCCCTCCTCTCTGTGGCAGCCCCTCAAATATTGGAAGACGGCTCTCATGTCTCCCCTGGTCCTTCTCTTCACTAGACTAGCCAGGCCCAGTTCCTGCAACCGTTCATTGTATGTTTTAGCCTCCAGTCCCCTCATCATCTTGGTTGCTCTTCTCTGCACCTTTTCTAAAGTCTCAACATCTTATTTATAGTGTGGTGACCAAAACTGGATGCAGTACTCTAGGTTTGGTCTTACTAAGAGTGTCAGAAGTAAGCCACAAGCCATGATGTAGGCTGTTCATCTTGGTTTGTGCGACAAAAGCTGGGCATGTCATCCTAATCCTGTAACGCTAGTGCGAACGTAATTCACACGATACAAAGGCTGACCCAGGTGAATGATGCTTAGAGAGAACACTTATGGGGAGAAAAAAAAAATACCGTGTTCCTTTGTCTCTCTTTTTTTTTTTTCAGGAGGAACTTGAGAAACACAAAATCTCGATTATTTTTTTCCCCCTCCCTTTCTTTTCTGTTTGTGGTCAGATACAGCCAAGGATAACTAAGCGCATTTCAGAAATAATATAATCTTTAAAACAGCTCGCGAGGCTGGCTCTTGATGCATTTCAATCGCGTTGCGCTGCTTCCCCACATTGCGGAGTCAAGACCCACAATCTTCTGGTCTTCAAAAGACACGAGGTTTATTTATCTAGCAGGGAGAGCAGCAGAGGAGGAAATCAATATCATAATAATCTCTCTGTTCTAGGGACAGGTGCGAGCGAGGAAAAGAGGTGCATTTTAACGCAGCCCCCTCATCCCCCCCTCCGTTTAAAACAAGCTTGGAAACAGGCAGAAACATTTGCTCAGTGGCTTAGCAAAAACCTTGTTGTCTTGAGGCGTTTGTGAATCTCACAGAGAGGCAAATCTAGCGGTGAATAGGACAAGGAAGATCTCCAGTGTCCTTATTCGGGGGGGAAAAAAAGGGGGGATCCACTGTTCCACTGGACCGGAACACCGAGATTTCCCCAGGTTCTGTCTTTTAGCCCAGTTCAAAGAATCCTCCAACAGTTAACGGCTTCCTACTTCTGGGAGGGAGGGGAGACCCTCAATGCCGGTTCTTGTCTCATCCATTGGAACCCTTATGTGAGAACTTCAACGTCTGGAATTCCAGCCCGTATGGATATTCTTGCGGTAATTCCTCTGCGTTGGAAGTTGTTGGCTGAGAGCAGGGGTGGGCTTCAAAAATTTTAGCAAGGGGTTCTCTGCCCGGTTTTCTGGGTGGCCGTGGCCATGGTGGGTGTGGCCTAGTCAGCCTCCTGCACTATTTATTTATTTTATTTATTTATTAATTTTACTTCAAAGTTATATACCGCCCTTCTCCCTAGGGACTCAGGGCAGTGTACAGCCAAGTAAAAACACATAAACACATAATACATAATATATAGATTAAGAACAAATTAAAAGGAAATATCTCAATTTGGCCCAAAATTTAAAAAGACAAACGAATTTAAAATCATTTAAAATCAGGCAGTGGGGGGTGGCGTTTTTGCCCTCCCCAGGCTCTAGAGGCTTTTCTCAAGCCTCCAGGAGGGCAAAAACGGCCTCCCCAGGCTCCGGAGGCCTGTTTCTGGTCTTCCCGAACATCCGGTAGGCCCATTTTTCGCCCTCCCCGAGCCTCTGCGCATGCCCTGCACTTACACGTATTCAAAACGGGCCGCATGGGGACTCCTGGGAGGGGCAGTGTGGGTGGGGCAGGGCCAGCCAGGAGTGGGATTTGGGGGTTCTCTGAACTGCACAGAATCTTAGCTAGAGGTTCTCCCGAACCCCTGCGAACTCCCAGCAGCCCCACCCCTGGCTGAGAGCCATTTTCAGTCTCATACAGGCCAAACACAAGTTACAACATGTCAGCCAAATCCTAGCATTTTGGTAGGTGACAGCCATCAGGATGAAGGTTTTTTCCCCTTACAGGAACAGAGGCTGAAGTGCTGGAAAATGCCAGCATCTATGTCCAGACATGCTTTTTCTATACATGGATTCGTGCAGTGTGGGAAATCCTGGACTAACAAACCATACGGGAATCCAGTCTTTGATTGAGAAACCTTTGATAAACATCCAAGGAGCATCAGGATGATTGAGACGTTGCCTTCCAACATCAGTTTGGTCTAGCGGTTAAAAAAATCCAAGCTAGAAACCATGGAGACCATGCGTTCATGGTTATTTATTAAAAATAAAGGCAGGATATAAAGACGAAGATAGTTTCCCCTGTCCAGTCACTTCCAACTCTAGGGAGTGGTGTTCCTCTCCATTTCCTAGACCACAGAAATTGTCTGAAGACATTTTCCATGGTCATGTGGCCAGCATAGTATACGCCGAGGCAACTGGAACACTGCTATTTTCCCACCAAAGTGGTACTTATTTATCTACTCACTTTTGCATGTTTTCGAATTGCTAGGTGGGCAGGAGCCAGAGCAAGGACAGGAGTTCACCCCATCACATGGCACTAGGGTCTCGAATTCATGTTGTCATCTTTCCGCTAACCACTGGGAGTGGTGCGGTGGCCTAGAGGTGGAGCTCTCGCCTCAAAATCAGGAGGTTGTGAGTTCGATCCTAGGTAGAGGCAGATATTTCTCTCTCTGGGCACAATGAGAATTTATCTGCTGAATATAACTCCACACTGGCAACAGGAAAGGCATCTGGCCAATAAACAGTCAGCTCCATTCAGCTCCACCCTGCAAGGGATTATGGGAATTATGGGGTCATTAAAAGGTGATGATCTTTCTGCTAACCACTGAGCCATCAAGCGCCCCCAAAAGATGGAATACAAATAAATTCAGTAAGTAAATAAATAAAACAAATAAATGGTGATGTGCTTTCTTTGATTTGGGCTTACTGCAGTAGGAACCCAATCGCTGTCGCTCGCAGATCGTGGTTTATGTCTTATGTTGCACGATCTCAGCCAAGTACGGTTTATCCACCGATCAAGCCAAGTAAGGCTTAGCACCGTGTGTAAACCTGCTCGTTGGGTTAGAGCCAAAGGGATCTCATACAAGAATTCCTTCCTACGAGCAGACTTGCTTTTATGTCTCCTACCATGGTATTTTGTTTTACTGAAAGATGCTTTTTAAGTTTGTGCAAAAAATAAAATAAAATAAATCATGCTCGCTCGTTTTTTTAATTCTTTTTTTTTTTAAATCCTAAATCAACTGTGGGTGGAGATGTTCCCTCTCGAAGCCCTGGCTCTTCTCTATCCATTTCTTTGCAATGAAATCACCCGAAGATATAAATAAACCAACTCCTTCAAATAAATCTTGCTTGGCTGTGGCGTTAACACGTTGTCTCCTAATGCATGCAGCTGCCAGCCAAAATAAATTAACCTATGATGCAAGTTGTTTCCGTGAAATTAATTATGCCGGTGTCAGCTAAAAGAAGCAGGTGCCCTGTCAGAGTTACCTCACTTGGGCACTGATGAACCTCTCAAGAAGGCAGCACTTAAGGCGCCTTTTGTAAACCCCGAGTAACTCTCAGCTTCTTCTCCGTGCCCGTCTTTCGCTTCCTACCCCGGCTATGAAGTCATCCATTCCTTAATTAACTCAGTCACCTGTTGGGAAGACGGAAGGTGCTTTCAAGCCAGATGTTGCGAGCATAAATGCAGACGTTCCATCTATGATTCATGAAGGCCGTGAATCGCTCTTGTTTTGTTTCAGTTCCAGAGATGCAGGAACGATCCATAAATGTCACCATAATTTTTCTTCCCACTACTCAATTTTCAGAGACCACTAAGTTGATGGCGCTTCCCTCTCTTCCCTTCCGGCTTCCAACAGGAGACAACACAACAACAGAACCGCAGTTGGGGTTTGGGGCTTGATGTGCTACGGCGGTTGTCAAAGAAAGAAAGGAAGGAAGGAAGGAAGGAAGGAAGGAAGGAAAGAAGGAAGGAAGGAAGGAAGGAAGGAAGTCAGACATAGAGAGGCAGAGAGAGAAAGAAAGGCAGAGAGAGACAAAGAAATATGACACACACACACACACACACACACAAAGACAAACAAAGAAAGAAAGAGAGAGAGAGAGAGAGAGAGAGAAAGACAGAGACAGAGAAAGAGAAAGAAGAGACACAGACACAGAGAGAGAAAGAGAGAGAGAGAGAGAGAGAAAGAAAGAAAGAAAGAAAGAAAGAAAGAAAGAAAGACATAGAGAGGCAGAGAGAGAAACAGAGAAATAAGACACACACACACATACACACACAAAGACAGACAAAGAAAGAAAGAGAGAGAGAGGGAGAAAGACAGACAGAGACAGAGAAAGAAGAGACACAGACACACAGAGAGAGAGAGAGAGAGAAAAACAAAGAAAAAAAGAAAGATATAGAGAGGCAGAGAGAGAAACAGAGAAATAAGACCCACATACACATACACACACAAAGACAAAGAAAGAGAGAGAGAGAGAGAGAGAAAGACAGAGTCAGAGAAAGAAGAGACACAGACACAGAGAGAGAAAGAGAGAGAGAGAGAAAGAAAGAAAGGAAGGAAGGAAGGAAGGAAGGAAGGAAGGAAGAAAGAAAGAAAGAAAGAAAGAAAGAAAGAAAGAAAGAAAGAAAGAAAGAAAGAAAGAAAGAAAGAAAGAAAGAAGGCTCCCGAATCTCAATTCTAAATGACCGGATTGAAGTACTGATAAAAAAAAGATGGCTTTACAGGTCTAATTCAAACACACAGAGGTGTATTTATGTCCCAGTATATTATCAAGTGATGCTTACGATCATTTATTTTTTTTCCTTCTCCATTGCGAAAAAGCACAAGACGTTTTATGATGAACTCATGAGAACAAAGAATGATAGGATGGGAAGGGACCTTGCGTATCCATACCCATAATTCAATGCGCCCTCCCCCCCCGCCTTTGGCACGCAATGGCCCGGTGGGCCCGGTAGGCCCTCCCACAGCTCCAGAGGCTTTCTTTTGTGCCCTCCCCTGGTTCCAGAGGCTTTCTTGGAGCCTGGGGAGGGCGAAAATGGCTTTCCTCACCCACCTGGAGGCCATCCAGAGGCCGGAAATGGCCCATTTCCCGACTTCCGGTGGGACCGGAAGGCCCATTTTTTGCCCTCCCCCGGCTCCAGAGGCTTTCTTCGAGCCTGGGGAGGGCAAAAATGACCCTCCCCAGGCTCCAAGGGGCCCTCCGGAGGCCGGAAACTGCCCATTTCCTGACTTCCGGTGGGCCCAGAAGGCCCTAAAATCAGCTGGCTGGTGCGCACATGCGCACTGGAGCTGAGCTAGGACAACGCTCGCATGCCCACAGATATGGCTCTGCATGCCACCTGTGGCATGTACATTCGCCATCACAGCTCTATACAATTCCAGACTGAAGGGAAACAATAATAAGGATATAATAATATACTGGTGTACTAGATTCTGTAACCATTAGGTTCCTGTAATACACATATGCCTTTATTTTTGTATCTCCTGTAATGTATCTGGTATTTGTCCAACATATGTCCCTGCCATTTGACCTGAACTCATATCAATCTTCTCCGTTTTTTTTTTTCTTGTGCCATCTAAGAGCATGGTACGTATCTCCAAGGGATAATTTACACCTCAGTCCTAATTTATGTTTGATCTGGATAAACTCCTGCTTTCCAGGGCCAGGGGCCAAAGAAATGCTCAAGATGTCTAACTGGGAAGTTTCTATTCCCCCTTGCAGGGCAACAAGGAATACACAAACCTAAATTAGGAGGCCAGAGTTGGGTACTAAGCTGACGTCTCTGAGGGTATAAAAGGACGCCATACCTTCCCCAAGGTGTGGCTATCTCCTCGCATGCATTGTATCTGTATGTTCTGGATATAGTTCCACCCAGTATTTTTTATTTTTTTTTAATTTGATTTATATGCCGCCCTTCTCCGGAGACTCAGGGCGGCTTACAATGTGCTCAGCAATAGCACATTGTTTTTGGCCATAAATAAAATCTGTTTTTTTGTAAGCCTCGTCTTGAGTTTCTCTCTTTGGCATTCTGGTGACTCAAGTATATTTTGGGACCTTACAAGACAAATGCTTGTCCGGTCTTCTTGAAGACTTCCAGCTCCAGCAATAAAGAAGCACCCATAACTTTTGGAGGCAAGTCGCTCTACTGTTTGTTTTCACAGTCAGGAAGTTTCTCCTTAGTTCTCAGATAGTTGCCTTAGTTCACGTTTCAAGTGGAAAGACGTGCCACGTTTAGAAGGCGGAGGGCAGGTTCACGGCCTCCCTCTAAATGCCAGCTGGACTACTCCACCAAATTTGAAATGCTGCTAATTACGTTCTGTGGAGCATTTTGTTTGCCATTTTCTAGGGCTTTAATATGCCATCAATCCCCAGTCGTTCTTTTAGAGAGGAAAAAAAAAATCTCATAGCCACTTGCCATTAATAGCAAAACAGCTTTACTTCCAAACTGGTTCGTGGACAGTTGCATTAATCAACCGATACTAATCAAGGATAAAGTGCTGGGAGCATATTAGCAGATCTCAGAAGAGGCAAACAAAATTTTGTCCCACGTGGATATATTGATTTTGGAATAAATACCGCATTTTTTGGACTATAAGATGCACTTTTTTGTCTCCCAAAAGGGGGTGAAAATGTCTCTGCGTCTTATAGACTGAATAGTGCCGAAGCCCTCCCCACCTGCCAGATGTTTTTTGGCCTCTGCGCACCCAATTTTTGGGCCTTTTCTCAGCTTTTTTCAGCCAAATTTTTTTTGTTCTTTTCCTCTTCTAAATTTAGGTGCACCTTATAGTCTGAAAAATGTGGTATATTTGGGGCTACATCATCATTTTACTACTCTTGCTCCTTCCTGTTTCAGAGGTCTCTTAAGTGTTTCCAGAGAAGATATTGCCCATAAAGTAGAATAGAATAGAATCAGGAACAGAACAGAACAGAACAATGAAATTAAAATAGAATAGAATAGAATAGAATAGAATAGAATAGAATAGAATAGAATAGAATAGAATAGAATAGAATAGAATAGAATAGAATAGAATAGAATAGAATAGAATAGAGACAAGGACAAGAGTAGAGTAGAGTAGAGTAGAGTAGAGTAGAGTAGAGTAGAGTAGAGTAGAGTAGAATAGAATAGAATAGGGACAAGGACAAGGACAAGGACAAGGACAAGGACAAGAGTAGAGTAGAGTGGAGTGGAGTGGAGTGGAGTGGAATAGAATAGAATAGAATAGAATAGAATAGAATAGGGACAAGGACTAGAGTAGAGTAGAGTAGAGTAGAGTAGAGTAGAGTAGAATAGAATAGAATAGAATAGGGACAAGGACAAGGACAAGAGTAGAGTGGAGTGGAGTGGAGTGGAGTGGAACGTAACGGAACAGAACAGAACAGAATAGAACAGAACAGAACAGAACAGAACAGAACAGAACAGAACAGAATAAGGAACAGGAACAGGAACAGGAACAGGAACAGGAACAGGGATAGGATAGGATAGGATAGGATAACAGAAATATCTCCATCCTTTCCAACTCTGTTTTTCTGTTATCCTGCATCCCATTTGTCTCCCAATTTTTGAGGAGAGCAATTGTCTCCCAGCAAGGGAGGCTCAGCGGATCAATTTGATCCACTGAGGTTTCTTTCTGAGGTGGTGTTCCCCGGGGAACAGTTTTCTTAAATCTGTTAGACATTTACAGTCTTTCTGGCTGGGCTGTCTGTAAAAGTCTATCACACTGTATTAACTTGATAAGGTAATGTGCTCCCTTCTCTTTTCGTAGCGAAGAGCAATTTGACTTTGGAACATCTCGCTGTCCTTTTGTCCCTAAACTTAATGGAGGGTGGTTATGGAGTTTAGCAACAGGTTTTCAGAAAATCTATGGAGAGACTGCTGAAGAAGTTCATAAACAACTTGTTTTTGGTGGCACGTTCAACAATGGTTTGCTGGGATGAGTCTTGGCCGGATGCTTCATGCATTCTAGAGAGTCAGATCTTGGCCATTGAACCAAACATTGTCCAAGAGTTTTTGGGAGGTTCTAACTTAGCATCATTCAAGGAGATTAAACTGGGAAGGACCTCAACCAACCTCCCGATTGGTGTCCTCCAAGCCAACCTCCAAAGGGAAGGCGATGTTCTCGTTCTGAATATCCTCCATAAACGATTATAGAAAGGAGATAGGACAGTGATGGCTAACCATTTTTTCCTCAGGTGCCAAAAACATGCGTGAACACGCAATAGCGTGCACATGTGATTGCATGCACGTGTGTTGCCACACGCATAATGCAATGCCCGCATGCGTGCCCCACTCCCCTGCACATGTATGCGCAACCCACCCTGCGCTGCCCCGCCCCACTGTGCATGCACGCATGACCCCCCCCGTGCTCCCTGACCCACCACGCATGTGCATGTGACCCCCCGCCCTCTCCCATTTCCAGACTTCCGGTAGGCCCATTTTTCGCCCTCCCCAGGCTCCGGAGGCTTTCCTGAAGCTTCCAGGAAGGCGAAAATGGTCTCCCTTGGCCCTCTGGAGGCCTTCCGAAAAGCCAGAAACGGCTCGTTTCCAGACTTCCGGTAGGCCCATTTTTCGCCCTCCCAGAGCCTCCGTGCGAGTCCTGGACTTACCTGGCATCCAAAATGGGCCACATGGAGACTCCTAGGAGGGGAGGGGCAGCATGGGCAGGCGTGCACGTCCCCCGCATGAGTGGAAGAGAACTCAAATCAGCTGGCTGGAGGAGCGCGTGCATGCATGGTGGGGCTGACCTAGAGCACGGCTCGTGTGCCTGCAGAAATGGCTTTGCATGCCACCTGTAGTCTGTAGCATACGTGTGCCATAGGTTCGCCATCACGGAGATAAGACAATGATGCATGCAATGACTTTGATTCATACGGGTCGGTGTTTTTGGTGGCCTTCTGAAAGGATCTTTGTATGGTTCTATGCTCTGGAACTTGTTGTTCACCCAAAGAGCAGATTAAAAGCAAGCAGTGTTGAGAAGGAAGAGGAGAAGTGTGGGATTCTCCAAGGAGTCAAGGTCTTCTCCTATTGAAGGACTTCAGGAATTATTTCTAGAACTACCATTTGTGGAACATGAGGCTATCTCTGCACCAGTCTATCTCTGTAGTTCAAAGATGGAGTTGGAACTATATCAGGAGTCAGCAACCTTAAACACTCAAAGAGCCACAAAGGTCCTAACCGGAAGCTCCCCGTTCAATTCTGGAGCCGGGCGGAAGTCCACTTCCCCCACCATAGAGTCTCCTAGTGCGGCATTCTTTTTCCTCGGCTGACCAAAAGTCTGATTCCCCACCATAGAGTCTCCTCCTAGCGTGGCATCCTTTTCCCTCTACCAACCGGAAGTCTGGTTCCCCCACCATAGAGTCTCCTCCTAGCGCGACATCCTTTTTCCTCTACCTGTCCTAACCGAAAGCCCTATCAATTGTGGAGCCAACCAGCGACAGGGAGCTGCAGCAGAGTGATGAAAGAGCCACATGCGGCTCCAGAGCCGCAGGTTGCTGACCCCTGAACTAGATCTTCAGAGGTGGATTGTTATTATTCTTGATCTGACTCAACCATAACATAGCTTGCTTGGGTTGGCATCTCAGGCAGACCCAGCTATTGATTCTTATTCAACAAACCAGTAGTTATGCAAACTATGGATTAGGGCACCCTGGGAATTCCAACTGTTTCCAACAATTTGAAATTAGCCGAAAGGCAAGTGCTCTTGTATTGATGGCCTGAGGCATCAACACACCTTCAGCCCAGCTGGTGTCCAGTACAGGTGAGTGAACATTTTCACCTGGGGATGCTGCTTCATTGGAAAGCTCTCTTGTATCTCAGCTCCAGGTGAGCTCACACATTTCCTTAAATCTCCAGGTTCGTTTTGTGGTGCAGCCTCGACAAGCTCATTACCTGCCTTGTTTCATCCTACAAAAGAGGTATTGTGAAAAAGCCCAGACAAACCAAGAAAAGCTCCATGTACCAATTAATCAGTTACACTCTGGTATTTATTTACTCAGAGGTAAATCTTGCCTCCCAATCTTGCTTTTTCCGGTTTTATACCCCCATTGTATTACAACAATCCTTGTTCTGACTCTTCCTAGGAATCACAAATGATTCTGACGGGTGGTCAGCTGTCCAAATGGGACATTCTTCTACACAATTAAAACAGTGGATGGAAAGTAATCAAGGAGAGAAGCAACTTAGAACTAAGGGGAAATTTCCTGACAGTGAGGACAATTAATCGGTGGAACGACTTTGCCACCAGAAGTTGTGAATGCTCCAACACTGGAAGTTTTTAAGAAGAGATTGGGCAACCATTTGTCTGAAGTGGTGTAGGGTTTCCTGCCTAAGCAGGGGGTTGGACTAGAAGACCTCAGGGGCTGCCACAAAGAAGAGGGAGTCAAGCTATTCTCCAGAGCACCTGAAGGCAGGACAAGAAGCAAAGGGTGGAAACTAATCAAGGAGAGAAGCAACGTAGAACTAAGGAGAAATTTCCTGACAATTGAGAACTATCAACCGAAGTTGCCTTCAGAAGTTGTGAGAGCTCCATCGCTGGAAGCTTTCAAGAAGAGATTGTATAACCATTTTTCTGAAGTGATATAGGGTTTTCTGCCTAAACAGGAGGTTGGACTAGAAGACTTCTTCCAACTCTGTTATTCTAAATTCTAAAGACCTCCAATGCTGTAGCAAAAATGTCATAAAATCAACTATGACTCATTTAACATCCACCTTGGAAATTCTGGGCTCAGCTGTGGTCATTAAGTTGAGGACTAGTGTACTAGAGTAGTAAAATGGGCCTTGAGTTGTGATATCGAAATGCCCTCTCGCTTTCTGTGAAACGGAGTGGACTCCTTCCTGATGCCCAACTTCTCGATCCTGTTTGCTTGGGTTGAAGAAATAGAGATCTTGGAAGAAATGACGGATAAGAAAAAAAAAAGAGAGGAGGGGATTCAATTTGTAAAAAAAATAATTACGAACACATGCAACAACTCTCCAAGCATATGGTTTTGAATTTTTTTTCTTTTTGCTAGCATTCAAGAGCAATTTTTTTTTTTTTATTGATATATATATTTGTAAGGTGTCCAAGGCGTTTTGTTAAGTTCTCTTTCCCATTAGAGAAATGAAATGCGGAGAGCCCTTTGAAATCTAAAAATAAAATATGCAGGGTGGTGTGTTATTGATCTTAAAAGACAGCAAGGAAGACGCGTGGCGAGGTGCCGAAGCCGGAGAAGGAAAACAACATAGGAGCAGGCCTTTTTCATTTTTGTGTTATCAAGTTTAACTAAGTTCATTTCCCCCTAGGGATTTTTCTCATAAAGTTTCAATTTCAGCTTCTATTTCCATAGTCATCCGTGAGCTCCTTGAAGTATATATATATATATATATATGTGTGTGTGTGTGTGTGTGTGTGTGTGTGTCTACACAACGGTATCTACATACATATTTATGATAAAAGGAGGTGTGATGAATATGTACGGCTTTGCCAAAGGGAAGGAGAGATCATCTTCCTTTGTTTACTTAATACGTCCACTGTCCCTCCAGAAAAGCTGGAAACTTTTTCTCTACTACATCGCTCCGGAGGAAATAAAATTAAAAAATTAAAAAAAACTATGTGGAACATTAGAACAATAACGATCCCTATAGGAAAGCGTAACGAACAAAAGAAAGCTATTTTCAGATGGAAAATACAGGGTGGGGAAAAAACATACGTTCACACCAAAGCTGTTGCTGTTTTTTTTTTTTTCTATCCTTAACCTATGGATTTTATTTATTATTATTATTCCTTTAAATATTATTTTCCCACCGAGTAATATTAAAATGTGGAAAGTTAAGAGGCGAGAGTAAAATGGTCCTTTCGTGGCTTCCGGTAAATGGGTTCCTGCCGTTTACGGATAGCACCAGCGACTGGAGTCTGTGAAGCTTGTTTTATGCTGTAGCAAGGTGCTCAAACCCCCATCCAACATGGTTTATTAACCACGATTAAACCAGGGGTGAAATCCAGCAGGTTCTGGAGAACCGGTAGTGGAAATTTTGAGCAGTTTGGAGAACTGGCAAATGCCACCTCTGGCTGGCCCCAGAGTGGGGTGGGAATGGGGATTTTACAGTATCCTTCCCCTGGAGTGGGGAGGGAATGGAGATTTTGCAGTATCCTTCCTCTGGAGTGGGAAGGGAATGGGGATTTTGCACTATCCTTCCCCCAGGAGTGGGGTGGGAATGGGGATTTTGCACTATCCTTCCCCCAGGAGTGGGGTGGGAATGGAGATTTTGCAGTATCCTTCCCCTGCCACGCCCACCAAGCCACATCACGCCCATCAAGCCACGCCCACGGAGCCGGTAGTAAAAAAATTTGAATTCCACCACTGGATTAAACCATGATTTACTGCAACGGATGGATTAGGCAATGCAGTTAGTAAATTGAGACCAATTTTTTCCCAAAATCTTGATCCAGGGACACTGCAACGGTTTGTAAATACACGCCAGGGGCCAAGCATCTGAATTTTAATCTTGTAACCATGGGAATGCTGCAACCATAGTTAAGTGTGAAAACGTCCCTAAGTCCCTTATTTCAATACTGTCGTAACTTCAAGCAGTCACTAAAAGCCAAGGACTGCCTATTCAGCAGAGGAAAAAAATCTAGTTTTTTTCCCCCCACTTGTCTTCATTTCTTTTCATTTCTGCTTTGTTTGTTTCCACTGGAGTAGGACTGTGCAATACATTTAAATATTTTTTTTTAAAAAAAAAAACCTATTTAACAGAATGGAACAGAGAGAGAGAAAAAAAAGAGGAGGCCAAATGAGAAAAGAATAGGAACAATCATTGTGCCTACAAGGATTTCCTACAGACGTTAAGATGAAGATTTGGATAGCAGTTTCAATCACAGAGGCCTGGATTTCATGGCAATTGTCCACACCTAATCTACGTCCTGTAAGCAACTCATTCATAAGTCACAAATAACATCCCGCCTTCAATCCCTTGAGTGTTTTGGGGCCATAAATTTATCTTTCCAGTGTTGAAGGACTGGTTGCTTAGCACGGAAAAGCTGTCCAGCTGTCGATTTCCACGGAACAGGAAGGCATTTTTGATATATTGGTCTACCTCTTGTTCCTGTCTAACAAGTCGATGGTAGTCCAGATGGCCCTGTCTGAACATAGACCCCCAAACCCAAAGGACTGTTTTTTTTGTTTTTTTTTTACTCCAGACAAATCTGTAGAAATGCAGAGCTGGGGTTAGAGTAGATTAGAGTAGAGTAGAGTAGAGTAGAGTAGAGTAGAGTAGAGTAGAGTAGAATAGAATAGAATAGAATAGAATAGAAAATAGAATAGAATAGAATAGAATAGAATAGAATAGAATAGAATAGAATAGAATAGAATAGAATAGAATAGAATAGAATAGAATAGAATTCTTTATTGGCCAAGTGTGATTGGACACAGAAGGAATTTGTCTTTGGTGCATACGCTCTCAATGTATATAAAAAGACAATATACATTTGTCAAGAATCATAAGGTACAACACTTAATGATAGTCATAGGGTACAAATAAGCAATCAGGAAACAATATCAATATAAATCGTAAGGATACAAGCAACAAGGTTACAGTCATACAGTCAAAGTGGGAGGAGATGGGTGATGGAAACGATGAAAAGATTAATAGTAGTGCAGACTTAGTAAATAGTTTGACAGTGTTGTGAGAATTAGTTGTTAAGCAGAGTGATGGCGTTTGGGAAAAAACTGTCCTTGTGTCTAGTTGTTCTGGTGTGCAGTGCTCTATAGCGTCGTTTTGAGGGTAGGAGTTGAAACAGTTTATGTCCAGGATGCGAGGGGTCTGTAGATATTTTCCCAGCCCTCTTTTTGACTCCTGCAGTATGCAGGTCCTCCATGGAAGGCAGGTTGGGAGCCATTGTTTTTTCTGCTGTTCTAATGATCCTCTGAAGTCTGGGTCTGTCGTGTTGGGTTGCAGAGCCAAACCAGACAGTTATAGAGGTGCAGATGACAGACTCAATAGTTCCTCTGTAGAACTGGATCAGCAGCTCGTTTGTTTTGTTTTTGTTTGTTCGTTTGTGTAAGGCAGGGATGATTTCTAGAAGACCTGAATCAAAAGACATCTCTGTTGCCCTTATGGTCCCCTCAATCCATGTCCTTCTGGCCTTCATCTGAAAGATGATATCTTTCAGCACACACTTGTCAGATGCAAAAATCACCCAGGGGCTTTACAGAGACCATTAAAAGTCTACAAAGCTTCACAGTATGATTCACTGTTTGCTTGACTTCCCCCCAAAGTGTCTTTGGAGGCTCATTTCTTGTTCTTTAAGGAGGTTCTCCTACGCTGGGGATGTTGGTGCTCTGTGGATGTGGCCAGCTTCCTGGACAATGAGCCGAAGTTCCATGTTTTAAATATTGTGTCACTTGGGGGACATTCGGCATGGGGAGAAGCTGAGGAAGGTCTGTTGGCTTTTTAAACTTTTCAAAGTCTGTACATAATAGGTAAGTAAACCAGCCATCAGCATGCTAAAAAGCAGAGACATCACCCTGCCAACAAAAGTGCGTAGAGTCAAGGCTATGGTTTCCTAGTTGCAATGGATGGCTGTGAAAGTTGGACCATAAGGAAGGCTGAAGGTCAAAGAATTGAGGCCTTTGAACTCTGGTGCTGGAGGAGACTCCTGCGAGTCCCTTGGACTGCAAGGCCATCCAACCGGTCAGTCCTAGAGGAGAACAACCCTGAGTGCTCTTTAGAAGGCCAGATCCTGAAGATGAAACTCAAATACTTTGGTCACCTAATGAGAAGGAAGGGCTCACTGGAGAAGAACCTGATGTTGGGAATGACGGAGGGCAAAAGAAGAAGGGGATGGCAGAGAAGGAGGTGGCTGGATGGAGTCACTGAAGCAGTCGGTGTGAGCTTAAATGGACTCCAGAGGATGGTAGAGGACAGGGAGGCCTGGAGGAACGTTGTCCATGGGGTCACGATGGGTCGGACACAACTTTGCAATTAACAACAACAACAAAAACCCTCAGGTTTACTTTTGACCTCTTGATGGTCTACATCTCTTCCTTCCTTCAGTCTTTCTGTCTGTATCTTTCTTGTTTGCTTGCTTGTTCTTTCTTTCTCTTTCCTTCCTTCCTTCTTTTTTCTTTTCGTCTTTTTCCTTTCTTTCTCCCTTCTCTTCCTTCTGTCTGTCTGTATCTTTCTTTCTTGTTTTTTCTCTTTCTTTACTTCCTCTTTCTCTACTTCCTTCCTTCCTTTTCTTTCTTTCCCTCTCCCTCTCTTAAGAAAAAGAGGTCTTTTTCTTCCTTCTTTCTTTCCTTTCTCAGTCTTTCCACAATCTCACTCTACTCTTCTCGGCCTCCCCAAGCTCTTTGAGCAAGGAACAAACTGGGAAATACCTCGCCCGAAAAGGGGAGATAAGAGGAGACAGGAAATTGAGATCCTTCCAGCTCATTCATAAAGAAGAATTGTTTTCCAGTTTTGGGACTCAGGAAGTTCAAGATGGGTGTTTCAACTCCTGGAATTTCAACGATGGCTTGGAAAACAATGTCCAGTTTTCTGAAATACTCCCGATGTCTGTTGTATTGTGTTCCTAGATGCCTTTGATATAAGACAGGGGGAAAAAAATGATTTTGTTGGTAGTTGTTTATTTATTCGCAAGGTCTTAACAACGGCGGAGTATAATGAAGTAGAATTACTTCATTCTACTCCACTGAAACGTCTTGAATTCAGTTGGCAGGATCATTATTTTAAATAATTTGGAAATAGTTAGGTGGAAAAAGTTTCCCGGTCAGTCAGATTTTTAAATGGCATGCTGGTGAAGATCTTATTTTAATGAGGTACCCTGAAACGAGCAATTATTCAGGTAGCTGGAGGAATAAAATTGAAGAGTTCTGACAGGACAGGAGTAGATCTTCAAATTCTGAGCAGACTGGATTATTGATTGCAGCTAGTCCACATCTTATGACCGGTTGCTTAGTGATGTCCCTCACTCAAGGTACTTACGATCCACTTCAGAATTTCTGATGGTTCACATGACTGTGATTTACAATTTTTTTTTATTTTTATTTTTGCAGAAACCTGGCATTGGAATCCGGTTTTCATCAAAAATACCCCATAGTAAACTCTGGCTTTGCTTAACGTCCATGGATCTGCTTAACGACTGCCACATTCGGGTTCAATCACATGCATGGTTCTGCTTTACGAACCTCACAACCTAAGATAGTAATGGGGAGGTTCCATTATGGTTGTAAGTTGAGGAATACATGTGGTTAAGAAGCATTTTTTTTTCTATTAAAGATGCGTGGACTTCAACTCCCAGAATTCCTCAACCACCCATCTTAAAGTCCTCAAAGTTGAGAAAAAGCCAGCGTTCACCTTGTAGGGGAGAAATTTGATAAATAAATTAAACGCACTACTATTAATCTTCTCACTGTTCCTATCACCCATCTCCTCCCACTTATAACTGCATGACTGTAACCTTGTTGCTGGTATCCTTAAGATTTATACTGACTGTTTCCTAGTATGATTTGATTGCTTATTTGTACCCTATGACTATCATTAAGTGTTGTACCTTATGATTCTTGACGAACATATCTTTTCTTTTATGTACACTGAGAGCATATGCACCAAGACAAATTCCTTATGTGTCCAATCACACTTGGCCAATAAAGAATTCTATTCTATTCTATTCTATTCATTCCTTATTCTATTCTATTCTATTCTATTCTATTCTATTCTATTCTATTCTATTCTATTCTATTCTATTAACACGGACAGGAAACCAATCACATCTTAAGGTGGCTCCACTATCTCTCCGTGATGGTGCTTCTTATAGATTGTTTTTTAAAAATATATCTTAATTGTTAATAATGATTATTGTACATATTTGAAGGATTGTATTTATATAATTGTTGTTTTTATTGGATTATTGTAAACCACCCAGAATCCTCCTAGGGAGATGTGGGGGGCAGCTATAGAATCCTGGTGATGCAGTGGTTAGATCAAGAGCCTTGGTGGCGCAGCAGACTAAAGCACTGTTAAGTAACACCAGCTGCCTGCAATTACTGCAAGTTCAAATCTCACCAGGCTCCAGGTTGACTCAGCCTTCCATCCTTTCAAGGTAGGTAAAATGAGGACCCGGTTTGTGGGGGCAATAAGATGACTTTGTATAAAAAAGAACACCGCTTAGGGGGGGCCGAAAGCCCTACTAAGCAGGTATATACAAAAATATGAAGGCTATTGCTTAATGCATTGTAAGCCGCCCTGAGTCTCCAGAAAAGGGCGGCATATAAATCGAACCAATAAATAAATGTGGCATTTCAGGCTAACTGCCAGGAGTTCGATCCTGACCATCTCAAGGTTGACTCAGCCTTCCATCCTTCCAAGATCGGTTAAAATGAGGACCCAGATTGTTGGGGGCAATATGCTAACGTTGTAAACCGCTTACAGAGGGCCGTAAAGCACTATGAAGCAGTATATAAGTCTAAGTGCTGTTACTATTGCCATACCAATTTGATAGACAAATAAATAAATTAGGGAATCCCTGGTTTAAAACAGATTGCTATTCCTTGGGGCTACGGAAGCCAAACGTTGCAGAGACAATGTCACTTTGGAAAGTTCCTTCTCAAAAGCTCCCTTCTTTTAGGATGAAATGTTTTCCATGCTCTGATTTCCGATGTTCTGCTTTTGCTTTTTGAAGCTGGCAGAAGGGTTTTAGCCTGAGAAGCGGCAGAGGTTTAGCTAAATTACGAAGCGTCCTTCCAAAGGCCAAAAATATAGGTCAGGAGACCACCTAGGAGAAAGTGACCAATAAATTATTCCATCTGCTCTTGGCGTTTCAAAGATACCGAGAGGGCATCTGTGTGGTGCCAAGGGATGGCAGAAAGAAAACACGGGACCAAAAAGATCTTTTGAAAATGCCAAGACCCCAGAACTGGGAAAGAGGCAGCTGGTTGGCACGTCTGCTCATCTGCTCAGCGCACCTGTTTTCGTCTCTCGAGAGTCAATGATCTCTTCTAAGGTTTGTTGTTGTTGTTGAGAAGGGGTAGGTAGCAAGAAGAGCCTTGGTAGTACAGGGGTTTAAGGCACCCTGTTATTAAGCTGGTTATTAAGACCAGCTGCCTGCAATTACTGCAGGGTTCGAATCTCTCCAAGGCTCAAGGTTGACTCAGCCTTCCATCCTTTCTAAGGTAGGTGAAATGAGGACCCAGTTTGTGGGGGCAATAAGCTGACTTTGTATAAATATACAAAAGGATGAAGGCTATTGCTGAGCACATTGTAAGCCGCCCTGAGTCTTCGGAGAAGGGCGGCATATAAATCAAATTAAAAAAAAAAAAAAGAAGAAATAACATTTCCTATCCCCCCCCCGCCCCACCAAGCCACCAAGGGGAACGCCGTGGCTCAGTGGCTAAGACGCTGACCTTGTCGATTGAAAGTTCGGCAGTTCGAATCCTTAGTGCCGCATAACGGGGTGAGTTCCCGTGACTTGTCCCAGCTTCTGCCAACCTAGCAGTTCGAAAGCACGTAAAAAGAAAAATGCAAGTAGAAAAATAGGGACCACCTTTGGTGGGAAGGGAACGGCGTTCCGTGTGCCTTTGGCGTTGAGTCATGCCAGCCACATGACCACGGAGATGTCTTTGGACAGCGCTGGCTCTTCAGCTTTGAAAGGGAGATGAGCACTGCCCCCTAGAGTCGGGAACGACTAGCACATATGTGTGAGGGGAACCTTTATATTTTACCTTATCCCCCACCCCCCCTTTGGCCACCAGGAGTGATGGAAGTTCGACGTCTCCGTGTTTGAGCTGTCGGTTAGTCTGGAGAACGCTTTGAAAGACAAGCGGATTCATGCCACAAAGATTAGCCAGCCAACAAAGGATCATTATAATATAAGTGGTGCTATCTACATCTCTTGTGTGTGTGTGTTTGTGTGATCTCACACGCATGTGCAAAATAGTAAAGCCACTTGCTGAAAGCAGCCACGCAGTAAATTCTCGTGGAGTTGAATCTCCATCTAAATCGGTATCGATTCCTTTTTTTTCTTTTTCCCTCTTCCTGTCCCCCGACGCTTCTGATTTATATGAAAATCATGCAGGCGGTGCTGTAATTTTCTTTTATCTCTCTCGACGTGTGTTTTGAAATTTAACTTTCTTGGCTCACGCTCCATTTCATTCCTAAGGATGGGCATACGGGACCAAATGGCGTAATAATGTAACTGGGACCCTGGTTTGGATTTTCTCTCAAGGAGGGGAAAAAAAAAAAGTGAGAGGGAAAAGACATCCGCACCCAGTATTAAGTAGTTCTCTGTTTTGGAGAAGAAGAAAAAAAGAGCAATAGAATAATTTCTGTTTGTTAGCTACATTCATTACCGCCTGCCCCCAGCCTCCTAAGCGGGTTCAAAATTATTTTTCAAAAAGATGTTTATCGGGGGGAAAAGAGATTTTATTCTGTAATTTATTTATTTATTTTTTTCATTGGTTCAATTTATATGCCGCCCTTCTCCGGAGACTCAGGACGGCTTACAATGCGTTAAGCAATAGCCTTCATACTTTTGTATATACTTGCTTAGTAGGGCTTTTGCCCCCCCCCCCAAGCTGTGTTTTTTTTTATACAAAGTCTGACTTTATACAAAGTCAGCTTATTGTCCCCACAATCCGGGTCCTCATTTTACCTACCTCGAAAGGATGGAAGGCTGAGTCAACCTTGAGCCTGGTGAGATTTGAACTCGCAGTAATTGCAGGCAGTTGGTGCTAGTTAACAGTAATGGCATTAGAATGGGATGAGTTTCATGGGAAGTGCTTTGAACTTTTGCTCCTCTTTTGAATACAGAACATAGAACAATGGGGTTGGAAGGGACTTTGGAGGTCTTCTAGTCAAGCAGGAGACTCTATAATATTCTGGACAAATGGTTGTCCGGTCTCTTCTTAAAAGCCTCCAGTGATGGAGCAGCTACCACCTTTGGAGGCAAGCTGTTCCACTGATTAACAGAAGAACAGAGTTGGAAGAGAGTTGGAAGAGATCTAATCCAACCTCCTCTTCAAGCAGGGGACCCTATACCATTCTGGACAAATGGTTGTCTTGTCTTTCCTTGAAAAATCTCCAGTGATGGAGCAACCACAACTTCTGGAAGCAAGCGGTTCCACTGTCAGGAAACTTCTCCCTAATTCTAGGTTGCTTCTCTCCTTGATAAGTTTCCATACATTGCTTCTTGACCTGCCTTCAGGTGCTTTGGAGAACAGGCTGTCCTCCTCTTCTCTGTAATAGCCCCTCAAATATTGGAAGACATTTATCAAGTCACCCCTAGTCCTTCTCTTCATTAGACTAGACGTAACCCGGTTCCTCCAATTGTTCATCGTATGCTTTATCCTTCAGTCCCCTAATTTACCTTTGTTGCTCTTCTCTGCACTCTTTCTAGGATCACAGCATCTCTTTTGCATCGTGGTGACCAGAACTGGATGCAGGATTCCCAAGTATGTCCTTCACCAGTGCAGTATAGAGCCGTATGAGCACTTGACGTGACATTTTCACTTTCCAATCCTCGCTCTAATACAGACTGCCTTCAAAAGGAGCTCTCGGCACGCAATGTGTCCCTCGGGGGCAAGGCGATATTTCTCTGGACCTGTAAGCAAAATACATGGAGTTGGGCAGAAAAGGCTGCTACTCCTAACTCTCCAAGAAATGCAGACGCATAAAGCTTTATTGATCACGCTATTGATTCATACCCCCCTCCATCCCTCCATAAACCAGAAAGAGTCATGTAGCACCTTAAACGCTAGCATATTTATGATTGCATAAGATTTCCTCAATCACCAGTTGAGTTCAGTCCCGAGGAAGGGATGGGTGTTTATATTTGATGGGTTGGGCAGCCCAAGAGAGATGGAGCAAGCGACAAGTGGGTTAATCTGCAGTGTGATAAAACCAATCCTGGTTTTTGGTTTAATCCCCAGGAAATGGCTGAGTGATTTAACATGGCAATTGCGGTTGTAATTCTCCATCACAACAGGAGGCTGCCTTGAAAGCTGTCCTGAAGCTTGAAATGTCTCTCTTTCTCCCAGTTTGAGATCAGGATGGTGTTCCATAACTCTCTTGTTGTAGAGCGATATTTCACGGGCCTTTACAACTTTAAGACGGATGGACTTCAGCTCCCAGAATTCCACAGATTCTGGGAGTTGAAGTCTACACATCTTAAAATTGCTAAGGTTGAGGAACAGCGGTGTAGACATTGAGGAACTGCTGAACGAACTCGAGCTGTGGGAGTTATCTTGACATTGTTGTGATGTTGTTAGAACTTGAATAATGTTGCCGGAGTAGCGATGAGGCACACTTGACATCTACGTCTGCTATAGACTTTGGTTCCTGTATCTGTAGCACTGAATGTTTGTTATTCCTTGGGATGTGAAGTTATCTTTCCTCCCCACCCCCATTTTAGATTACAGCAGATACAAAAGATGTTTACAAAAATCTCCCGATGTCCTTTCTATCTCAATTTATCCAGAGGAGATTCTGCCAGACTTTTGAACACGTCCTTGCCTCCAAGAATGCGTTCAAAAACATCTGTAACACCCTAGATATGATCCTATGTGTGGTCCAACCTTTCTTACTGAAAGACTGTGAAATACGACAAGCGTCCAGGTCTCTCGAAACTGAAATAGGATGAGTTTGTGTTAGGAAGAGTGTCAGCAACCTGCGGCTCTTTGGGACCTCTGCTGTGGCTCCGTCAGGTGATCCCACCACTGGCTGGCCCCGCCCCTCGCCCTCCCCTCACCTGGCCTGAGAAGGGGGGGGATGGAGAAGCGGCCGGGGCAGAGACAGAGAGATACAGAGAGGGGGAGAGAGAGACAGAGAGAGATAGAGAGGGAGGGAGAGAGATCAAAAGGGTTTTGTGGTTCCCCGTGTTTTTTAACAACCTGTTTTCTGCCCTAATGACCGTCTGGGTAGGCGTGGCTAGGGGGGGTGTCATGTGACTGGTGAAAGTGATTGATGTCAAGTTGGCCACACCCACCCAGGTTTTGTGGCTCCCGGTGTTTTCTTTTCTGTGGGAAACGGGTCCAAATGGCTTTTTTTTTTTTTAATTTGATTTATATGCCGCCCTTCTCCGGAGACTCAGGGCAGCTTACAATGTGCTCAGCCTTCATCCTTTTGTATATTTATACAAAGTCAGCTTATTGCCCCCACAAACTGGGTCCTCAATTTACCTACCTTAGAAAGGATGGAAGGCTGAGTCAACCTTGAGCCTTGGCGAGATTCGAACCTGCAGTAATTGCAGGCAGCTGGTCTTAATAACCAGCTTAATAACAGGGTGCCTTAAACCCCTGTACTACCAAGGCTTTTTGAGTGTTTAAGGTTGCAGACCCCTGTGTTAGGATAACACACACGATGCAGAACTGGATTGCTTATTTCTTAGCCATTCCTGAGGGTATCTGGAGAGGTTCGTGAATCTTCTCCTTACCTGTAACAATGATCTCTCGGAAGCTTTGTAAGAGGAGGTCTCAAACCAAGAGCAGACCCTTCAGCTCTCTCTTCTTGGTTTCCCTTCTCACAACGGAGCCTTTAATAAAATAATCCGTATTTTTCTATTCAGCCTTGTTACCTTACAGAGCTGCCAGCTGGGCTTACTTAAATCACTGGATATTATCGTGGCTATAACTTAACAATACCCCCCCTTCACTCCCTTCAGCCTGGATCTTATTTCCTTTCCTTAATTTGCTTCGTCTGTGGAAGAGAAAGCGGGCCCAGATTTGAGTTAATTGATGCCGTATCCAAAACCATTGAAACCCGCTGGAATTCTGTTGGGCGACTCGCGTTTCTCCTCGCATTAGAGAAGAAATTCAAGACTGGATGGGCACAAAGGAGCGGTGAGGTCACCACTTTCATTGTATCCCTCAGGATTTGAAGCTGGTTAACAAGATATCCTTGTCCCATTCGTCTCTGTTCTTGTAGACTGAGGGGAAAATGACATAAAACAGGAACAACCATTAAAATAGGAGAGTTGGAAGGGACTTTGGAGGTCTTCTAGTCCAACCCCCTGCTTAGGCAGGAAACCCTAAACCACTTCAGACAAATGGTTGTCCAACATCTTCTTAAAAACTTCCAGTGTTGGAGCATTTACAACTTCTGGAGGCAAGTTGTTCCACTGATGAATTGTTCTAACTGTCAGGAAATTTAGTTCCTTAGTTCTAAATTGCTTCTCTCCTTCATTAGTTTCCATCCGTTGCTTCTTGTCCTGCCCTCAGGTGCTTTGGAGAATAGCTTGACTCCCTCTTCTTTGGGGCAGCCCCTGAGATGTTGGAACATTGCTATCATGTCTCCCCTGGTCCTTCTCTTCACTAGACTAGCCATGCCCAGTTCCTGCAACCGTTCTTCGTATGTTTTAGCCTCCAGTCCCCTAATCCTCTTCTCTTTGCTCTTCTCTGCACTCTTTCTAGAGTCTCCACATCTTTTTCACATCGTAGCAACCAAAACTGGATGCAGGATTCCAAGTGTGGCCTCCCAAAGGAACAGCTTTTAGAAGGTTCCTGAGATGTCCTTCAGAAGGCCTCTAGCACCTTCTTCTTCTGACCATCTACAGCTTTGGGGTTGATTCAGAGAGCCATAAAAATATAAAAGGTAAAAGTTCCCCCTCGCACATATGTGCTAGTCGTTCCTGACTCTAGGGGGCGGTGCTCACCTCCGTTTCAAAGCCGAAGAGCCAGCGCTATCCAAAGACATATCCGTGGTCATGTGGTCGGCATGACTCAATGCCAAAGGTGCACGGAATGCTGTTCCCTTCCCACCAAAGGTGGTCCCTATTTTTCTACTTGCGTTTTTTTTTTACGTGCTTTCAAACTGCTAGGTTGGCAGAAGCTGGGACAAGTCACGGGAGCTCACCCCGTTACACGGCACTAGGGATTCGAACTGCTGAACTGCCAACCTTTTGATTGACAAGCTCAGCATCTTAGCCGCTGAGCCACCGCGTGCCATATATTTATTTATTTATTTATTTTATTTATTTTTATTTGATTTATATGCCGCCCTTCTCCGGAGACTCAGGGCGGCTTACAATGCGTTAAGCAATAGCCTTCATACTTTATATATATATATAATCATCATGGAAAAACCAACTGCCTTCCTAGTAATATTCTGCTATTTTTCAGTTTCCTTCTTTCTCAAGGGAAGGAAACAGTATATACAAGACAACGATCATCAAATCTTCTGAGACGCTGGCGTGATTAAGACATTATGGTGTGTTTATTGGACGTGCATTCAGCTGTTGCTTGCCATTAAAAGCAAAACGAAGCTTTTTAAGAATCATCAGTAGGAATTCATTTTGGAATTTAAAAGGACAATTAAATAAGTATATGAATACATAAGGAAGGTTTTCAGTCCCGCAATGATGGGTTTTTGTATACAAAAGTGCTGCGGCCAGATGATTATTGTAACGCGCAAAGATGGACAGAATTTCGGAAATCCCCGCAATGGTTTGGCGAAGAGGGCAGAATTTGCCGAGTTGGCAAAACCGACGCGTTTGATTAGAGAAAAGAAAAGGACGTTGGCTGGTGGCGAGAAGGAAGAGATTTTAATTTTTTTTTTTTTTTTTTTGCTGAAAATGGAAAAAATGAACTTGTGATTTATGGGTTTGATGATTAGAAAGGGTAGAATATGGAAAGGGGGAAGCTTAGAGGGATATAATCTTAGAGAGGATAAAACAGAAATGACTTTATAACTGTTGTAAAAATTAGAAGCCCTTCACCCTTTCCTTCCTTTCTATTCTTTTTCCTTCCTTCCTGTTCTTTTTCCTTCCTTCCTTCCTCCATTAACTCTCCTCCCTCCCTATTCTTTTTCCTTCCTTCCTTCCTTTCTCCCTCCCTATTCTTTTTCCTTCCTTCCTTCCTCCCTCCCTAATCCTTTTCCTTCCTTCCTCTCTATTCTTTTTCTTTCCTTCCTTCCCCCCTATTCTTTTTCCTTCCTCCCTCCCTCTCTCCCTCCATTAATCCTCCTCCCTCCCTATTCCTTTTCCTCCCTCTCTCCCTAATCCTTTTCCTTCCTTCCTATTTTTTTCCTTCCTTCCTTTCTCCCTCCCTCCATCAAGACTCCTTTCTTCCTCCCTCCCTCCCCACTTTTTCTTTCTTTCTCTCTGTTCTTTCTTATTAAGATAAGATAACCTTTATTGTCATTATTTTTTTCCCTCTGTGGGCACTCTGGCACACATTAAAAATGAAATTCTGTTGCCCACTCTCAAAAGTGTACCCATACATAACACACATATAATATGCTACATACATACATATGATATATATACCTACACCCTAACATATTAACACATGTAAATAAAAACAAATTTACATGCTACTTTTATTTTCCTTTTTTAAAAATGGTATTGCTTTCCAATAAAGGAGAACCTTTGAAGCTCAGGGTTGAAATATGGGGTCCCTGGTGGTGGTGTTGCAGACGTTTAATGACCCAACTAGGTAACATCATCAGTGCTAGAAGGGAATGGGGTTTGTAGAGAGGAGGAGGAGGAGGAGGAGGAGGAGGAGGAGGAGGAGGAGGAGGAGGAGGAGGAGGAGGAGGAGGAGGGGAACTGTGGGAACCTTGGTGCTCTCTGAGCTTGTGTGTTTTCTTGGAGACGTTTCACGACCCAAACTAGGTAACATGATCAGTGCTATCAAAACAATGCATTGCTTTCATTTTGTAAAAAGTTCCTTTAATAAAAATATTTTTTTTAATAAAGGAATTTTTTTTTACTTCTCTCCTCTTCCCCCTCGTTTGCTCTAAGGAGAAACTTCCCCACTACTATAAATTGTCAAGTTTTTCCTATTCTGGTCCCTTTTGAGATGATATTCGTATTTCTAGACGCCAACCCCTCCCCTCCAGCTGAATTACATACTGAAGCACACTGGAAAAAAGACTTGGTATATACATTTTTAAACACCATCCTCTTCTCCTAACAGTGGATTTTGCACACTGTAATGCAAATTACTTTTGACAGCCATTGCACAGATTTTCAAAATCAGTTTCTTGCATAACCTAAGACGGATCTTTTTTCCCCACAAAGGCAAATTCTTTGGATTTGCGGGCTTGGAGGAAGTGCATCCCATAATAACTAGTAAATCAAAGAGCTAGCGTAATAGCAGAAGCTAGCAGGACCTGGTGGACTGGGAAAATGTGCAGAAAATTTGGATCTCGGGCTGTCACCAGAATGTCGTCAACACACGTCTCTTCCATAAAGACCAGCTTATTAATTTCCAGTGCGGGCAGTCCTCGACTTGCGACCCCAACCGAGCCCAAAATTTCTGTTGCTAAATGAGACATTCGTGAAGTGAGATTTTGCTTCATTTTACGGTATTTCTTGCCACAATTGTTCAGTTAGTAACATGATTGTTACGTGAATCTGGCTTCCTCATGGCCTTTTGCCTATCAGAAGGTCACAAAAAGTGATTACAGGACCTGCCGGACACGGCAACTGTTATATGAGCCGAGGTGGCGCAGTGGTTAAGAGTGCAGTACTGCAACTACTTCAGCTGACTGCTAGTTCAGCAGATCAGCGGATCAAATCTCACCAGGCTCCAGGTTGACTCAGCCTTCCATCCTTCCGAGGTGGGTAAAATGAGGACCCAGATTGTTGGGGGCAGGTATTTCTCTCTCTGGGCACCCTGAGAAATATATCTGCTGAACAAAACTCCGTCCTGGCGACAGGGAAAGGCATCCGGCCATTAAAACACTGTGCTAGCTCCGTTCAGTTGCCCAGGGATTATGGGGTCATTAAAAGGAATTGAAGAAGGAAGGTCCATAAAATGAGGCAAAGCTCACTTAACAACTGCTTGGCTTATCCACAGAAGTTTTGGGCTCCGCTATAAGTGGTTCAGTCGACTACTTCCAACTGACCTTGAAAACTTAAAAAGTAGTTAGCTAGGAGATTTTTTTTCCCCCCTCTCCTGCCATTCCCTTTGTTACAAGTAATTAAAAACCCAATTAAGGGTGCTTTGCATTCCTGGCTAAGGTAAATTAAATCTTGCCTCTACCTTAAAAACCCAAGACAAAGGTAACTCTTCGCTGCTGTTCTGAATTAACTATTGGTAATTGTACAGCAGTAGCTGTAAATACAGCCCTTCCCTGGGGAATCACACCGGCCCCGTTCGACTCAGCCCATTTTTTTAATCCAAAGGCGATCTGCACGAGTTTACAAAGTGCAGATCCCTGTACTTTATATCAATTACATCTCTGCCATTGTAATAGAGCAAAATGGATTATTTTTCCCCTCGGTTCCCTCCCCGTCTATTTTTAGAGTTGAATGGGAACGAAATCTTTTTTTTGATGGAACACTTGGCAAAAACATTGTTACGGGACCTCGCCGGTTACAAAGCGAAGAATTTTCGGCGTTTTGGTTTCAAAGGGCTTTTGTGCGGGGGGCCTATATGAAATATCATCGCGGGACGTTTTGTACACGAGGGATTCCGGAGATTAACCAGGATGGTGGAAAAGAGCTGAAATTAAACAGCAAAAGGGCATCTTGCATAATATAAACCAGGGGTCTGCAACCTTAAACACTCAAAGAGCCATTTGGATCTGTTTCCCACAGAAAAGAAAACACCGGGAGCCACAAAACCCTTCCCGTGCCTGACTATTTCTTGAGCGGCCACAAAACTAGCATATGTAGTAGAATTAAATGTTCTGTTTTCTTCTGAAATTTTTCTTTTCTTGGATTTATCCATGGTTGGCCTCCCGGGGTTGAAAAGCTCAATAAATCGCGTGCTGGCAGGTGTTGCACATTGGCAGTTGTGATGCATATTTTGAGCGACAGGGAGCCGCAGCAGAGGGGTGAAAGAGCCACATGCGGCTCCAGAGCCAAAGGTTGCTGACCCCTGCTATAAACAGAGGCATAGAATCAAAAACATGTGAAGTATTAGTACCGCTTTACAAAGCCTTAATAAGGCCACCTCTGGAATAATGCAAGCAATTTTGGTCACCGTACTACAAAAAAGATGTTGAGACTTTAGAAAAGAGCATCTGAGACGATCAAAGGACTGGAGGCAAAAGATATGAAGAACAGCTGCAGGATTTGGGTTTGGCTAGTCCTGGAAACAGCGTTCCGTGCGCCTTTGGCATTGAATCATGCCGGCCACATGACCACGGAGACGTCTTCGGACAGCGCTGGCACTTCGGCTTTGAAACGGAGATGAGCACCGCCCCCTAGAGTCGGGAACGACTAGCACAGATGTGCGAGGGGAACTTTTACCTTTACCTTTCAAGGTTAAAACCTTACAGTACAGTGGACTAAAGCACTGTTATTAACATTTGCTGCCTGCAATTACTGCAGGTTCGAATCTCGCCAGGCTCAAGGTTGACTCAGCCTTCCATCCTTTCAAAGGTAGGTGAAATGAGGACCCAGATTGTGGGGGCAATAAGCTGACTTTGTATAAATATACAAAAGGATGAAGGCTATTGCTTAACGCATTGTAAGCCGCCCTGAGTCTCCAGAGAAGGGCGGCATATAAATTAAAGCAAAAAAGAAAAAGAAAAAAAACCTTCCAACTGACAAGAGGGGGCTTGATATTGAATTACTTGCCAAAAGCTGAAACCTTTCTGGTTTCTCTTGCAAGTTTCTGAAGCTTTTTCACCTGCTTCTAACTTTACCTGTGTGCCACAGGTGTTCTTTTATTATTCCTAAGGTGTAGTAAAATGACTTTGCATGCCATGAACACTGTGTAAAGCAACCCCGGGAATATTCTTGGCCCTCCTGGTTCCTCTTCTGTGCCATAGATAAGAGAGATTTGGGGGGTGTATGTAAAATGCAAGCAGGTCACGGAGGGGGAGACCCCAGGAAAATAAACCAGTGGCTTTGAAGGTGGGGGGGGGACATTTGCTGGACTGGCAGTCTTCCACCCATTTCTTCTGCAAGCATTGCAACCCAAGAGGATGCTTTGATGTGAGCGCGCCGTCAAAGACCGTTCGGGCTTCTCCGTTAATAAGACGCAAAGCGGGAGGAAAATCTGCAACTTGGGAGGTGGCGCATCGCGGTCCTGCCCCCTAAAGGCATCCATCCCACCCCTTCCTACCATGCTAAGCCGCAAAGGTAACACGGTAGAAACCTCCCCCCCCTCCTTCCCGCGGGTTGCAAGTTTGCTAAAGCGGTGCCAAAGCTCCTTGCAGAGCTCCTAAGAAAAACCAAAAATTAAAATAAAATAGAAAACCCTTTAAAAAAAAGAGAGAGAGAAGAGAAAAATTAAAATAATACAAAATTTTAAAACATGGAAATAAAATGATTAAAAAAACCCGAACTTGAAATGACATATATAAAAAAAATAAAAATTAAGATAAAATAGAAAAAAAAAATAAATTAGAATAGAATATGAATTAAATTTAAAAGGGCCACCCACTGCACCAACCTGAACTCCTTGCAAAAATGAACTCTTCTCCCCCTCCCCCCGGCGGCGTCCTGCTCCCCCTCCCCAGCAATCGTTTTGCACCGCTGGCGCAGCTGCATCTTCATAATTACTATTAATTTCTTTTCGAGCAAAGGGCGGGTCTCCTCCTCGCCGTCGCTTCCCTGCCAGGCGGTAGGGGGCGCGGTGGAGCCGACGCCTGGCAAAGCGGGACGGCTTCGGAAAGAAAGAGCCCCTCTAGCAGGCCGGGGGGAGAGAGAGAGAGAGAGAGAGAGAGAGAGAAGAGCGCGCAGGCGCGCGGGACTTAGGCGCGCGCGCTATTTCTATCTTCTTTTTTTTTCTTTCCCCTCTCAGCCGTTAGGCAGGGAAAGAGCGGCGGCTCGTTCCCGCCACGCCCCCTCGGGCGCTTGATTGTCCAATCAGCGGGCGAGAAGCGCCCGAGATAGAGCCGGGGCGCGAGCTTTGCGCGGGAAAGAATCTTGCGCTCTTGCCAGTTGGAGGCTGGCAGGCGAGGCGGACGGACGTGCCGCTACCGGCTCCCCTCAGTAAAGACAAGAAAAGTGTGTTAAAAAAAAAAAAAAGAAGTCTAAAAACCCACGTACTGTGATACACAACTATAAGGCGCCCCCTTATCCCAGACACGTGCCTATATCCATCTATGTGTAGGTCTAAAAGATACATGAGGCAAAAAAAAGTCCCTTTTACAGGCATGAGGTAACATGCATGTATCACATGCATGTAGGAAACATGCATGAACACATGGAACAATTTAACTGCGTTTTGTGCAAGTGCAAACTGCACCCAGGGCGAGTCTGTGGATGTGTTGTCTCTAAATGCTTTTATTTATCCCTGCAGAAATGGAAATCTACCAAAGCCATCTGAACACCAGCCATTGTTTAACTGTATTAACTCTATTCACCCACGCGGGAGAGATTTTTTTTAAATTTCTCCTCATTTTTTAAGCTCTTTAGCACCTTTTGTGGCTCTGAGGGGGCTTCCATGGGGGGGAGATTGGAGAGACCCTCCACCCCTTAAAATGGTGGAGGGTCTCTCAGGTTGCAGCTCATCACTGAGGAAATAAAACAATTTTTTTCCAGGTTTCTCAAGGGTCTCAGCTTGCCATGGGATTTCCAAATCTCTTGGTCATTTTATTTTATTTTTTTTAATTTTCACAATCTCTCTGCGATTGTGGGAAGGATAGGATAGGAGGGCAGGTGTGTGTGTGTGTGTGTGTGTGTGTGTGTGTGTGTTATTTTATTTTATTTATTTGTTTATAAAATTTGCTCGTGGCCCAACAACTTTTAGCAAGATGCTAAGGAAAAAAAAAAAGAGAGGTTCAGAGATAAAACCAGACCTGGAAAAAAAAAAGGGTTGGGAAAGGAAGGCCAGGAGGGAAGAGCACAGAGTGAAAATATCAATTTAGGAAATGGAGAGATGGAAGAAGAGAAAGGATAAAAGAGAGAGAGAGAGAGAGAGAGCTATTTTGGTCTAGTACAGGGGTCTGCAACCTTAAACACTCAAAGAGCCATTTGGGCCCGTTTCCCACAGAAAAGAAAACACCGGGAGCCACAAAACCCTTCCCGTGCCTGACTATTTCTTGCGCGGCCATAAAACTAGCATATGTAGTTGAATTAAACGTTCCGTTTTCTTCTGAAACTTTTCTTTTCTTGGATTTCTCCATGATTGGCCTACCGGGGGTCGAGAAACTCAATAAATCACCTGCCGCACATTGGCAGTTGTGACGTATATTTTGAGTGACAGGGAGCCTCAGCAGAGGGGTGAAAGAGCCACATGCGGCTCCGGAGCTGCAGGTTGCTGACCCCTGGTCTAGTAGTTAAGGCTAAAAACCAGGAGGTTGTGAGTTCTAGTCCTGTCACTTCGTTGAATATACGCTGAGAGTTTCTGCACCAAAGACAAATTCCTTGTGTGTCCAATCACACTTGGCCAATAAAGAAATCCTGTTCTGAATTCCGTTCTGTCCTGTTGTATTCTGCATTCTATTCTATTCTGCATCCCATCCCATCCTATCCTACATCCTATCCTATCCTATCCTATCCCATCCCGCATTCTATCCTATCCCATCCTATACTGCATTCTATCCCATCCTATACTGCATCCTATCCCATCCCATCCCATCCCATCCCATCCCATATTGCATTCTATCCTATCCCATCCCATCCCATCCCATCCTATACTGCATTCTATCATATCCTATTCTGCATTCTATCCTATCCCATCCTATACTGCATTCTATCATATCCTATTCTGCATTCTATCCTATCCCATCCCATCCCATCCTGCATTCTATCCCATCCTGTCCTACATCCTATCCTATCCTATCCTATCCTATCCTATCCTATCCTATCCTATCCCATACTGCATTCTATCCCATCCTATACTGCATCCTATCCCATCCCATTCCATTCCATCCCATCCTATACTGCATTCTATCGAATCCTATTCTGCATTCTATCCTATTCCATCCCATCCTGCATCCTATCCTATCCTATCCTATCCTATCCTATCCTATCCTATCCTATCCTATCCTATCCTATCCTATCCTATGCTCCATTCTATCCTATCCTATCCTGCATTCTATTCTATTCTATTCTGCACCCATCCTATCCCATCCCATGCCACGCCATCCTTTCCCCACGGAAGCCCCCGGAGCTGCGAGGGATTCCAAACGGGCTGCGCGGGGCTTGGCGACACGCTGCTGTGACGAGTCTCTCTCTCTTTCTCTCTCTCAATCGCTCCTTCTTTTTCTCCCCCTCCTCCTTCTTCTCGTCCTGGCAGATTCTTCCAAGGGTCCGCGCACGAGGAACGAAGCCGCCCGAGTCCAGACCGAGCCCGCCTCCCCTACGACCGACGGACCCGCTTCCCCCGCCCCGGAGCCGGCGGGGTGGCGAGAGGCGCTTCCCCTCCGCCCGCGTCGCTGCTTCTCCCGCGGGAGGGAAACTCGAGCAGGTCTCCTTTCGCCGCCGCCGCCGCTGCTGCTGCCACCGCCTCCTCCTCCTCCTCCTCCTCCCGCCGGCGGGTCGCTGGTGGCGCAGCTCGCCGGCTAGAGCAGCCCCAGCGGCATCTCCTTCTCCTCCTCCAGCCAGGCTACGCTTCACCTGTAGGCGGCGAGGCTCCTCCAGTCTCCGGAGCCGGGCGAGGCGCCAGCGAGTGGCTCCCTCCCGCGCGCCTGGAAGCAGGGCTGGGGGCTCGTCGAGGCGCAGCAGCCCCGGAGGCTCCGATCCCTGCCCGGCGCAAAGGACGACTTGGCCAACTTCGCCACCCGCGGAGGACGGAGCAAGCAGGGGCTGAAGCCAGGCGGAGCGGGAAGGCTGAAGTCCCCGCCGCCGATTATTCCTCCTCTTCCTCCTCCTCGCCAGGCAGTGCCAGCCGCCGCGTCCTCTAGCCTTGCAGCAGGGAAGGGAGGCGATCGCGGCGGCGGCGGCGGCGGCGGAGGAGGAGGAGGAGATGGAGACGCTGCTGCTGCTGCTGCCGCCGCCGCCGCCGCCACTCCTGCATGCTTCGCCCGGGTCTGGGGCTCGCTTAGCCGGCGCAACCAGGGAGCAGCTCCGCGCCGGGGCCGCCCGCTCCAGCTCCAGCTAAGCTGCCTCTCCGCCGGGACGACGGCGCAGCCCGAGGGACCCCCGCGCTCTGTCTGCCCGTCCGCCCTCCGCCAGGCTGCCATGCGGGCACCAAGCTCTGCCCGGCCGGGGCAACTTCTCCGGGACTCCCACGACCCCCGACGGGACTCTACGCCCAGCCCCGCGCCGGCCCGGGAGTCTCCCCGGCGGAGCAACGCCCGGGCGCGGATAAAGTTAAACTTCTGCTGCGGAGACCGAAGAGGAGGAGGAGGAGGCGGCGGCGGCGGCATCTTCTCCTCGCCCTCCCGCTTCCCTCGCCGCTGCCCGGGCTGGTGGGCGTTGCTCTGGGTCCAGCTCCACGTGTGGCGCGCTCTGGCGCAAGGTAAGCGGCCGAGGGACCACCTCGCCTCGCCCGCCCGCCCGCCTGCCTCTGCCCGCAGCTGCCTCCGCTCCACTTTGCCAACATCGGGCATGAATCTGCAATTCCGCCCCGCCGGCCCCGAGCCAGAGGCGGGGGAGCCCGATGGAGCAGGCAGGCGGGACTGGGGGCTTCAGGGATACTCGCTCTGTCGCCCACCCCCCCAGCTCAGACGCTGCAGGCGGGCGAGAGTGGACTGGCCCTGAGGGGCGCTCCAGCCCCCCCCTCTCTGCAGCTGGCAGCGCGGTCCCCTCGGAGCCTTGAGAAGCGGGTGGCGGGCGAGCCAGCCAGGCGCCGGGACGAGGGGCGTTGCTGCTGGCCGCCGGCGCGCTTCCTGGGCCCGGGAGGTCCGGCCTCGCCCGCTCTTGGCTGGAATTGGGGGTGGGTGGGCTCCGGGAACCGGCCAGGAGCGAAGTCTAGCAGCCAAGCCCTTTTGCTTCCCCCCCCCCCCTTTTGAGAAGGGGAGGGCGAGTTCCGTTGCTGGGCTTGCCAGTTCGTCTTGGAAGTTTCCCGTCCGGGCCTTCGCGCCCAGCTGCTCTCCCCCTCCCCATTTGAATCTTGCCCCCCTCCCTCCCTCCCTTCTTGTCCCGAGAAACGCCAGAGGCCAAGCCAAATATTGGCAAGCTTCCTTCCTTCCCAATCCTTTCACAAATCTTCCCTCGAGTGAAAGTGGCCCCTTCTTCCCTTGTATTTTGCATTATCCCCTTCCCCCCTTCTTCTTATTTTTTTTCCCTCTCCTCTCTTTTGGATAAATATCATCATGACCTTTGGGAAGATAAATATTTGAACGGATAGTTAAACGAGATTTCTCGCAGTCCGCAGTGAAGCCAGTTTTGCATGCACGGGCTTGAATCAATTAAAATGACCTTTCGGATATTATTTCTCTCCCCCCCTCCCCCCTCTGGTTGAAGAGTGAAAGTAACTTTCCCTAGAGAACGAATTGAGCCTCTTCTCCCTGATTAGCTAATAAGACCTGAGCATTTGGGAGCAGTCAAGACAAAACAAGTCTTCAGCTTGGTGCAACAATAACTTGGAAATATAAGCCTTGTTGGTGTGTTCAGTAGAAATTGCTTTAAAAGGTACTTAGGAACTGGATTACCTTGCCAGAAGTTTTTATTTTATTTTATTTTTTTGGAAGCTTCCGTGTTCTGCAGCTTTAAGAAAAAAGAGACTTGCTGTTTCTCGGTTATTGGAAGATGTTCCTTTAGTAGTGCAGTGTTATGGCTTGGATAATGAGTGACCTTCTGAATACTGTTGAGCGAAGGCCACTCCTTGCGATGTCACATACTTGTAATGGTCAGCGGGCATGCACTGCCAAGCTAGGAAATCACATTTCGAAGGGATAACAATAGGAAGCGCTTAAAGCTCACTGGACCAGGGATTCAGCTGCTAGCATATTTTGACCAGTGTTTAAGTGACCACTTCATTTCTGGAAGCGCTAACAATGTGCTGCTTACTACTGAGCATTTCTTTCATAGCGCTCTGAAAACTAATAGGATTGATTGAGGAGGGCATGCAGCAAACACAACTTGTTCAGATCTTGTGTCTGTGATTCCTTGTCCCCTAAAGTTGATTTACATCAATGGTTAGGATCGAATCTTTTAATGAACATAAAGGGCGCAATGGAAGTTCGTCTCTTAAAGAGAAAGGATTGGAATTTCGTTGGTACTTCAAAATGCCTGAATTGGTCAGGAGCCCGGGACTCTTATGGGTTTCTTGTAGCAACTCAAAATAAACAGACCAACAACATAGAAAGTCTTGTTCTAAACTATTAATAAGTCCGGGACAAGCAGCTCTCCTGCCCCATCTTGAAAACTAGAATATTTAAGATATAAACTTTATTTATTGGCGCCTGCAACATCTTGTATGTTTCGTTAGTTTTTAAGGGATCACATTTCAAATATAGAAACAAGGCCAAGTCCTGGCATTCAGGACTATATGTCACTAAGTTTGTGTGAATTCTTTTCGAAGGGAAACCAGACACGTGTGGATATCACCAAATTGCTCAATCAAATAAATATGGTGGCTTTGGCAAATGATCCAGTATTTCAGAGCTGGTGGCCTTTGGCGGTGAAACTGATGTTAATTCAGGGCATTCGGGCAGAAGGAAATGGAAGAAATCCCTTCCAGAAAGAAAAAAAACAAGCATTTTTTTTTTTCAGATTGTGGAGATTGTCATCTAAAGTGAAATCTCATGACAAAATAGTTAAGTAGAGTTTTCATCCCAATTTGGGGGCATTGGCAGCACTGGATAAAACTATTTCTTGTTGCTCTAGATTACGTTGTTTTGATTTTTACCTATACCCGTGATGGCGAACCTATGGCACACCTGGCACAAGTGGCACAAGAGCCCTCTCTGCGGGCACGCAAGCCATCGCCCCAGCTCATTTCTGCTGCACCTCCTGCCAGCCAGCTGGTTTTCGGATCTCTGCCGCGCATGCATAGGGGGTGGGGCACATGCGGGAGACACGTGCGCAGGGGCAAGGGCGCATGTGTGGGGAATCATGCATCCATGCACTGGGGTGGCACATGGAGGTCGCACACACATGCGTGGCGGCGGGGTGCACGTGGAGGCTCGTGCATGCATGTGGGATGCGCAGGTGTGTGTGTCACGCTCGCATTGCATTATATGTGTGTGCGCACTTTCGGCAGGTTAGCCATCATTGACCCATACTGTAAATCAGGGGTGTCCAACCTTGGCAACTTTATGGCTTGTGGATTTCAACTCTCAGAATTCCCCAGACAGCATGACTGGTTGGAGAATTCTGGGGATTGAAGTCCCCAGGTCTTCAAAGTTCTCAAGGTTGGACACCTTTGCTGTAGATCATTACTATTTGAAGTTTTCAAGACGGGAGATAACAACTTTGTCCCTCCCGAACAAGGTAGCTCTAGTTATCTTGCTTCATATAAATAACAGAATGACAGAATAACAAAGTTGGAAGGTCTTACTTTGGCTTGCTTGGACATCTTGAATGGGCTGCTAATTTACAGGTGGAGAGTGAGGTCCTTATTTTTTAATGCCAAATAGGATTTCAGAGTATCTCCCTACTTAAACAACAACTACCTCTACCCTACCCTATTTGCAATCTGGTTTTGAAATCTTCAGTTTCCAAAGCGACTTAAGAAGAAAACTTGGCTCTCTCTAACTGATGCTGTGGATCTTGGGGTTCTACTTGGCTATAATCTGACAATGCTGAAGTTGGTAAATTGTTCATAATTGTTATAATTGGTGGGCTGAATATGAGATTATGTTAATTTCCTATTAGTTAGCATCTGAAAGAGTTTGAGATCTGTGGGACAAAACTTGAGCTGTCAGATACGATGAATAATTTTGAGCTCCCTCTGGTTTTACATCTCTCAAGCAGAGATAGTTCCACATTTATATTTCCCAGAATATTTACAGTCTCTCTCTCTCTCTCTCTCTCCCTCCCCCCCACCTTTCTTTTATTAGCACATGTTCTTTACTGGCTTTTTGAACAGTTTTTGCTTTTCAGTATTTCGTTTTCTTGGCATATGTGAGCATATTTTCATACAAAGTAACTTCCTTCCAGAAATTTAATACAAACATACCCAATGTAACAATTCAGCATGGGCCAGTTACAGATTAATCACCTACATAAAAGGCATTAATCACATTGTTACTAAACAGGTTACAAACAAGAAACAGACCCATACACAATTTACCGTACTTTCTGGAGTATAAGAAGCACTTCTCATCCCCCAAAAGAGGATGGAAATGTTGGTGCGTCTTATACACCGAATACAGCCATTTAAAAACAGGCCTGTTTTCGGCCTTCCAAACCCCCAGGAGCACTCTGCAGGCTTCCCAAATCTGTGCGTCCTTTTTTTGCGAAAAACGGGTCTGTTTTTCGCAAAAACAGGATGCACAGACGGTTTTGGAGGCTGGGAGGGCAAAAACTTTCCCCCCTTGTTTACCTCTTCAAAATCTTGGTGCGTCTTATACTCCAGTGCGTCTTGTAGCCCCCAAAATACGTACTTTGGGTGCAATTTATTGATTGGTCCAAAGTTGTTTTCCCCCCCCAAATGGCTGTGCAGATCTCTTTACTTGGTCTAAAGCTCAAATTGACTAGAAGCCTTTTCTACAAAGTCTTACAAGGGAGATTATTGGGAGCAGTTTATAAAATGGAGAAGGTCAAATTTAAAAGTGATTACAAGTGACAAGTTCATAAAGCCCCCCCCCACCAAGAATCTTAAATCTTCAACTTTTTCAGAAGTTTTTCTTTTAAGTGTTATTTTTTTTCCCCCTAGTGACCTCATGCCCTTCATTTATGGCCGAAATATTGCAACCCCAGGAAGAGAAAGAGGTGGCTATCCAGGTATAAGTGTACTTGGAGGAAACTGATTATTAAGATTTATTTCAACCCTGATGGAGGATCTTTGCTGAGGGAGAGGCACAATGGAGATGTCGGTTCTCTTGAACTCGTGCTGGGTTGTCTGGTTTGAGATTGGCAGGCCCTGTGCCAATCCTCCCTGTGCAACCCCCCATCAGTGTGGCAATGGTTGGAATTCTGTTGAACCCCTAAGATATGAGCTGGGGAGATCCACAGTTCGTTCGTTTTTTCATTTCCCCCTGCTATTCTGCCTGTACATGGACCTGCTGAAATCAGTCATCCAGAGACTCCACGAAGTACCACGGTTGTTAGTATTTATTTATCTATCTATCACAAATGCTTTTCTGCCCCCTCAATCATTCCCTTTGAAGCACCTTGCCTGAACAACATATGTTACTCACCTCACAATAATTAACACATTATCAGTGTTATCAGATAACAAGTAGTCAACGGAAGCTATAACACACTGGTAGTTTGCTAATAAACCACAATGCACTCATAGTTTGCTACTGCTGCTCAATGTATCCCTACCCCCACCCCATATTCTACCTGGATTAAGGTTAAGAGAGGTGGGGCAGGTCTTTTGACAGTTGCCTGGGGGAGCTGTGATGGATTGGGCGAGAGCTGGCAAACTGCAACTGAATCCAAGATAAAGGAGACAAGATGGTTACAGGCCTGGAAAGTAGGGAGATGGTTTGAACTGGATTTGAAGTGGGATGACCTCTGAAGGACCCAGTGCCTCCATTGGGATCTTTTTAAATTTTCAATAGAGGCAAGACTCTTCATCAACCCTACCTCACCTCAACGACCCTACTAACTTCCCAATAAAATTACTGCAACCAACCATGTGTTTACACAAGGAGTTGACTCATGAAGTCTACTCAAAGAGTATGTGACCTATGACCTTTTTCACATGACCATTGCAGCATCCCCATGGTCACATGATCTAAATCTGGACCCTTGGCAACTGACTCATATTGATGACAGTTGCAATGTCCCGGAGACATTGGGGACAATGTCAAAGTCAATGGGGAAGTCAGATTCGCTTAATAACCATGTCACTAACTTAAGAAATGCAGTGATTCACTTAGCAACTGTGGCAAGAAAGGTGGTAAAATTGGGGGGGGGGACAAAACTCACTTAACCATTGTCTTGTTTAGTAAGAGGAATTTTTCAGCTCAGTTGTAGTTCTTGGGCAGCAAAATGGGACATCCTAAATGCCACCTACCTGATCTGAAACAGCTGCCCCCTTTTCCTGTGAGTCACCAGGCCCAAATAAGGAGCTGACTTTAGCTAATAAATCCTTTCTTTCTTCCTTAAATACAAATAGAATTATTAAGGGAAAAGGCATATCTTACCAGAGGACATCTTTCAACATATACTTTTCAATAATAAGCATTATTTCAAGCATTGAAAGATGGCCTAGACAAATTATTTTCTTTGGCACTTAACAACAGGAGCTGAGTTCATAATTTTTTTTAGGGAAATAAAAGCACAGGGTATAGCTTTAAGCATTCTTTAATGTAAAAGCGTACTTTAATGTTTCAAGAAAGGGAACTTGCCAGGTTTCCTTAGATTAAAGAGATGTTGGTGCAATGTTTTATGACACTTGATCAAATCTTTAATTTAAAATGGTATAAAGAGCTGAATACTTAAAGTGAGATTAATGTTCCATGTGCTTTATTAGAACCAAAAAAAAAAAAAAAAAACCCTGATGGAAGAGGAACATATTGTTATGTGACAATGGGGCTTTTAAGACATCAAATACATGACTTGGTAGCATTGGCAAAATGTGCTAATTTTAATAATTTCATAGAATAAAAACAGCATTTAACCAAGAGGGGATGAAGAATTAAAAAATAACACTCAGTTTACAAACTTGTTATCCATCCAACAGAGAGAAATATTTGAGAAGTCACAGTGTAGCCAAAACCAGCGTGTAGAAAGACTGTAGAAATTTCTCCTGACAGGTTGCAAATCATCAGATCAGAAATATTACGGGGAGGGGGCTTCACAATACACAGCAGAACTACTTTCTTCATGATTCATTTCAGATGGTTGCAAAATGCACATTAATAAGCTTCTTTTGAGAGATACTGTTGAACCTAAACAGAACCAGCTCTTGGCTGACCTTTGGTGCCTAAGAAAGATATTTCTACTCACTCTATTAATAGAAGAATATGGATATAATTTGGATAGTCACCCCCCTCCCCTCGTTGTCTTAATTTTATGTATATATTTGTGTTACACTGGCAACAACTTTTCTGGAAACCGTATTTTCCAAAATGGCTTGGCATCCTTTCTGTCACCTTGCCAGCAAGTTGGAAAGACGATGTGTGGGAGATATCTGATCTCTTAGAGTAAGTATCACTGCTGCTACCCCAGGGATGGCATTGGAGAAGACAGATGGAAATACTTAGCTCCTTGAGGTTGGCCTCTCTATTAAGCACCAGCAGTTTGTTGCCTTGGGAAATGTCGAAATTGGCATCCTTTAAAAAAAAAAAAAAACGAACTAACTTCACACTTGGATTGTAACAAAGAAACTTTTCTCCTTGTAGCCGAGATGAATTTGAAGACCTGATGGAAAACATATTTTAGCTTTTACTTTTTTTTTTTTTAATTTGATTTATATGCCACCCTTCTCCGGAGACTCAGGGCGGCTTACAATGCGCTAAGCAATAGCCTTCATCCTTTTGTATATTTATACAAAGTCAGCTTATTGCCCCCACAATCTGGGTCCTCAATTTACCTACCTTAGAAAGGATGGAAAGCTGAGTCAACCTTGAGCCTTGGCGAGATTCGAACCTGCAGTAAATTGCAGGCAGCTGGTCTTAATAACCAGCTTAATAACAGGGTGCCTTAGACCACTGTACTACCAAGGCTCTTGGTTGAGGAGAAGGGTGAATAATGATATTAAGACAGATGTATCATCACCCTTGAGAAAGCGCATTGTAATTATTGTCTCACCAAAGATAAGAACAATAAACTTAGACAGGAAATCCTTCCCCTCTTCTGTTTTCTACTTTACCACCTCCAGAGGACTTTTACTTCTCCCTGCTTAAGCTCTGTTATGCTTTGCAGTGGCAATCTGCTCTTTATTTTGACTTATGAGCAAGTCAGAAAAAAATGGACTCTGACTTGCACATGACACTAGTACTGAGGGACAGATAAGGTCAGCCCTGACTGATAATGAAAAATGAGATAGCGGTTTGACGACTCGGTACACCAATAACGTAGGAAAACCTTTTGAAGTTTCCACACAAGAGAAGTACAGGGACACAACTCAGTCGATGATGTTGGTTCACCTGGATTTTATTCTTCTTTTTTAAAAGAGAGAAAATATGCAATAATAGAAAGCGATTCGGCAGGAACAAGCGATCTGATCCACTATTCCAATCATTCATCGTTCTGTGAATTCAGCATGCATTTTTTTTTTTAAAACAAACTTACAGGTTTTGACAGCTGTGTACTTCTTTTGCAGCTTTGGCTAGAGGCAACGTGGTCTATTCTAAAAGGCAAATAATAACATTTCTTGTGAGACCAAAATGAAAAGACATTTGGTATCAGATCTGAGAGAGCAGAGTTAACGGCATTCGGAGAGTCAGCCAATTGCACCAGGGTTCTCTTTCAAAGCTTAGCATAAAACACTTAATTTCACTCAGATACAACAGATTGTTTTTTGTTTTTTTTTTCATTACGCCCTTTCAGAATATTGTGGCTTTCACTACCCACCATTTTAATATTCTTTATGTGCTGCCAATCCATCTGCTAACCGGAATAGACAGAATTATTCATTCTGGTACTGTATCCAGGCTCCTATCCCCTGAATCAGGAAAGAGTTTGTAACAGAACCATCCTAGAGACGAGCCTTCTAGGCAATACCTGGAGTACTGGCCTTAGGTCTTGAGTAGAGTAGAGTAGAGTAGAGTAGAGTAGAGTAGAGTAGAGTAGAGTAGAGTAGAACAGAACAGAACAGAACAGAACAGAACAGAACAGAACAGAATAGAATTCTTTATTGGCCAAGTGTGATTGGACACACAAGGAATTTGTCTTTGGTGTATATGCTCTCAAGAGAATAAAATACATTCATCAAAAATAAAAAGATACAACACTTAGTGATAGTCAAGGTTACTGATAAGCTATCAAATCATACTAGGAAACAAATAAAAACAATAAAATTGAAAGATACAAGCAACATGGTTATAGTAATAAGTGGGAAGAGATAGATACTAGTAAGGATAATAGTAATACAGTCTTAGTAAATTATTTGACAGTGTTGAGGGAATTATTTGTTTAGCAGAGTGATGGTGTTCGGGAAAAACTTCTTGTGTCTAGTTGTTCTGGTGTGCAGTGCTCTATGGTGTCTTTTTGAGGGTAGGAGTTCAAACAATTTATGTCCAGGATGCGAGGGGTCTGTAAATATTTTCACAGCCCTCTTTTTGACTCGTACAGTCTACAGGTCCTCCATGGAAGACAGGTTGATAGTCATTGTTTTTTCTGCAGTTCTAATGATCCTCTGAAGTCTGTGTCGGTCTTGTTGGGTTGCAGAACCAAACCAGACAGTCATAGAGGTCAGAGAAGTACAGGAAAAGGGAAGGTGTGCTGTTTCCTCATCCCCATTGAGTTGAATTCAAGCTTGATGTTTGTGCCTCTCTGTTCCATTGCTCAGCATTCTGGGACATGGCGGTCTAATTGACAATCCATCCACTTCTGATTCCAGCCCAATAATATCTCTACCGGTGCTTTGAAATTGGCAGGGTTTCCACCTGGCAATGCAGGTAGTCAGGTTGAGGATCTGATGAGCTCCATCTGTTCTTTCCGCTTCGCTCTTACTTTCCCAGACATAACAAGATGTGAAGCCCCCTAGAAGGGGCTTTGCATATTTTTTCAACAGCCTTGTAAATACATTAAAAAAAAAAAACCACAGACACCCTAGTCCATACAAAGTATGACAAACCTACCTCCAACTTCCAGATCTTATCTTTAAACATTTAAGTGCCCTCACACTTAAGAGAGATTCTCCATCATCCAGGTCATGATGTCCCAAAAGTGCTTTTCCAAAAGGCAACTGGGGCCTGTAATGAGTGAATCCCACTGATTAAACTGATATCTTGGCATTATGAACTTTGAAATCCTAACGAGCCCAAGATCTATAGGAGAAGGAGTGGCAGAACCTGGGGGCGGAGTGAAAAGAGGAATCAGCCTAGAATCCCTCCGTAGTCACAAGCGAGCTAAGTTCACCTTCCTTAAATTCTAAAGTTAGAGCCTTATCTAAGGCCAAGCAGGGGCTAATTGTGATGAGAAGATTCCTATGCATGACTAGCAGTATATCATTTCAATTGGACCTTCAGGTGTGGACCTGATCTTTCCTGCTTGACACGAAGGCTGATAGTTTTTGCTCTAATTCTAGAAAAAGGGTCCAAGGAACAAGCCACCAGAAAGCTTTTATGGACTGTAAATGTTTGGTCCTGCAACAGACCTTCCAGATGCCGATGGCTCCTACTCCTGTCCTCTATGATTAGTGTACACGCCATGCTTTTCGTTTTCAATGATGGATGTGTTTACTTATTTATTTATTAAATTTACTCACCATCCATCTTGCTGTCACGCCACTCTGGGTGGCTTAACAATCTGATAAAACGACATTAGAAAAGATTAAAAGAGTAAGACCACAAACGCATTAAAATCAACAAAGAAGGAGCTAAGGTAGCGAGAATAGAGCGGAGGCGGGTTCTTCTCTTGGGGTGTACTTATGTACCTTTATATACACACCTGTTGCATATACACCCGATGTGCAGTCTTAGTCCTGTCTAATTTTTGGAGTGCAGCCCACACCAGAGGTGGATTTCGGCAGGTTCTGACCAGTTCTGGAGAACCGGTAGCGGAAATTTTGAGTAGTTCAGAGAACCGGTAGTAAAAATTCTGACTGGCCCCGCCTCCATCTATTCTCTGCCTCCCAAATCCCAGCTGATTGGGAGGAAATGGGCGTTTTGCAGTAACCTTCCCCTGGAGTGTGGTGGGAATGGAGATTTTACAGTATCCTTCCCCTACCACGCCCACCAAGCCACACCCACAGAACCTGTAGTAAAAAATTTTGAAACCTACCACTGGCCCACACCACAGCACACAAATATTCAGACTATCTTTTGCCCTGTGCTGCAACCTGATCCATTCCTATTATTACACCTATTTCTTCCTCATTGCCATTTGCCTTGTTCTCTTTTCCATCTGCCCAAATTCAGGGATCCATTTTACCAAGAGACTTGCTCTACAACCTGGAAGGACCATCCATTTTTGTCCATCTGTGTCTCAAGTTTCATTCTCCAGTCCTTCCTCTTCACTCCCTTCCTCCCTGAAAACATTCCTTAATCTGTCTTCCTTTCTCCATTCTGTGTCTCCATTATATTCTATTGTAGATAGAAGTAGCAAGTCTTAGCTTCCTTCTGCTCCTCCCAGTGAGTTTTCCTCTGCCCAATCAAATCTGGAACCTTTCCTTTCCTTTCCTTTCCTTTCCTTTCCTTTCCTTTCCTTTCCTTTCCTTTCCTTCCCTTCCCTTCCCTTCCCTTCCCTTCCCTTCCCTTCCTTTCCTTTCCTTTCCTTTCCTTTCCTTTCCTTTCCTTTCCTTTCCTCTCCTCTCCTCTCCCCTCTTCTTTTTTCTTTTCTCCAGAACTTAAACCAGACTTTCAAATTAAATGGCAATTTGCAATGTTAACCGGACAGATTGTTTCCCTTCAGATCTTCAGAGGGACAGTTGTCAGGTAGCTCTGCGATGGTGTGAGATTTTTAATTCCACCCCCGTCCCCCGCTAGGTATTTCACAATTGAATTCATTTGCTCAAGTGCCTTGCCTTTTGCAAAGACATAAATCATGTGTACAAACTTTGCAAATGCATGGAAATCAAGGGAGAGAAAATGCATTCTCCAAAGAGACAGGGGAAATATTTCTAAGAGCCGGGCAGGTTGTGCATTCTCCCAGAATTTCATTTCAACACTCCTCCCACCCTCCCACCTTAACAAAGATCACTCCTAAAAAGCAGCAACCATCTGATTGTGTTCCTGTTATCCTGGTTGTTGTTTCCCCCCACCCCCCCCCCTTGCCATCTGCCTTAGCCGCCTCTCCTTGTAGGTGCTAAATTTACAACTTCTAGGAGGAAAGGAGAAATTTTGCAGGTGACGACAAAGAGAAAGGAAGGGGGGGGGGGAAACACCTGCGGCTTCCTTGCAGACAGTTGTTACTTGCTACAGGTAAGAAGAAAATTACATGGTGGGTTTTAGAATCTTCACTTGATGTGGATTGTTAATTTTCGAGATGATGATTATAGACAACCCACATGCTTGAAAGGCTAATAATTTGAAGGCGCCTAATGATTTTGTCGGTTGTTCAAAGCCGGCATTTATTACAGAAGAATTGCCATTAAGATAGGGGCAGAGTTTGGCTCTTCACACTTCCAGTTGGATATTTTGTTATCTTTCTCTCTCCCCCCCCGCCCCCCCCCCAAAAAACCCCTTAACAAATCTGAGAACTGAGATGGTTTAACTTCTGGCGGCTTCCCAAAAAAGGAAGTAGTTTGGTGGCGGATTTGTTGGAGAACTTTACCCAATATAATCTACAGCTCTGATGCTGGGCGTGATCCATCCTACTCTCGACCTGTTGCATCTGATTTAGAGATCCTGTGTACTCTTTCAAGATTGGTGAAGGGTGGCCTGGTAAACCCATTCAGTTTTCTTCCTGTTTTTTATTTTTATGATGGACTAGCTGAATACTAGCTCCGCTATGAAACTATGTGACCGGGCCTGATAAATCAACACTTACAGCTTGAAAATTAATGAGTAGTTATGGATCGGCCTCTCCTCTCCCCTTCTCTCCCTCAGGCTTGCCCCAGAGAAGCCTCTCCTCTCTATCCCCTTCTCTCCCTCAGGCTGGCCCCATAGATCCTCTCCTCTCACCTTCTCTCCCTCACCTTGCCCCACAGAAGCTTCCCCTATCCTATCCCCCTTCTCTCCCTCAGCCTTGCCCCACAGAAGCCTCCCCTATCCCATCCCTCTTCTCTCCCTCAGCCTTGCCCCATAGAAGCCTCCCCTATCCTATCCCCTGCTTGCTGCTGTGAAAGTAAAACTGAAACTGAAACTCCTCTCCTCTGCTTGTGTTTTTGCATTTGGAACAGATTTCTTTTCAGGTGGGGATGGGGAGTAGAACTACTTAACATCCGAGCATGTTAATCATAATATAAGAAATACTAATGCTCTGATGGTCATTTCGAAAAATCCTTTCTCAGTGAGCACCTAGAAGCCAAGAGGAACATATGTGGCAAATTTCAAGTTTGTAGGCTTTACAGTTGTGGAGATTTTGTGATGATGCATGAGTGGCATTTCTCTTTTATATATATAGATTATTGCAGATGATTGTGGGTGGTGGTGGTGTTTTGTTGGTTGTAGAACTCTAAAATGACACCAAAGATCAAGAAATGTAGGTTTTCTTCTTCCAAGCTTTCCTAGAAACTGGCTGGAATGTAAGCACTTCTCTTTCAGATAAGAAAGCAGCTCTTGCATACTTCTTCATCTCTACTTTAGTAAATAAATCACACTTATTTTTTTTTTCTTTTCTTATTATTATTTTATGGTAATGGCAGATCTTCAGGGACTGAAATTGCCCCCCCCCCCCCGCTGCCAGATGTCCTGTCAATGGGAAGCTTTTTTTGAATACCAAAAGCAACAAATGTTCAGCCTTCATTTTCCAGAAGACCAGTTCCAGGTGTCCCAGGGGTTTTAAAATTTGAAGCATTGATGCTACAATATGTTATCACCCATTTGCCCAGAACGATTGCCAGTCTAGTGTTTATCACTCCGGGATGCCTACTTTGAACTGCTGTGCAATATTGTAATTTTATTCCGTTCCCTTTTCTATTTGTTTCCTTCTTCATAGAAGCATTTTAAAAATATATATATTACTACTACTGGTAGGAAACCAGCTTAGTGTTGTAGAAAACAGAGCTTGGGTTAAAATCCATGCATCGGGGATTTATATGATCTTGTACATCATGCATGCCACTTCATCATGCTTGTCGTGTTTTTATCTTTAATTGCTAGCTTAATTATTAAAAAAATGATCGTTCTGAGCTGCTCAGAAGGTTGGAAATGGTGACCATATGACTCGGGGATGCTGCAACTGTCCTAATAAATGCCACTTGTCAAGCGCCCAAATTTTGATCATGTGACTGAGGATGCTGCAGTAAGTTGTCCGTATGAGGACCTTTGTAAGTCTTTTTTTTGAAGTGTTGTTGCAACCTTGAACTGTCACTAAATGAATTCTAGTACGTCGAGAACTACCTGTTTCTTTTATGCAATTACATTTCAGTTGGAATCTATTTGCGATTGACTGTCCCAGCTCCTTTATACGAGTCTGTTGTTCAGTGGTGAAATTCAAAAATTTTCCCTACCGGTTCTGTGGGCATGGCTTGGTGGGCATGGCTTGGTGGTAATATGACCAGGTGGGCATGGCTTGGTAGTCATGTGACTGGGTGGGTGTGGCCGAACAACTGACACACACACAATATAAAAGGAGCTGGACTTCACACAAAATGGCTCCTGCAACAAGAGGGAACCTCACAGAGTCACAGAGAGCTCAAAAACAAACTAGGACACTTTGCACAAAAATAACACAAAAGCTGTACAACTGACTCACACACAATGCAAAAACAGCTGGACTTTCACACCAAATGGCCCCTGCAACAAGCAGGAACCTCACAGACAATCAGGCACAGCTGATTGTCTCACAGCTGATCATCGGAACTTTTTTTTTTTTTACTTTTTAAAGCATTTTTTTACTACCTGTTCCGGTGAATAGGTAGTAAAAAAAATGCTTAAAAAAAGTTTTTATAAAGTTCCAACGATAGCGTGGCACAGCTGATTGTCATAGCATTTTTTTACTACTGGTTCAGGCGAACGGTAGCAATTATTACTACCGGTTCGGGCAAACCAGCCCGAACCGGTAGCATTTCATCCCTGCTGTTGTGGCTCTGGTTCTTTTATTACAATAACGTCTCCTTTTTTTTAACCTGGGAAAAAATGAACATGCTCCGTTCATCTGCGGCATGATACATTTGTTGTGATTGCCTAAGTGTTGCGCAGGGTAGGCAACACGGTCGAAGTGATAGCCTCCTTTCACTTCAACAGAACATCACACTCATGTACTTAAAATATTCATGAACTGAGCTGCTGCATCTAGAAAAAAGTATTTAATGGGGCTTACGGTAGTATACAGCAACTTGAAAATTTGGCAGCTATAATAACTTTAAAAAAAACATTAAAACCTATGGAAGCAGAGCCTAATATTTTGGCCCAGCTGTGCGCTGTTTTCTTTTTTTCTTTTTAATAAAAAGCAAAGTTACAATTTTCCTAAGCCACTGATATAAACTGCATTAAAAAGTAGTCGTATAGTTACTGCTATGGAATCTCTGGTTGTCATTCATCTTGACTTAATGGCATGTTCTGTTTACTGCTGAATCATTGCAACCTGAAACAAACAGGCATGATGATGTGGTAAATTATGACATATTCCAGCTTTTATTTCCCCATCTGTCAATTTGTACTGATAGGAGGTATCCAGCTGTCAGTCAAAGTTGAGCACAGAGGGTAATGATATTTACCACTGATTCGGATCCAAGATTGATTTCTATCACATATTCATGTAAGCAGATTAGTTCTGAACATGCTAACAGAACCTTGTTATTAGTGCAAGAAAATCAGTGTCTTCCTTCATTTTCTTTTCTTGCAATAAAACTAGGTCCCAAACTCAAAATCCTTCTGGCGGCAGAGGAAAATATTGAAGTATTGAAAACAGACCAAGTTAATTCCTCAGTTTATCTTAATATGCCTTCATAAGACGTATTTCAAACCTGAGAAGTTTTAAGCATCTTTGCTAAAATAGAATAGAATAGAATAGAATTCTTTATTGGCCAAGTGTGATTGGCCAATACAAGGAATTTGTCTTTGGTGCATATGTGTACATAAAAAGAAAAAAAAATACATTCAACAAGAGTCATAAGCTAGAACACTTAGTGATGGTCATAGGTTACTAAACAAATAATCAAATCATACTAGGAAACAAATAAAACAATATAAATTGTAGAGATACAAGCAACAAGGTTATAGTCATACGTGGGAGGAGATGGATGATAGGAACGATGAGAAGATTAATAGTAATGCAGACTTAGTAACTAGTTTGACCGTGTTGAGGGAATTAGTTGTTTAGCAGAGTGATGGTGTTCTTGTGTCTAGTTGTTCTGGTGTGCAGTGCTCCATAGTGTCATTTTGAGGGTAGGAGTTGAAACAGTTTATGTCCAGGATGTGAGGGGTCTGTAGATATTTTCACAGCCCTCTTTTTGAGGGCTCGACCTAACTCAACCTAGTTAGAAAAAAAAAATTGAGACCAGCTAAAGTAACTTTAATTATCGTCTGGCATGTTTTGTCCTGTGGTTATTGAAAATGGTGGCCTTCCAGATACAGGGTAACTTGGGGGAATCCTATTCGGAAGGCAGCAACTTTTCAGGAGTTGCCCGCAAACGCCTGACACAATTTTCCCGAGCGGAATAGAAGGGAAAGTGGCGCCAACGGCTGGGTGCCAAGAGGGTGAAAATGGTCAGGAAGTTAAGATGCTGAAAAGAGTATTTGCAACCTTCGGAGGGCTGCACCGCGTGCCATGTTAACAAGGCCTCCTAGCAGAGCTGTCAGTTTTCATCATATGAACTTGGACAGTTTCCCCCTCCCTACTGCTTATCTCCACTTTGATCCTGGCTTCCAGAATTGCCTCGGAATGAAAAAGCAGCCCAAGAAGTCATAGTTTACAATCTCTTCAAACCAGCCCGAGACGATAATTATTCTTCCTACTCAATGCAGGGCTGGCTTTTAGTCGTCGGGGGTGGTTGGGATAAAGATCAAATCCCATGAACCCCAGCGCTTGAGGTGCCAGCTCATAGGATTTGCGCTACGTATTCTGCTGCCGGCGTAACGAAACCGTTTGAGCTGCCAGGAGGACTCGAGCAAAAGCAATTTTGCACACACATCATGTAACTTGAGTGCCTGTAGCATCTTGTGGACTGTGGAACATGGGTTGGATGTAACAAGGCAGGTTGAGTAGGTCGCAGACTTGAGTAGGAAGCATCCTTCAAATGTTTGGCTAGTTGACCTGGCCAGGTTGTATGGAAGGACCTAGTGACACCAACGCTGAGCCCTGTAAGTAGTTATTTCTTTAGGAACAGACTTATCTGATGCCCTGTAAAATTGGCTCACCAGTTTCCGCATTAAATTTCCTCAAGGGCCCTGGAGTGACGCTGTTTGGGAGCACTGGGGATTCCTCAGCTGCCCTTCTAAGCTGGCAGGCATGAACAGAAGGTGTTCGCTAGGGGCAGGCTGGATGGCATGTGGCCAATTTCCCTCCCTTCCCCCTCTGCCAATCATTGCAGATCGCTTGTCTCTAATCCCAGGCAAGGGGTATTTGTTTTTAATCAGCCCATAGAATTGGCAATCCCGATAACACTGGTGAACGGGAGGAGGTGCAATTCCAGTCTGGGTTGAAACCGATTAAAAATAAATATTGGTTTTAATGTCGGCTTCCCAGAAACGAAAGAGTTTTTAACCATGCTTTCATTTTAAGATCACTGCTGGTGTTGATTCTTACCTGAATCTGAATACACACACACATAAGGGCTGTGTAGCTTTAGAGCTTAGGAACATGCCAGTGCATTATAGCAATAGCCATCGAACTTAGACATATAGCAATAGCACTTAGACTTATATACCGCTTTACAGTGCTTTCCAGCCCTCTCTGGAAAGCACTGTATAATAGCTAGTTTTTAGTGCAATTGTAACGGGACCCAAAACACGCTGTCGTTTTTAAACCTGACTGTGCTACCTTCCATTTTATTAATGCAAAAGGTACTTGATTCTCGTCAGTAGTAAAACAATGATATAGTCTAAAGGTTGCTAAGGAAATCTTTGAAGTTAACTCTTCTTCCAGTTGGCTGAAGGTAGCCATGACTCACTTCTACAATTCCCTAGCATTGCTATGTTGCCAAGATACTGGAAAGAGGTTTTATGAGCAATACTGGAATCACACATTAAATAATTGTTTCCATTGTTCTGCTTAAAAAAAAAAAAAGTCCAGGAAGCCCAGGAAGCCAAAAAAGATGATGAAATCCTATTCCATTTCCAGAATGGAGGTGCAAGCCGGGTCCTGAATTTGTAGGTTGTTTCCTGTTTTAAAGGATATGACTGGTTCAGCTTTTAACTATTTGTTTTCCGAGTGGGAATAAAAAGCACCCACTTAAAAAAATAAATAAATTGCTGAGTTGGTCACCACGATAAATTTTTGTAAAGCTCAGGCGTGTCTACAAGATATGGTTTAAAAAAAGCGAAGAAGTTAGAATGACATCTATGGTCTGATTGAAGTTCTGTCTGTCTCTAATGTTGTGACTCCCATCTGAAATGAATTCAGAGAAACAGAAGCACAGAATAATTAAACAGTGTTCTCTACTTCAGTCAAAATATCAAACCTTCAAGTTCATTTATCACCATGTCCTTCCGAAGGAAGAAACTTCCTCCCGCAATTCCACCTCGCCTGGGTGAGTAAACTCTCAGAATTCACCACCAAAAACAAACAAAACAACAACAACAACAACAACAAACCACAACCTAATCAAACTATGGAAGATAATTTTTTTTGCCTCCATAACCAATTGCAAGCTCCTGCGTCTCTTAGCAATCATCGTATTTAACAGTTGGCATTTAAGTGTCCATCTGAGCTTTGTCTGTTAAAAATGTTGATGTCTTGGCAGTGTCAGAGCAACACTGAACGGACTGTGTATTTACACACCTGGTGTTAATTACACCTTTTTTAAACATTTGCAGCATCAATAATACTGACTTCCCGTTGGAACAAAGTTGTTTCCCCCCCCCCTCCTCTGAAATCAGGGCCCAACTGTACACCTTGCCTTCAGTCTTCCCTGCAGTTCCTGGATTTCTGCCATCCAAATTTTGCAGGGTAGCCAAGTTGCAAGGTGTTTCTTTCTTTCTTTCTTTCTTTCTTTCTTTCTTTCTTTCTTTCTTTCTTTCTTTCTTTCTTTCTTTCTTTCTTTCTTTCTTTCTTTCTTTCTTTCTTTCTTCCTTCCTTCCTTCCTTCCCTCCTTCCTTCCTTCCTTCCCTGCAGTTCCTGGATTTCTGCCATCCAAATTTTGCAGGGTAGCCAAGTTGCAAGGTGTCTTTCTTTCTTTCTTTCTTTCTTTCTTTCTTTCTTTCTTTCTTTCTTTCTTTCTTTCTTTCTTTCTTTCTTTCTTTCTTTCTTTCTTTCTTTCTTTCTTCCTTCCTTCCTTCCTCCCTCCCTCCCTCCCTCCCTCCCTCCTTCCTTCCTTCCTTCCTTCCTTCCTTCCTTCCTTCCTTCCTTCCTTCCTTCCTTGTGCTTTGGCTCATGCCAAATTGCAGGGTGTAGTTTTCAGGCAGAAGCAGCAGAACCCACGTAGAGGTGGCCTCTCTCTTGCTCCCTAGCTCCAGGTACACCATAGGCAGTCCCCCGCTCAAAATCAGAGCAATGCAATGTGCTGGGTTGTTTATTTGACTCCCGCAGAAAAAAAATAATAAAAAAAATCAGTGTTTATACAGCTGCTACAGAGATTGAGCTGTTTTTTCTTTCCATTTTTTTCCTTTTCTGAAACAGCCAGGACAAGTAGTAGATACTCCTTTGTATCTGAGTGGAAACTCAGTTCAAGTGTTAGGCTGCGTTTATATGATACGTTTAACCCATAGATAACTTAAATGTGGTTTAGTCAGCCAGCTCCAATTTCTAGGTTTACACAACATTGTATTGTAGATATGGGCTGAGGCAGCAAATCAGCATACAATGGGGCTGTTTAGTTTACGGTTCAGTGCATCCGGTGGATGAGGTCAAAGGAGAAAGATCTGGAGATGATTGTGCTAGCTCCGCTATGCACCAAAAGCAGTTAAAGAGAACCAGGGGGTACAGCCAGTCCAATAAAATAACAGTATAACTCCCATCTCCCCCTTCCCAAAAGAGCTGATAGCATTGAAAGACCTGGAATAGGGGGAGATATTCAGAATTAAGGAGCTTCTGGACTCTCTGCCCCTTTTGTTAGTCTCTCCTTTTTGAATAATCTCACTTTAAAAAAAAACACGCCTCACCCTTGCCAAGAGTTATGAGTGCCTCTATGAGCCATATGTATATCAAGAAGCCAGAAGCAATTTAGCACAACCACATTTGGCTGGCAAGTAGATAAATTCACTCAATTTGTCTTCTGAGAATGATTTGCAGGAGCTAAGCGGGCAAAGCCGTCGCTCAAATAAAACAGGAAATATTCTTTTCTTTCTTTTTTTCCAGAGGTTACTTACTGCAGCTGGGGGAACAGTCCCTAAACTGGCAAATTTACACTGCACAAAACGATCTCTTTTGTAAAAGTCCAGTAGAGGGAGTCTGGATTCAGTGAGGAAACAGGAGACAGCTTGCAACTCCCTTGTAGACTCATAAAAATCTATAATAATCCTGCATGGCAACAAGTCCCTAATAACTCACTCAGCTGTGTACCTAAGGACCACGCTGTTCTCCTATAAATTACTGTAAAGATGACTGCAAATAATCTTTGTGGCTTGCATGCAACTCCATACATATATGTGTGTGTGTGTGTATATATTCCCCATGGATTAAATGTAAAGAGACAGCACGTAATGAAACTTTAGGTGGGTAGTTTATGTTCATTGCATTTTCCTAATTATTCTCGCAGCGCCTTCAGAATATTGATTTCATATTGTTGCCTTGGATTAAAACATAATAAGTCACTAAATATTTCAGACAAATCAAATGGATGAGCATAGCAGCTTAGACCCTTTAATCTACAAACCTGCAGCTCTTTCAGAAATTAGATTAGTTTTAATGCCGAATCTCTATTTGCCGAATGCTGTTTTTAATTTAAGTAAGTTAAGGCTATATAACTGATTTAAGACCCTCTCTCTGCATTTTCATACAGTTTAGAGTGATTTTCATTATTAAAAGTAACAAAGTGAACGGTGCCTCTTCTAAGTAAATGGCCATTTTAATTATTGCGTAATTAGTGTAAATTCATAATGTGTGTATGATTTTATTGTTCGAGTAATATATTGTTGTGCATACCTAAGCAGAAGAAGTAGCATTAGAATCAGCACGGAAATTTCTGACAGAGTGAATTCTGCCATTTTACTGCATTTCCTGACTGCCAATAACTTTAGTAAAATATTATAAGAAGGGTTAAAGGTTTTGGGTTTAAAAAAAGAGCAATATCCACTAGACCAGGCCTTAGGAGCTGTCATTTCAATTTAAGCTGAAAAACATTTTAATGACAACAGTAAAAAAGGGCCTTCGGTATCTGAATTAGTATTGATTGTATTTGATGGCATTTATAATCATCACTGCAGACAAATAAGCTGTCTTGCATTCAGATTTTTTTCACCGTCTATTTGAGTCCCAAAGAATTATCAATATGGAGCAGGGATGAAATGCTATCGGTTTGGGCCGGTTCACCCAAACCGGTAGTAAAAAATGAAAAAAAAAAAAAGTTCCGATGATCAGCTGAGCGACGCACAATCGTCGGAACTCTTTTTTTAACTTTTTAAAAGCATTTTTTACTACTTATTCACCCAAGCCAGTAGTAAAAAATGCTTTTAAGAGGTTTTTAAAAAGGTTCCCAGGATCGCGCGCCACAACTGTTCACCCCCCCTGCACTGTTCTACTTACCTTCCCAAGCCTACTTTTGGCACATACTCTGCGTGCATGCACGCAATTTGTGTTTGGCGTGCACTGGGCATGTGCACGCAAAGCGTGCGTTTGGCATGTGGTGCGCATGCGCGGCTAGCAAACCTGTAGTTCAGATTTCACCACGGATATGGAGGTACACCTTCAATGAAGAATTTTCAGTATGAAGGATTCCCCGGAATCACCCAGACTTCAAATGATCTTCACAGCTTCATGTTGAAGTTATGGTGATTATGTGTACGGCATTGGAAGATTTGGAGACAGAAAATCCCGTAGAAGTCTGTATGTGGTCATTAACAACAACAACTTGATGGCACATAATCAATTGCGAACAGCATTTCGTGGGGCAATACACTTTATTCTTGTCAATATGAAGAGTTTTCAGAATATTTTTTGTTCCGTAACACAGGGAAGTACAGAACTGAAGCAAACTGGGAAACTTCATATCACTTCCGAGCTATGATTTTTGCATCAAAGCCCCAGTGAAGAGAAAAAAAGGCTTTGCTTTTCGCTAACATTTGAGTAGAATTTTGGACTAAAAGCAGTTCAGTTCCAACGATTGAATCCTTCCATTTCCTCATCAATATGCCTGTTGGAAACAACAACAACAACAACAACTAACAATCGGAACAAAGAGAAGAAAATATGCCTTTACAAGTAAGGATTCAGAAGGCTCCCTTACTAATTATCTTACTAATTATCTGTCTAAAACAGAGGTGCCCAACTGTGGCAGCTTTAAGACCTGTGGAATTCCCCCGCCAGCATGTTGCTGAAGTTGAAGTCCATAAATTGAAGTTGCTGAAGTCTACAACTTATTGAGGTTGGACACCCCTGTTTTACAAGCCGAGACAACTGTATGGAAAATGTTGCAAGGTACCCCCTATCCTATATATTTGGCAGAAGTGCCTTTCTAATGATCAATGGCAAAGATCTCCCAAAGAGATCCCTCTGCATATACCAGACATATGGTTCTAGACCCAGAAGAAGGGATCTGGATTTTACTTGGCCACAGGAGTAAACCACAAACAGTGTGTGGATTATACTTCTTATCACTAAGTGTTGTACCTTATGATTCCTGACGAATATATTTTATTTTTTCTTTTATGTACACTGAGAGCATATGCACCAAAGACAAATTCCTTGTGTGTCCAATCACACTTGCCCAATAAAGAATTCTATTCTATTCTATTCTATTAAAAAATGCACACACTGCAACTGGTATGTTTATGTTGCTTGTGATAAACCATTAAAGAATTTAGGAAGTTTGCAAACCCCAGGAAAATCCTGATCTCCAGGCATTGGTTACGAGAGTGATGTACTTAGTTTGGCTTGCTGTGGAGCCCAAGGCAAACACTGCTTCAGTAACCTATCTCGTTACGAATTGTGCCGAAGAGAAAATGAGGGTCTTTTTAGCATGCATGGAAATTGTGTGCCTGTCCACCTCCAGACTGGGTGCTGTGAAATGAATAGGCTATTCTAAACAGTTGGGCAAATGTTTTCTTTAGCTTGTCCCACCATCACCAAAAACAGCAGCTGAGCAGCTGTGAAGGCATGGAAAACAATAATTTCTGCCTGTCTCATCGTCTAAAATAAAGTTTGAGAATGCTTTTAATGGTACGATTATAAACAGTTCCCAATTTGGAGCAATCTCGCCAAAGAATGCAGTCTATGTTACAAAGTCTAATGTTTTAAGAAACATTCGTCATCTAGATAAGAGGTCAAAAATAACCACAGGGCCCTGGCCTCTGGACAAGCATGTAACACTGGTAGATTTCCACTGCTCTTAACACACCTTTAACCCATTTCTATGTTTTTGTAGGGAAAGGAACAATAATTCATGGTGATAGCATTCCGTGTTTGCTAGTGACAGGATTATTTGGCTCATAAATCCCTTGCAAAGATGAAAGCTTTGGCTGTTCACTGCAAGAATGGCAGGAAATCATCACAGTAATTACTGGTTAGTTGGGGCAGTCTGTCTGAACATTCTTCGTTAAATGTTACAACCATTTAACTTAATTTAACACTAAGTCGTGCAGGTCGGTTCTCAGGTGAACATCATGTATGTATTGGAAGTCACGTGTTTCAGTGTTAATTTATTTTCAGGGGGGAAAGTCCTACAGTGGGTGCCATACAAAGTGGACTTTCATGCAAGAACTCATCTGTTCCGATGGAAAAAACAGATTTTTATTTATTTCTATTCGCTCCTTTCCTGTCCCTCTCCCATCCAGATGGATACATACATATTTTAGTACGGCAGTTTTATTACTGTTTTTAACTTGATTGTAAAGATGCACTGAAATATTTTATGGGACACATAGGATGGTTAGTTGCCCCATAAAATAATTGTGTTATTTGACTTGTTTGGGGAAGTGCTCCTAAAAGACTGGGGATTTAAATGTTTTTTGAGCAAGATTTAAGTTGTTGTGTATTTAAGCTAATTAAATAAATATCATGCAAAAATATGGAAATTAGAAAAGCACCTTGCTGTTAAGACATTCCGCGAATTTTATCTTCAGGCTGTTAAACCATCATTAGTAACCAAGTTGGGAGCTATTTCGCTATACAGTTTTTGCACTGTTTGCATTAGAAGCAACATTATCTTTCAGAGAATAGCCTGCCCACAGATAAAGCCCTTATGAATGCCATTTATAATTAAAACACGTTCAAATACATTTCACAGTTTATTGATAGTGAAAATGAGCATCTTCCCTTCACCTGTTCCAGCCGAGAATTAGGAAGCACCTTGGACCGGATAGAATGGCATGAAATGAAAACACCCCGGCCGAGCTTCAGGCAAGTGGGCAGTTTGTTTTCATTATTTTCTGAAGCCCCTCCTGGGTAGGCGATTTGAAAGCTGTACAATTTTAAAGCAATTAAATAAAACGAGGCTCACTGGCCCAGAAAACACGAAGAAACAACGCGATATGTATTGCAACTGTCAGAGCTTCAAACCAGCTCTTCTGGAAGATGGTGTTGATGCCCCATAATAGACTCAAAAGGCTGGTTGTATTTAGGAAGAGTTTAGGAAGAATCAGAACTGGACATATTTCCATGCCGATGATGGCCCGTATCATTCCTGCCAAAAAGTGTGGCATTCTCCTGGAATCCTTTTACATAAAGGATACATACATTATGCTTTTCTTTTGGGGGGGGGCATCTCCCAGGCTTTGAGTTTCTCATAAAGATGGTTGGTCACTCAGCAGTTGTCCAACCTCCCATGAAATGTATGTTCCTATCAGTGGTGGGATTCAAATAATTTAACAACCGGTTCCCTGCCCTAATGACCGGCTGGGTGGGCGTGGCCATGGTGGGCGTGGCCAGGAGGTGTGACAGGCAGCACTTGGCCTCCTGCACCCCCACGGGAGCAAAAACAGGCTGCACCCCCCCCCCCGTGTCCCGTTTTGGGTCTAGAAGGCCTCCCAGCATTTACCTAGGAGCCAAAAAGGGGCAGGGTTGGAAGGGGCGGGGCCAGCCAGCCGTTTAACAACTGGTTGGCCCGAACCGGCTTAATCCCACCACGGGTTCCTATGAAGAAGATGCTCAGATGAATGTTTGTTCCGCTTTGTGGTATGTTGCTCATAAAAGTGAAGTACCAAACAAGCTGTAAACCACGCTGCAACATGCTTTCCAGCCTTAGATTCTTGGTAGAGTTTTATCTCTTTTTATATTGATATTCAGCCAGTGTCTACTGACATGAATATGCACCAACCGGCAAATATGTATTGTATTGGTAATCTTCCGTTCTGCAGGGACCAGTTCTGGCTGACTGGCGAGTTCTTCTTTGTCCCCAGATTGGAACGCAAGTGCATTTCTCTTATTAGATTTAACCAGCATGTAATTTTACATTTGCGTTGATGCTAATTTTAGGAAGGAGCTAAGTTTCACACACGATGCTATGGCCTAGGAGTAAATAATTTAGTCTGTTCGACGATTTAGGGAAGTATTTTGTTTCATCCGTTTTAAAGCCATCTCCGTTGCAAAAGGGGGCATTCCGCATGATATCAGGATTAAAAATAACGATACAATGGTAAAAACAAATAGCGGCATCATCCCGCAGTATATATATATATATTTTAATTTGATTTATATGCCGCCCTTCTCCGAAGACTCAGGGCGGCTTACAATGTGCTCAGCAATAGCCTTCATCCTTTTGTATATTTATACAAAGTCAGCTTATTGCCCCCACAAACTGGGTCCTCATTTCACCTACCTTAGAAAGGATGGAAGGCTGAGTCAACCTTGAGCCTGGTGAGATTCGAACCCTGCAGTAATTGCAGGCAGCTGGTCTTAATAACCAGCTTAATAACAGGGTGCCTTAGACCACTGTACTACCAAGGCTCTTGGGGGAAGAACAAACCAAGGCCAGTATCAATAATAAAAGAAGGATCTAATGAATCCACGGAAGGGGTAGAGCTTTACATAAATGGTGCCCCCTCCTTGGCTGTTTTCTTGCAGACGTTTCATTACCCAGATAGATAACATTATCAGTGCTAGAAGGGAGTGGAATTTGGGAGGGGGAGGAGCAGGGGTGGGTTCTAATTTTTTTTACTACCGGTTCTGTGGGCGTGGCTTATTTTGTGGGTGTGGCTTGGAGGTCATGTGACTAGGTGGGCATGGCTAGCTGGTCAGAGTCATTTCTGGAAGGTCCTCGCACTTATGACCAGTCCTCGCACTTACGACCTGACTCATTTGTTTGCTTTTAACACTGATCAGCTGTAGGGCGGCCCTTTGAAGCCCCGTGGCAAGAGTTTAAACAGTTTTTTTCCCTCTAGTCATCAGCTGGGACTCAGGAGGCAGCAATAGATTGGGGGTGGGACCAAATAAACGGTAAGAATAACGTGGGGGGTGGGGGGGGTGGGAGGGCGGAGGGGGGAGAACCGGTTCGGTGACGTCATATCGTCACCGCTACAGGCTCGGCCGAACCGGACCAAACCGGGAGGGAACCCACCACTGGGGAGGAGGAAGAAAAAGAAGAAGAAAAAGGAAGGAGGAGGAGGAGGAGAACCATGGGGGCCTTGGCAATCTCTGAGCTTGGCTGTTTTCCTGAAGACATTTCATTACCCAACTCGATAACATCATCAGTGCTAGGAGGAAGTGGGATTTCTCTCATTTTATAAGCTATAGTGGCTTGCCCTGTCAGTGTCGATGGGAGTGTTCTTGGTGGCTCCTTGAGTAGCCTGTCATTTACTGTTAGTTTGTTTGTCTGAGTTGGCAGTTCCTCAGTTAGGATATTGTTTACTTCTCGATGGTTGGCCTAGTATTAACCTTGATATTAATCTTTGCTCATCTGGGTGTTGATGACTGGCCAGGAAGTTCCCAGTCTTGGCTCTGAAATCATAATTCTCTCTCACTAACCTTCAAAGAGACAACCAGCCCCAGGGCCCAGGCGATAACTTCCTAAATCATGATTGCAAAAGGAATGGAAAAAAAGAATTAACTGGCAAATGGAACCTTTGCGGGGAAAAGAAAAAAAAAAGAACCTCGGTGTTAGGTATTATTTTGCGTCAATTTGAATCCATCAAGGGTTATTTCTTGCAAAGTGTGAAGTGCCAGTGTAGGCAAAGCAAGCTTAAACACAGATATTTATACAGGAGCAATCAAAACGGAATCTGCACTTGGACATTATAAATTCAGATAAACGAATCACTCCAGTTATATCCTGCTCGTAGTATATTTTAATTTCCCTCCGTGTATTTTCATGGTATTTAGAATTTTCTCACTATTAAGGTTTTTTTTTCCCCTTTTTCTAAAAGTATGCAGTATTGATCTTAGTTGGTTTACATTAATCACAGTGACAGAATGCAGATTAGATGTGCATCAGGTTGTATTGAACAGATTCGAAAATACCAGGAAGGAGCTATTAGGGCAAGATAGTAATTGGACAAACTGATTGAAGATGGGATCACACAGAAGATATGATCTATCTATGATTGCTCCCCCTCCCCTCCCCCACCCCAGTAATCCTGGAAGTTGGAACAGTATCACCAGTGGGTAGATCTCTTCATTGGTCAACCTGTTCTTAGAAGTACAGAGGAGAGGTCTGTATCATTATTATTATTTTCAGATCCGTGTGGTTAAAAAGGAATGAAGCTCTGTAAGCAAAAATCATATTGTTATTGACGTCTGAATAGATTAAGATGGAAGAGGTTTTTAACCTAGTCAAATGCATCTTGTTGTACGTAACTTAAAAAAAAAATACTGCTTTCTTCCCAAATTGTCACCACGATACACCTTCCCCAAAGCTTTCTCTCCAGCAAATCGTAGAAATTAGTGTAACCTTATAAAAGGGTAATGGCTGCAAAGCACATTTGATGACAAAAAACAATATCAAAAACCAGTACAATCTAGAACTGTCTGAATCATTTGTGCAACCAGAAATTTACACGGGACCAATGGGAATGGCCTAAACAACAAAAAGCGAAGTGAGTTGCTTCTTGATCACATTTAAACAGATTTTTATTTTACTTTATCACCTGCAATCTCACCAGTTGGTAGAATAGAATAGAATAGAATAGAATAGAATAGAATAGAATAGAATAGAATAGAATAGAATAGAATAACAGAGTTGGAAGGGACCTTGGAGGTCTTCTAGTCCAACCCCCTGCTTAGGCAGGAAACCCTATACCACTTCAGACAAATGGTTATCCAACATCTTCTTAAAAACTTCCGGTGTTTTGTTTTATTTTTTGCTTTAATTTATATGCCGCCCTTCTCCGGAGACTCAGGGCGGCTTACAATGCATTAAGCAATAGCCTTCATACTTTTGTATATTTATACAAAGTCAGTTTATTGCCCCCACAAACTGGGTCCTCATTTTACCTACCTTTGAAAGGATGGAAGGCTGAGTCAACCTTGAGCCTGGCGAGATTTGAACTTGCAGTAATTGCAAGCAGCAGATGTTAATAACAGTGCTTTAGTCCACTGTACTATCACTGTATTTCAGTGCTGAAGCATTTATACAACTTCTGGAGGCAAATTTGTTCCACTGATGAATTGTTCTAACTGTCAGGAAATTTCTCCTTAGTTCTACTTTGCTTCTCTCCTTGATTAGTTTCCACTCGTTGCTTCTGGTCCTGCCTTCTGGTGCTTTGGAGAATAGCTTGACTCCCTCTTCTTTGGGGCAGCCCCTGAGATATTGGAAGACTGCTATCATGTCTCCCCTGGTCCTTCTTTTCATTAAACTAAACATACCCAGTTCCTCCATCCATTCTTCCTATGTTTTAGCCTCCAGTCTCCTAATCCTCTTGGTTGCTCTTCTCTACACTCTTTCTAGAGTCTCCACATCTTTTTTACATCGTGGCGACCAAAGCTGAATGCAGTAGGATAAGTGCTTTTTTTCTATTTCCAGTTCCAGGAGTTCCAACTTCCAAGATCAGGCATTTAGAAAAGTTGAGAGGAGCAGAAAGTTACGTCGAGTGATCCAGTTGTCCATGCATCCTTTTTAGTCAGCTATCCAGTAGGAGTTTCCTTTAAACAATGCAGAGATATTCCACAGTTAACTCTTAAAATATATGCCTCCCCTTTGACAGATTTCAGTTCCATTCTCTTGAAGTACCTTGTTTTCCCCAAAGGTCTTTTGCAAATCCCAGTGTGACAGGAAATAAAAAATATTGATGGTAGCATTTATTTATTTTTTTTAGCTTTTCTGTGTAGAGAAACAGAGGGAAGCTTTTAAAGTCAATGCAAATGCTGCAATGCATGGTATACTTGAATAACATCACAGAACAGGCAAAAATCTTTTTTGGGGGTTTACCCCCCCAAAAATGATACAGAAATCCTTTGGAGGAGAGGGCTGTTATACCTACAGGTGAACGTTAAAACGGGGGGGGGGGGGCGCAATGCAATTTGCAAGTGTTGTAGCCTCTTGTCCCTGTTGGTTGGTTGGAAATTATGCACTTTTGTTTTAGTTATTTATCTATTAAATTTATGTGCTGCCCCTCTCCCCGAGAAGGCAATCCTGGGCAGCTTTATGGAGGAGAAAGCGCAGCTGTGACATGAATGTGCTGCAAAGGTACTTTCCGTGCCCTTTTTAAACATCTCCGTGCAAACCTGTTTAGCTGTTTAAAACTTGTTTTGGAAATAAGTTCGTTGGCAGATTCTCATTATTTTTTTCTTGCATTTCTTTTCATCCCCCCCCGCCCCCTCCTCCTTCCTGTCATGTTTCGCCTGAATAACCTGAGATTCCAAATCATATTTGGTTGGAATAGAATTACAAAACACATTTTCATTTTCTTGATAGCTTACAAATAAGATACGTCAATCGGAATCTCCAACCAAGACTAGTCTTTGGGCAGAAATATATCCCCCACCTGTTGGAAAGGAATACCTCTATATCTGAAAGAAAAACTCATAGCTGAAACAGATATGGGCGGCAACTGCTCGCCTAAATAATTGGTTGGGTTCCTGCCATCACAACCTGATAAACCACAATCAAACCATGTTATAATGATGGGTAAACCCAGCATATTCTGCTTTTGAGCATGATGTTTCTGTTTCAAAAAAACAGAAATTGTTTGTTGCTGTTGTTGTTAGTTGCAAAGTTGTGTCCGACCCTTTGCGACCCCATGGACAACGTTACTCCAGGCCTTCCTGTCCTCTACCATCCCCCCGAGTCCATTGAAGCTCTCGCCGACTGCTTCGGTGACTCCATCCAGCCACCTCGTTCTTTGCTGTCCCCTTCTTCTTTTACCCTCCATCGTTCCCAGCATTCGGCTCTTCTACAGGGAGTCCTTCCTTCTCATTAGGTGGTCAAAGGATTTGAGTTTCCTCTTCAGGATCTGGCCTTCTCAAGAGCAGTCAGGGTTGATCTCCTCTAGGACTGACCAGTTGGATGGCCTTGCAGTCCAAGGGACTCGCAGGAGTCTTCTCCAGCACCAGAGTTCAAGGGCCTCAATTCTTAGGCGCTCAGCCTTCCTTATGGTCCAACTTTCACAGCCATACATTGCAACTGATAAAACCATAACTTTGACTATATGCACTTTTGTTGTTTGTAACTTGTTTGTAAATTGTAAATTGTTTGTAACTACAGACAATAGAGTGAATCTTAGTATAAGCTAGAAGCCTTCTGAACATCTCTTTCCTTCTTGGTCTACATGACGGTAGATTACCAGATCTACCACGTAGGTTGCTATCTCCTAATTCATTCTCCAAGAGTGAGGTTTGGTCCAACTTTTTTCACCTCAAATAATAATTGAAGTATGAAACTGCAAGAGGGGTTCCCACCCCAACCCCAAGCTATATGATACCTTAATTTTCCCACAATGTGTTTTCAATGGGATTTATTAAAATCAAGAACAGCTACCAATGCAAAATTTAATTTATTAAAAAGCATGCCGTCAAGCGCCTTATAATCAGCCCTGTTTTACAACGAGGATTGGAGATTTTGATAAAGTCTCTTTATTATCAAACCTAGATAGTCTACCATACATTTCACATACGACTAAAGATTTTTCTCCTGGCTTAGTTACATCACTTAATGATTTAACACAGAAACATCCCAGTTTGCCTTTCCTTCTAATAGGAAGTCAGATTGATAAACCCTCTGTGTTCATTAACTTCCCGTTGTAATGAAGCATCTAATATAACGTGGGTGATTGTCATTCATAGTAACGTTTGGCTTTTTATCCAACTGTGCATGAATAGTACAATTAAACATTTGGTATATCCCTCATTTAGAAAAACTGGTCTTTAAGAGACCACCGATTGAACAAATTTCTAATTTTCCATTCAAAAGGTTTGGCTGGCAAGCGAGTTCTTTTTATTTGTCCTTCATGGAAAATAAAAAAGGCCTAATGTTAATTTGCCTCCCCCACACCCTAATAGTAGACGCAATTACTCCCAAGTATGTAAAATGAACAGACGCAGTATAATGGGGGAACAAGAGCGCTCGTGTTAAATGGATATAAAGAGTAAGCTTTGCAGAATGAGTAATTTTAATTTGCTCTGCCGTAGCAGGAATGGACAGGGGCCGGAACGTTTGTTTTTGGAAATTTAATTGCCATCTGACAACATATTTCTCTCAACCAGGTTTCCTACTGCTGCTATTTATTTATTCTCCCCCCATTCAGTTTATATCCCACCTTTCCACTCAAAGCAGCTTAAAACATTTTTTTTTCTAAATCCCGAAAGTTCAAAGAACACGAAGATTAGAAAGGGCTTTTTAAAAAGATTCTGCTCAGCCTTTGAAGGACAGCAGAGCAGACCAAGCTGCCCCCTTCAGCCTAGACGAGTGAGCCGCCAACTGAAGAGGGACCTTCAAAGCAGGGGTGAAATGCTCCTGGTTCAGACCGGATCGGGCGATCCGGTAGCGATTGTGGCAGGTGGTTCGGAGAACCGGTAGCGATGGTGGCGCGAGGCTCCACCCTGCTTTTAAAAGTAGAAAAAAAGGCTCTGACGATCGCGCGCCACAGCTGTGATTGTCGGAGCCTTTTTTTAACCGTTTAAAAGCATTTTTTTACAACATATTCGGCCGAATAGGTTGTAAAAAAAAATGCTTTTAGAAGGTAAAAAAAAAAGGCTCTGATGATCGCGAGGCACAGCTGTGATTGTTAGAAAGGTTTTTTAAAAAAAAACTTTTAAAAGCATTTTTTTACAATCTATTCAGCCGAATAGGTTGTAAAAAAGTGCTTTAAAAAAGTTAAAAAAAAAAAGTTGGCCACGCCCTCCCAGTCACATTACCACCAAGCCATGCCCACAGAACTGGTAGTAACAAATTTTACATTTCACCACTGCTTCAAAGGTCCTTTTTCCGGGCTCTTCATAGGTTTATAATGGAAAGAGAAGTCCGTTAGGAGTCTCCTGTTTTTGTGAAAGATCAAGTGAAGGTCCAATTCAACTGATTTATTGCCTAAATTAAAACCTCTGTACAGGAATCTTCTCAACGGACGGTCACCACTTGGTCGGAGGATAAGAGTCCATGGAATTCAAGACTTAGTCCACTTGTAGCTACGTAGGGATTCTAGACTGCTCTCTCTTTTAACTCCGCCTCCAGGTTCTGCCACTCCTTCTCCTAGAGATCTTGGGCTCCTTAGGATTTCAAAGTTCACAACGCCAAGACATCAGTTTAATCAGTGGCATTCACTTATTACAAGTCCCCAAGCAGGGGTGAAATGCTACCGGTTCACACCGGTTCGGGCAAACCGGTAGTGATAAAAGCTACTAGTTCAGACAAACTGGTACTAAAAAAAAAAAAGCTACCGAACCGGTATTTCCGACTATTAGTTGTGACACGCGATGTATATTCATTAGAAAGCAGGAAATCCTGCTTTCTAGCAAATATAAATTGCGTGGCACAACTGTTCCCCCAACCCTCGCTGTTCTACTCACCTTGTTAAGCGCGAAGTGCCTGTTTGGACACACTGTTTGGTGTCCTTTTTCTGCGTGAAGTGCCTGTTTGGTGTGCACTGTGCACACATATTTGGTGCGCACCGTGCATGTTAGGGCAGCAAACCAGTGGCAATCCATGGAGGATTTCACCACTGCCCCCAAGGATGTTTTTCCAAAAAGCAACTGGACTTTCTTGGGGGGGTTTTCCCCCCTTGAAAACGAAGAAGTGAAACCTTTTCAAGGAAAAAACCCTCAAGAAAGTCCAATTGCCATTTGGAAAAGCACCCTTGGGACATCATGAGCTGGATGATGGAGCATCTCCATGGACACTCATTGCAGGCATCATGTGATCTGTGTGGTGGAATATAGCCTGGATCCCCAGGAGGGAGAGGCTACAATCCAGAGGGCAGAGCTTCCAAAGCAGAAAGAGAGGGTTAAGGAGTCTCCTCCCTGGCGATTCCCAGAGTATACCTGTAGTTATGCAAATAGTTGCTTTAAGAAAGCTGTATCAGACTGGACTGTGGACACCTGTTGTAAAATATGAATTTCAAGTAGTTTAATGCTTGTCAAGATTACACTCTCAAGAAAGTCTCCGTAACGCAAAACTATATATTACCGATGAATGGGTTGTGTTCATTCTCTCGTAGATCTGTAGCTTGCTGATCTGGTGCCAACCCAGATGGTATTTAACAGATAAGCTATGTGCTTTAAAAATAATAATAAAAATAAACGTTATACTAATAAGCCGGGAAACAGAAGCACAGTGTATACTTCTCAATGCAACAGATCCGGCACAAGCGAAATTCCTTGCACCAGATGGAACTGAATCGATAAAAATCTTAAAGTAATTATATAGGACGCGCAAACAGCTGACAGGTTTAAGTGAAATGCTCAAGGTTTATGTAATGAATATTCATTTAAGCTTATAGTTTAGTGAGAACCGTCTTAACAAGTGCTTAATTGTGAAGCTCCCAAGGGCTTTTTTAATCCTATCATGATATTCCCCTTCCTGAATCATAGAAGGAATCTCTTCTCCAAGATCTCTGGAAGGTACTTTCCTCCTCTCTTCTATTCAGTCATGTCTGATTCTCGGACAAGTAAGTCCCTGCAGTTTTCCTGATAAAGTTTTTCAGGAGGGATTTGTCATTGCCTCCTTCCTCGGGCTGAGAGAGAATGACTGGCTCAAGCCCACCCACCCAGCTTTCATGCCCATGAACTCAGGGTCTCTGTTTTCTAGCCTGATGCTTAACTGCTAGATCAGGGATGGCGAACCTTTTAGAGACCGAGTGCCCAAACTGCAACCCAAATCCCACTTATTTATCGCAAACACGGCAATTTAACATGAATAATGAGGTTTTACTACCTAAAATAATGGTAAGCAACGCAGGGTTCAGCTAATTGTTCTAAGAAAAAGATGATAAATGCACTTCTATGCCCGTTCATTTTTTTCCTGCTTTTGAAATATTACGTTTAGCAACAATATCATTTTTCTCTTTCCCCTCCTCTCTCTCTCTTTCCCCCTCTCTTTCTTTCTCTCTCTTTCCCTCCCTCTCTCTTTCCCTCCCCCTCTCTCTTCCCTCTCTCTCTCTTTCCCTCTCCCCTCTCTTTCTCTTCCCCTCCCTTCCTCTCTTTCCCTCCCTCTCTCTCTTCCCCCTCTCCTTTTCTCTCTCTCTCTTTCCCTCCATCTCTCTCTTTCTCTCCCCCCTCTCTTTCTCTTCCCCCTCTCTCTCTTCCCCTCCCTCTCTCTTATCCCCTCTCTCTTTCTCTCTCTCCTCTCTCTTTCTCCATCTCTCTCTTTCCCTCCCCCTCTCTTTCTCTTCCCCTCCTTTCCTCTCTCTTTCCCTCCCCCTCTCTCTTCCCCCTCTCCCTTTCTCTCTCTCTCTCTTTCCCTTCATCTCTCTTTCTCTCTCTCTCTCTTCTCTTTCTCCATCTCTCTCTTTCCCTCCCCCTCTCTTTCTCTTCCCCCTCTCCCTTTCTCTCTCTTCTCTCTCTTTCCCTCCATCTCTCTCTTTCTCTCCCCCCCTCTCTTCCCCTCCCTCTCTCTCTCCCCCCTGTGGAAGAAACACGATGGAGCTGGGCTGGGCCGACAGTGCACGTGCCCACGGAGAGGTCTCTGAGTGCCATAGGTTCGCCATCCCTGTGCTAGATGAATCTGGCTCTCGTACTGCTCTTGTTAATAAAGGCACTTACGGTTGTGCAAATGCTACATTTTGTAGATTTCGTAGTTTGTGTGATGCTTTAGTTCGCACCCAGCCATTTTTTTTGCCTTTCTTGTATTATGTTCTGGCAAGAGGGAAGAGGGACTAGTTTTGCTTCTTAAATGAGGATATCATTTATTTAAAAAGCAGATGGCAGTTCGCAGTAGCGCTCAGTTACAACTCGTGGAGAAAACAAGATTATTATTTTTTTTTTTTTGCATTTTCCTTGACAGCCCCTCATTGACCTTAATACTTCCAAAGACCTCCTCTAAGCTTGCTATCTTTACCTCTTTTTTTATTTACATCTCATCTTTTCTGCGTCTTGGAATAAAAAGAAAAACAACCCCCCCCCAAGAAATTATAGTTAGCACGTCCCCTGAAGAACTAAAACGTAATCATTCCAGTCACTGAATATGCCAAAATTATAGTTGTGATAATATGCCATCTGCACCGAAGAGGAAAATCAGTTTAAATCAGCCCCCGTGAGCTTTAGTAATGTTTAAATCCTGAAGATTGAATCTGAAAAGGACTTTGCTGGCAAAAGTCCTTCATTAAAAAAGGAAAAGGGCAGTTGAATGTGTCACAACAAATACAATCTAGAGCACGGAGTGAGGTCCTCGGTGCTCTCTGCACTTGGCTGTTCGGACATTTTATTACCTAACAAGGTAACATCACCAGTGTTAGAAGGGAGTGGGATTTGATCTCTGTTTATATACTAGTGGCTTGCCATATACCAAATGAGAGCAAAGCTCACTCTCTTCCAGCACTGATGAGGTTACCAAGTTGGATCATAAAACCTCTGCAAAGAAGCAACCAAGTTTAGAGAGCACCAAGGATCCCACAGTCCTCCTTCTCCTCCCAACCTTAGGATGGTGTTTCTGTTGTGGCCCGCCAGCGGCCTGCAAGGATCGTGGCTGATCCCGACGACGAGGAGGCTGGTGGGTTGCGCCAGCAGACTGCGCAGCCGGCGCTCGCGTCGGACAGCGAGGAGGCTGAAGAGGATGTGGTGCCAGAGGCAGAGACTCAGCCAGGGCCTTCAGAACCCCCAGAGGCTCCTTCAAGTGGAGAGAGCGAAGTGGAGGAGCCTCTCCTCAATGCTCGAGCACACAGGGCTGCCAGAAGGCAGGAGTGGCTACTCAGGAGGAGGAGGTCTTCTCGAGAGTAGAGCTTGAGGATAATCGGCCACTCCCTTAGCCTATTTAAGTCTCACACAGTTAGTAATTTCTTGCTGGAAACAACTTGTATTATTATCAGAGTATTTTGGTTTATCATATCTTGTTTTCTGGGCTAGTTGCCAACCTTTGCCGGTCTTGTTTATTGTTGCTACTTAATAAATTTGATAAGGACCGTTGGTGTGTGTCAATATCCTCGGAAATCCGGAGCTGGGGCAGAACACTTTCCTAGCTGGGTCATGAAACGTCTCCAAGAAAACAACCACGCTCAGAGAGCACCTACAGTCCTCCTCCTCCTCCTCCTCCTCCTCCTCCTCCCAACCTCCCAACCCTTGGATGGTGTTACCTAGTTGGGTCATGAAATGTGTCCAAGAAAACAACCATGCTCAGAGAGCACCAAGGACCCTACAGTCGTCCTCCTCGTCCTCCTCGTCCTCGTCCTCCTCCTCCTCCTCCTCCTCCTCCTCCTCCTCCTCCTCCTCCTCCTCCTCATCCCAACCTCCCAACTCTTGGATGGTGTTACCTAGTTGGGTCATGAAACGTCTCCAAGAAAACAACCACGCTCAGAGAGCACCAAAGAGACCCCACAGCATTACATGGCTCGGCACCAAGTTTTTAATTGTTTTTAATGATTTCTTCTTTTAACTGGTTGAATTTTATATTTTTAAAAACGATCTCCCTCAGCGTTGACTCCTTTCTGGCCAGATTCGTACAATGGGATGGAACCAGTCATCCGTTCCATGCTTCAGCACTGCAGAGGAAACGCAAAAGGGGTTGAAATGTTTGCGGCACAACTGATGCTATTCTTAACAGCCGGGGCTCGGAGGCCCTTGTCACCCGTTCCTTCCTAATCAGCGACTCAGTGGGCGTCCCAGGAACGCTCCTAAAAGACAAAAGACTTGTTTGCTGTTAGCAAAGGAAAACTCCCTTTTGACTCCCACTTCCAGATACACCCTCTCGATCAAAAAGAAAATTTCAACCCGCCCACACAAAAACAAAAAGAGATTTTTCTTCTTCTTCTTCTTCTTCTTCTCATGGAATATCCTGTCTCTCTTCCTGGCCTTTCAGTTCGATTTCGTTATAAACATCTGAAGTTCAAAATGGGACTTGATGTAGAGGGAATACTGTCTGGCAGAAGACAAAGGTCAGATTTTTGGCTGGGTTGCAGGCAACGATCTCTGGACTGTGGCCAGTGAAGGGAAAGAAAAAAAAAAAAACCAACCCCAAGCTGTTCATCAATAGAAATTTATTTCTTTTGTTCCTTCAGGTTCTGGCAGTAGCCTGCCTGCTTTTTAAAGCTAAGCAGGGCCAGTTCTGGTTAGCATTTGGATGGGAGGCCGCTTAAAAATATCAGGGCTAGGTTGGCAAACCATTTTCACATTGCTGCTAGGGTAGGAAGGTTAGATGGATAGGTCACTAGGAGCCAAGAGGGACTCAAAGAAAATGGATGGAAACTTATCAAGGAGAGATCCAATCTAGAATTAAGGAGAAATCTCCTGGCAGGGAGGATAATTAATCAGTGGAGCGTCTTGCCTTCAGAAGGTATGGGTGCTCCAACACTGGAGGTTTTCAAGAAGAGACTGAACAGCCATTTGTCTGGTATGGTATAGGGTTGGACTAGAAGACCTCCAAGGTCCCTTCCAACTCTGTTATTTTGTAACTGGCTGGATACCCGTGCTTCGCTACGAAACTATGTGTCATAAATTGACAGTTAAAGCTTGAAAATTAATGAGTAGTTACGATCAGCTTCTTCTCTCCCCTTTTCTCCCTCAGCCTTGCCCCATAGAAACATCTCCTATCCTCAGCCTTGCCCCACAGAAACATCTCCTATCCTCTCCCCTTATCTCCCTCAGGCTTGCCCCACAGAAGCCTCCCCTATCCTATCCCCTTCTCTCCCTCAGCCTTGCTCCTATCCTATCCTATCCTATCCTATCCTATCCTATCCTATCCTATCCTATCCTATCCTATCCTATCCTATCCTATCCTATCCTATCCTATTCCCCTTCTCTCCCTCAGGCTTGCCCCACAGAAGCCTCCCCTATCCTATCCCCTGCTTGCTGCTGTTAAAGTAAAACTGAAACTGAAACTCCTCTCCTCTGCTTGTGTTTTGCATTTGGAACAGATTTTTTTTCCAGGTGGGGAGGCGGAAGTAGAACTCCTTAGTATCAGAGCGTGTTAATCACAATATAGGAAATATTAATGCTCTGATGGACATTTCGAAAAATCCTTTCTTAGTGAGCACCTAGAAGCCAAGAGGAACATACGTGGCAAATTTCAAGTTTGTAGGCTTTAAGGTTGTGGAGATTTTGTGATGATGTCTGAGTGGTATTTTGCTTTTATATAGATAGATTCCGTAAAACATACCTTTAAGATGAAGCTTCATGACATTTGTTGAAAATGCGCCATGAAATAAGGATGAACCTGGGCCAATATACCATAGTGTTACCTTTAAATTCTTGGAAATACAAGGTGAAGGTGAATGAGACAGGTGTGGTTTTTTTCCTTCTTTATATGTTGTTTGCTGAAGGGGAAACTCCCCTCCCTCACTTATTCTAAGTCTCAAGGCCCTTTCATTTTGCAATCAACCTGTTTCCCAATATTCTTATATTTAAAGATGGTTCCACTTCTGTGGGCCAGTCTCAGTAATTATTGTGTGTCTCTCTCTGTGTATAAAAACGCTACCCTGCCGAGTAGCTGCAGGTCCTCCTGTAAACTTAAAAATGCTATTACTGCAGGCTTTAGCTGGAGGCAATAAAATGCTGTGTTTTTTAATTGTGCTGATTCATCAGGAACCAAGCAATTTTAGGTATAGCGATGTTTTTAGAGGCTAAATTTAAGGAACGTGAATTTTTTTTTTCCATATTAAAAATGGGCCATTAAAACTAAAGATCAAATGCAGTGTAGCAACGATGCTTTATGCTTAAACACACAAGCATGCCGACTCAAAATTCTTAGGAACACTTTCGTTTACTATTTCTGTCTATAGCTCAACATCCACATTAATATTAATAGAGTTATGTAGTTTTTTTTTTAATTTTAACAACCTGACTTATGTAGTTCAGAAATTTAAGCTCAATAATATATGGCATCTCCTCCTGATGACGCTCTTGGGAGTGTGTGGATAACCTGTTGATGAATTTGTTGAATAGCCAGAAGTCAGTTAACTTGGTCCCAAAAATAATTCCTATGCATAGCCTTATTGGGTGCATCAAGCTTGGGATGAGGGTATAATACAAGGGTGAAATGCTATTGGTTCAGGCCGGTTTGTCTGAACCGGTAGTAATAATTGCTACTGTTCGCCGGAAACCAGTAGTAAAAAAATGCTTTAAAAAGTACGACAATCAGCTATGCCATGCGATCGTTGGAACTTTTTTTTTTTTTACTTTTTTAAAGCATTTTTTTACTACCTTTTTGCCCAAACCGTAGTAAAAAAAATGCTAAAAAAAGTTTTTAAAAAGTTCCAAAGATCAGCTGTGTAACAAACAGCTGTGCTGGGCAATGGCAGAACTTTTTTTTTTACTTTTTTTTAAGCATTTTTTTTTTTTACTACCGATCAGCTGTGAGAAAATCAGCTGTGCCTGATTGTCTGTGAGGTTCCTGCTTGTTGCAGGGGCCATTTTGTGTGAAGTCCAGTTGCTTTTACATTGTGTGTGAGTCAGTTGTGCAGCCATGCCCACCCGGTCACATGACCACCAAGCCATGTCCACCCGGTCACATGACCACCAAGCCATGCTCGCCCGTTCACATGACCACCAAGCCATGCTCGCCCGGTCACATGACCACCAAGCCACGCCCACAGAACCAGTAGGGAAAATTTTTGAATTTCACCACTGGTACAATACCAAGGGTGTCCAACCTTGGCAGCTTTAAGACTTCTGAACTCCAACTCCCAGAATTCCTCAGCCAGCACGGGGAATTCTGGGAGCTGGTAACTCTCTGGTATATAAACCCTCGGTCTTTCTTCCGAAAAAAACGCTGTGGAGTAGGTGTTTACAAAGAAGCTTTCTAGCTAATGCATAAAAATGGTCCCTGCCATTATAACCGTTTATTTAAACTAAGCTTCTAGTGATGGCTCTGAATATAAATCTCACTCTAGGTACACAGTTTTGTAAGTCTGTATGGATGAGCTTCTTCCATTCCCTCTTTCTGAATTAAATGTATTTGCTTTCCATTAGAACCATCTAACCAAACTGCGGATCCTAGATGTTTATCTGCTTTTCGTGATGATTTAGCATATTAGTTTTTCAGAAGTGGAATATTGTACTGTTTTGTTGTTAACATGTTCTATTGAGTGGAACCAAAAGAAAAGAAAATCTAATTCCTCACTTCAAAAGGAACTCTGCCATCCATTGCAAATAATAATAGAAATAGATGGTGCTCTCTTATTTTTTCTTCCCCCCCCCAGCAAATCACTCCATTGTTAATCCTTCTGCAGTTTGTAACTCTGAGCTTATTGTTACTGTTTTTTAAATATTCATTTCTACATAATGCCAGACAAAACCTTCACAGCTCGAAGGAGTTTCATTGCTACAATTTTTGTCTGTTGACTCCTCGGATCTAAATTGGGGCACCGTTCAGAGTCCTATTTTGTGTTTCCCTTCCCGTCAACATCCAAAAAATCCAGGAAAGCGTTCCATGAAAAGAAAGATTAGAATTTGTATTTTGTAAGCTGGAGAAGGTGTGATCGTTCTCTCCCCCCCCCCCGAAATGAAAGAACTCTGGCTATCCAAAGTGTTTGTTACAACTAAAGATAGTTCCTAAGGTGACAGCCGGTGACAGACACAATAACGCTCCCGACTTTAAAGTTTTCTCATTTCAACTTTGTGTAGCTCTTTGCTTTTCGAAAAGCGACAAAACTCTGCCTCTCTCTTTGATGTAACTTTGAAGAGGAAGCTTGATTGTGAGCCAGGATTTCAAAGATAAATCGGGGTATGCGGCAAAATGTACACAGACTATTATTTCTGCTTTCTGCCAACTCGCCAAGTTCCATTGTTGTGCCATTTAGCAGGTGAAGAGCCCGCTATGGTGAAGAGGAATGCTTACTTCTGACTAATGCAGGGAGGAATTTCAAAGCCTAAGTTTGTTTAGGAAAAAATATGCCTGAGCTCTTAATGGAACTAAAGGGCTTTCTTTCTTTCTTTTTTTTTTTTAAAAATACTTTCACCAAGAGAACTGAATGTACCTATTCTTTCCTGCTGTATAAATCTCTGCGAAATGTGATCGTTTCATGTTACGGTAGAGGCGTGTCAGTGTTTGAGACGCCAAATCTTTTGCAGGCAGGGAATTTTCGTTATGTTCGGATTATCTCAGATGGCATGTCCACGTCTTCTGCCAGGGCAGGACCAAGCTATGAATACTTCTCTTCGGCCTTTTAAAGTAACTTTCCACCTTACATATTGCAGAGAAAAATCTTGTCCTGTTGCCAGCACTGAAGTATTATTGTTACTATTATTATTGGTTCAATTTATATGCCGCCCTTCTCCGGAGACTCAGGGCATCTTACAATAGCCTTCATACTTTTGTATATACCTGCTTAGTAGGGCTTTTGCCCCCCCCCCAGCAGTGTTCTTTTTTATACAAAGTCATCTTATTGCCCCCACAAACCGGGTCCTCATTTTACCTACCTCGAAAGGATGGAAGGCTGAGTCAACCTTGAGCCTGGTGAGATTTGAACTTGCAGTAATTGCAGGCAGCTGGTGCTACTTAACAGCACTTTAGTCTGCTGCACCACCAAGACTCTGAAGTAAGTGAGGTCCTTTGGGTGGTCTCTGTGCTCGGTTGTTTTCTTGCAGATGTTTTTTTACCAAACTAGGTAACATCAGCAGTGCTAGTACCCTGTTTTCTCGAAAATAAGACATCCCCTGATAATAAGCCCAATCGGGCTTTTGAGCGCATGCGCTAAAATAAGCCTCCCCTGAAAATAAGCCCTCCTTGAAAATATTTAAATGCAGAGCTGGAAATCAGGTAAGACGTCAGGAGGAGCCCCATCTTGCTCCATGGGCCCCAAAATAATAAGACCTCCCCGAAAATAAGGTCAAACACTTATTTCAGGGTTCAAAAAATTATAAGACAGGGTCTTATTTTTGGGTGGGGTTTGCTGTCCTTTTATTTTCTAATGATTCCACCAACGTTGACAGGGCAAGACAATAAAATATAAAATGACAGCAAGCCCTATTCCATCAATGATGATGTCCAGTTTGGTAATGAATCTGCAAGAAAACCACCAAGTTCAGAGACCACCAAGGACCCTCCCCCCATTCAACCGTGAGCTACAAATAGAATCTTTTAATGCTACTGAAATAAGTTTCAGTTACCAGTTCAGCTGGTTGGGCTAAAGCACGAGGAAAGATTCCATTATATGTTTTGTCTTGCATTATTTTGGGTGTAATAGTTGGAATTTTGAGCCACAGGTTTTCATAATTGTCCTGATCAACGTGTTTCTGTTTCTCAAACTTGCTGCATGCGGTAACTTGGTGGATGAGAAATAATCTATAATTGGGATGGATTTTAAAGCCGGAGAACCTGTTTGGCTTCTCTTCCATTTTCGCTGGACTTCATTACAGGAAACAGTATCATTTAATTAACCTGTCATTTTCTTCGGTGTATAATTGCCAAGTTATTTATGGCTCTTATAACAAACTTCTCCTTTATTTGTTTCTGTACATTTTCTTACCTTGGTTCCACCTCTAAATAGGAGCTCCTTCCTGTAACCATAACACTTCCAAGTGCTCTCTGGATATATAAATTGTGGCCCTACTTTTGAAGTCCAACACAACCTACAGAATTTGTTTTACAAGGGATTATTCTAAGAATTGTGTATATATAGCTTCTGGACTGGGACTTGAATTTCCTTTCCCAGTACTGCATAAATAAGTATGTGCCCCATAATATTTTTCCCTTATACAATATTTCTCCTTCTAAAATTGCCAAAGAATAGCATTGGCTCCAGCAGAAGAATTGAGATAGTTCAGTCCTATAACAAGCCTTCCTCTATTACATAACATATGTGCAGCTAAATTTTGCTCTTGTGTCTCTGGTGGGATTAAAAACCTGAAAGGGAATTCCAGGTGAATTCTTATAAATACCAAAAACACTTTGAGGAATCATCGGAGATCTTGTAGGCGTTCTGAGTTTTGTAAATGATGTTTTGTTTTTCAGTTGTATAAAGATTTATGCTTTTATGAGCACAAGGAGTTAACTGAAAATTGCCTCGGTTGATATGAAGTATTTTAAGATGCACACATTTAGGTTTCACTTCAACTAGGCATTTTAATGTCTTTCTGGTGAGTACATCTGAAACTCTAATAACAATTTACGCTTCGTGAATTTATGGAAGATAATGAATGTCATCACCTTGCACTAGGTATCCAATTACTTATTTTATATATTGTCTAAATCGTCAGATGACTAAAATAGTAAAAAGCTTACATAAAACCAACAGTTCCCCAAAGGTCCTAGAAACCAAGGTGCTAAAATATTTATCTGTATCTTTAAAATTACCAATTAAAGAGGAGTTTTGGATCCAGGGAACAATATTGGTTCAGATTCTCTTTAACAAGATAACTTTGTGGGGAAAAGGTTTCTTTCATGAAAAAGGACTACATTGCAAAAATCAGCTGAGATATGAATTAAATGATTTATTAACAACCTACCAAAAACATTGCAAAAGATTGTAAGCAACAGACTTCAAATATCCATAGTCTATTATGCTTAATACAGATAGCTTAGAACCTTTGGGAGAAATGAGAAATACAACACAGCACTACAAAATATCACCTGTCCAGGGATTTTGTAATATGAGAAAGACCTTGGGAGAAGGACTGCAGTGATGCTGTCTATGGAATGGTCAGATAAGAGACAGCATAGCCCAATGTTGGATAATGGGCAGGGAAAGAGGCTCAAAAAAGACCCTCTCTAGTTCAGTGGTGAAATCCAAATTTTATTACTACTGGTTCTGTGGGTGTGGCTTGGTGGGCATGGCAGGGGAAGGATACTGCAAAATCTCCATTCCCACCCCACTCCTGGGGGAAGGATATTGCAAAATCTCCATTCCCTCCCCACTCCAGGGGAAGGATACTGCAAAATCCCCATTCCCTCCTCACTCCTGTGGGAAGAATATTGCAAAATCTCCATTCCCTCCCCACTCTGGGGCCAGTCAGAGGTGGCATTTACCCGTTCTCCGAACTGCTCAAAATTTCCGCTACCAGTTCTCCGGAACCTGTCAGAACCTGCTGGATTTCACCCCTGCTCTAGTTTCTTGGGCTGTAAAGGGAAGGGACGAGAATTGTACTTTCAAACTTAAAAGATTATTGTCGATCTTATGAGTGAGACCGGATAGGAAACATGTCGAGATGAGCTATTTGTCAGGTTTCTATTTCTATTTTGGTAAAGTGACATAAACAGAATCTTGCAATCTTTTTGTTTGTTTATTTGTTTTTCTTTTTCTCCTACTTAATTTGATGCCCTAGGAACCCCCACCCACATGGAATCTTCAAGGGTGAAGTTCGTCTTGAAGGCAGCTGGGGTTTCTTATACAAAAATGACCAAGACTTTTCTTATGCCACAGCCAACAGGAGAGAATGAATACAACCATTAAGGAAAGTCTTTAAATATCCTGTCTCGGCTTTGACCATTTATCATTCATTTTTTTACATTATTTTTTGGTGACTATCCTATAATCTGTGTTTTGTTCCTTCGGAGTATGATCAATACCAACATGTCCACCTCAAATTGGAGAAAAGATGGATGTCTCATATAAACTGCTGGCAATGATGGTTTTATCATTTTTTTTAGGTTTTCTGACTGACAGGTTAGCGTAAGAAAAATGACATTACGGTTGGATTTCTGTAAAATTTGAGCATTGCCTGATTGAAGGCTTTATCTGGATTTAAATTAACTTTGATGATGGATGGCTAAACAAGTCTGCAGGGTTTCCATATTTCTGTTTTGGTGTGCATCTTTACATCCATATCTATAAACTATTGCGTTTGTAAGATTAAAGTAATAGCTTTCAGAAAAATAGATTACATTTTAATTATGTGATCTATGATAGAAAGATAATGAACCATCTGATTTAAAGATTAGAATGCAGCTATAAAGTCATGCACTAATACCTCCTTGGCCAGCTAACATTTTAATTATGTAAGGAAGAAGCATTTGTTTAGATCTCTTCTTTATGTCATCCAAGTACTTATGTTCATTTAGGGAACAAAAAATGTTTCTCACTAAGTCTCATGTTGCGATTTTTTTTAATAACTAGACTTCCTTAATAATTTAATAATAAGGTCTATGCATGAGTAAAGCCATCATCATATGTTGGGTTTGATCCAGCAGAATGGGCAGTCAACCTGGTTTCTAGTTTGGGGGTGAATCATTCTAGCCAATTGAGGCTTATTCAACAACTGTGGTTAAAAACTGGGCTTCTTCAGGTTCTTCAGGAATTGTATCTCTGGGCTCGATGCCTTTGCAGAGCCTCATTCCAAAACATACAAAGTTTTGGCAAAGGCCAATCATTCTGGTCATCAATTCTAAAGCAAATTTTGTAGATTTTATATTCTCTGCCTGCGATTCTATATTCCCAGAGGATGGAAGAGTCTTCTTTTTTTCCTCCAACCTTCAACATGGATGCGGGTGAGATATTTTTATTTTCAAAAAAAAAAAGGAAAAAAAAAGAACTCAAGATGAAAAGCAAATGGAATTCTTTCTAGTTTTCAAGACAAGTAGGGTTTGCTTTGGCATTCACCATCTCTGTGTCAAGGCTCCGACTAATGAACCCAAGAAGTTGATGCTGTGACTATTAAACTCCCCACCAGGCAGGGGGACAGAACCCCCAGATTAAGAACTGGGTTTCTTTGGGGCAAGGCCAATCCATCCAGAACCAAATGTAGGAGATGACCAAGCTGAGCCTGAGGGAGAGGTCAAGCATGTCATCAGTCTCAAATCCCTTCCACAAGAAATCTAACTCCCGCCCACCTTGATTTCCATTGACTCTTATCTACTGCCGGTTTGCTTTGAACGTTAGTAGTTCAGATTCCTGTAATGAGCATTAGCATGTACTAAAACCTCTATTCATTTGAATTGGCTTGGCTCCTGATTTCCTGCACTTGACACCAAAAATGGTTAGACCCTGGAATCAAGAGATTCCCCCACAAACCTAAAGCCATCAACTCTTGTCAAGATTCAGTCAATCTGTTGTTCCCCATCTGGACCCCAACAGCATCACTTAATTCACCAGCAATACGTTAAATTGTGTAATAAGAAAATCTGATGGCTATTTCATCACAGGCCATTAGAAGCGTGTGTTAATTTTAGCCTACTACAGCTTAATTCTACCAATTAGATCATAACAATGTTAGATTTATGCCCAAACAGCTATCTTTTATTCAGTCATGAGAAAAATGAGTGAGGTCCAAGTGTCCTATTAATTCATTTCATTCAAGTCTAGAAAATTTCTTATAATTGGTTTGGCAAGTAGCTGGGATAAGATGAGCTGTTAATGAGAAGATAAGTATAGTAATTTCTGCATGATGTAAAACTGCGATTGTTCGTTGGGAGCAATAAGGATTCAGATTATTTTTCAAAGGGCCTCACTTCTTTGTGTGAGTTCATTAACATCTTCAAACATTGTAAATTGAGTTCTTTCACACCTGTATTTTTATCGCAAGGAGTTAACTCCCCCATCCCAGTCAGAAACACTGACAAGTCTGACTAATTAAGGAGTCATTAAAGTACTCTGATATAAACAATCAATTATGACTTGATCTAGTATTCTAAAAAAAAAGCCCCGAAACACAACAACCCTAATAACACAGAAAAAGTTCCAATTCTTTTTTGGGACAATATAATTTACAAAGTACACTCACAATTTTGTTTAAAAGGGTTTTTTAAAGAAAACCCTTGCATTAATACCGATTCGCACACCCATGAGGAGAGATACATGCTATGTTACTTTTTTTTTTATTGAAAAAGTTTTACAAATACATTTTCTCCCCAATTTCACCCCCCTAATCCTCCCAACCCCCCCTAACCCTCCCTGACCCCCCTAACCCTCCCTAACCCCCCCTAACCCTTCCCTCCCCCCCGGACTTCCACAGAGTATAATCCAAATCAAAGACATGTTTTATAAAACTTGAACCCCTCCACCCACTATATGTTCTTCACATTTTCACAATCCAATTATTCTATCACTATATAATACATTCAATTAAAAGCTATCTGATATTTCCTAGTTTGATATTTATTCTGCACATAATCTATCCACTTTTTCCACTCCCATACATAAGTCTCTTGTGTCCGATTTTTTAGATATGCTGAAATCTTCGCCATCTCTGCAAAATTAGCCATCTTCAAAGTCCATTCTTCAATAGAGGGCATAGCTTCCTTTTTCCAATATTGACTTATCAGTAATCTCGCTGCTGTTATCATATACAATATCAGCTTTACTTCACCCAGTGTAAAACCCTTAACTATACCCAATAAAAACAATTGTGGAGAGAACTGAATTTTTTTCTTCAGAACATTTTGCATAACCTACCAAATTTTTATCCAAAAAGCCTTCACTTTTTTACAAGTCCACCACATATGATAATATGTTGCATCTAGGCAATCACATCTCCAGCATTTTGGTTGAACATTAGGGTACATACACGACAATTTCTTAGGATCTAAATGCCATCTATAAAACATTTTATAAAAATTTTCCCTCAAATTCTGCGACTGTGTAAATTTAACATTCTGAACCCATATTTTTTCCCATGTTTCCAACATCACTGGTTCTGCAAAATTTTGTGCCCACTTTATCATACAATCTTTAACCAATTCAGTTTCTGAATCCCTTTCTAACAAAACATTATATACCCTTTAATATGCATTGGACCTTTCTCTTTTATATGTCTAACCAATTCTTCTTCATGTATCATTATGTTACTAATTTGGGAAAGGAAATTAAAAAAGACAGATCAGGAACATAGGCATCTGCTGCTCACCCCAGTGATGGCATAATGACAAAATGCAAGAATGACACTCATTGAAACAAAGACCACAATCCCAGGGCAAGCTCCATCCTCTGGTACTTGAGTCAAAGGGCCACTTAAATGGATGGAAGAGACCAGAGATGCAAGTTGACATTTCAAAAGACCCCCATGCACATTTCAGTCAGCTGTGTTTTCCATGCGCCATCTCTCTGTTTTCTTTCTTGACAGATAGGCCTCTATTGATGAACGCATTGTGAATTTGTTCTGCCCGATAAGAGATGGATATAATAATCAATACAACTGACACACTGAACAGGCGGTTTCTCCCGCAAAAGTCTCAAGACTTAGGCATTATCTAAGCATGTGCTATTTGAAAGCTGGCTTTGCTTTTTTGAGAAGCTGCTAGTGGTTGTGGAGACATGGAATATGTGGGAGCCTCTTGAAAATGACATCTCAAACAGCTTTGTGAATAACTAGCTTTCATTGGCTCCCATATGGCCGCTATCAAATCCAGCCTGGCTCCAAGACACCAATTAACCGGAAATAAATCTGTCTTTTGGTGAATTACCACAAGCATGGTATGGTGTGATTCCATGTTCGTGGTAATTTAATCCTGTAACTGCCATGGTCTTTCGTGGCTAGACAAGTCATTTTAACATCAATAATGGATTACTAAATTGTCCCTTAAGTGAACGATAGGCTAACAAATCATTTTGGACATATTTAGGTTAATGTTCTTTTTGTGCATGAGAATTAAAGAGGAAAGAATGACCATTTACCCTTAATAGTTCTGGAAAGGGTCTTTTTTTTTTTTAAAAAAAAAATATTATTGGGGAGAAAAAAATAATGGTAAACTCCAAGCCATGTTGAGACTACATGGCTCATTAATTCTTCATAATGGCGTTATTGTGTTTTCTTGGTTTTTCTGTAACGGTAACAGATTACGGATTTCTTTTTGTAGAACTCTTCTGAAAAAGTTAGTTGTTTTCCTCTGGATTGCTGGCATGAATTTGGTTCTATTTGGCTTTAATCTTTTTCAGGAATATTACTTATATGAAAGACAAGATTGCAGAAACCAGAGAACGCTGTTAAGGAGGCAAACTAAATTAAGATTGCTAAATGTGGCACAGATCAGAAACTGTGTGTGCGTCGTTTGTAGGACCAAATGGCATTTCTTCAGAACCTCATTGACTTTCTGACAAATCCTCTCTCGGAAAGGAGGATAATTTAAGAAAAGAATCCAACGACAAACAGCTCCTGTGTGTCTAAACATGCCGAGTGTAAACGTAATATATACACTTGTTGCAAAGTGCTGAAAATCAGTTATTTTCCAGTACAGATATAACTCCCATTGACCTCATGATTTATATTTGGGAGTGCACTGTAAATATTGGAACTATAGATTCATGATTAAGGACATCATTTCAAAAGCCATTTGCAGACGTATAAGTAGAACTCCTTAAATTAATTTTCTTTCTCGTCCTGCCCCCGTAATACACGGTGTTACAGTTTTTCCAGCTGAAAGCATTATTTCTTTGGAAGGAAAGGAGAGCGTTGTTATTTACAAGTCGGTTGTCATAGCAGGGCTGCAAAAAAAGAAGAAAAGAAAAGAAAAGAAAAGAAAAGAAAAGAAAAGAAAAGAAAAGAAAAGAAAAGAAAAGAAAAAAAGAAACCCAGAAATGCAGAAAACATTTGTTTGCGATCTTTGTGGTCGTTTGAATGTTTAAAGCCTGGAGACTTGTAATCCTCTTTTAGGAGTACAAACGAACAGGAAAAAATGTGTTTGACTGGAAGACAGGAAAAAAAGGACCACATTTGCGGTTCAAAACTGTGTATTTGGATTGTTCAGGGTTTTATTTTGGCCGAAAATATTCTTGAGGATCTGGGTGGCGTCAAGCTGAGGATAGACACAATATATGACCTCAGCCCAAAAGCTGAGAAGTAATGCTAATCACCAGCCCTGATGATGCCATCTAGTTGGATAATGAAACATCTGGAAGAAAAGAACCAAACTCAGAGAACACCAAGGATTCCACAGTTCCTCCTCCTCCTCCTCCTCCTCCTCCTCCTCCTCCTCCTCCTCCTCCTCCCTGCACATCCCACTCTCTTCCAGCACTAATGATATTACTTAGTTGAGTAATGAAACATCTGCAAGGACACAATCAAGCTCAGAGACCACCAAGGATCCCATTCTTCTGTTCCTCTTCCTCCTCCTCCAACTAGGTGGCTCAGTGGCTAAGACACTGAGCTTGTCGATCAGAAAGGTCGGCAGTTCGGCGGTTCGAATCCCTAGTTCAGGTCTCCTGCGTGAGTAGGGGGTTGGACTAGATGACCTTCAAAGTCCCTTCCAACTCTGTTTCTGTTACTCCTCCTCCTCCTCCTCCATGCACATCCCACTCCCTTCTAGCACTAATGATATTACTTATTTGAGTAATGAAACGTCTGCAAAAAAAACCTACCAAACTCAGAGAGCACCAAAGACCCCCACAGCGTTACTTGGGTTGGCGCCAATATTTTTATGTTTTAACTTGGTTGGACGTTATAGTTTTTAAAATGATTTTATACGTCTTTTACTTTCTGAATGGCAGCCGCTCAGAGTTAGTCGAAAGAAGGCGAGCTACGTCAGTGATTTAGTTAAGTTTGAAAGTTTATTAGATTTAAATAAATCAATACAATATAATAATGCATTCAAACCAGGGATGGGATCCAGCAGGTTCTGACAGGTTCTAGAGATCCAGTAGTAGAAATTTTGAGCAGTTCGGAGAACCGGTAGTGGAAATTTTGAGTAGTTCGGAGAACCGGCAAATACCACCTCTGGCTGACCCCAGAGTGGGGTGGGAATGGAGATTTTGCAATATCCTTCTCCCAGGAGTGGGGAGGGAATGGGGATTTTGCAGTATTCTTCCCCTGGTGTGGGGTGGGAATGGAGATTTTGCAGTATCCTTCCCCTGCCACGCCCACCAAGCCACACCACGCCCACCAAGCCACGACCACAGAACCGGTAGTGAAAAAAATTGGATTTCACCACTGATTCAAACCGTCTGATCATAGGAGAAACCTAGTTTGGGGCATTGTGAATGATCTAGAATTTATTCCATTCTAATTAGGCCCGATTTCCCAATAGGCTTTAAAGAAGAAGCGTCCCATTAGAAGAAGCAGGAAAGGACAGGTTTTATTGTACATGTGGAAAGACAGATTATTTTTTCTCTTCTCTTTTCTACGGTATGCCAAGCTGGAAATGGGAAGGGAGATTAAGCTGTTGGGTCTAGAGGGTTAAAAGGCCTCTGTCCTTTTTTTTTTTTTTTTTGCAAAGCAAGAAAAAGGTTGTCTTAAGCTACAAGGGAGGTTGGTAGCAGTGACTCCGAGTTGGATTTCTGCTATTAATAATTCAGTAATGCATTTCACACTGTTATCAATTATCCTTTCCAGAGATCTCCTGAAGTCGCAGATGGAGAAACCCATTGTGGTGGCAAAAAATTCTATATACGGTTCTTTGAAACCAGTAATCTTCCCCTCCGCGTTCATAAATAACCAAAATAACTTAGGTTATTCAGCTTTGAAAACGCTGACGGTTAAACAAACATTTCATCATTCGAGAGATTTTGACTTTTGGGAATCTAATGAAGCATACTTTCCTTCTTCTTCTTCTTCTTTTTTTGCAATACTTATGGAACAGTGAGAGGCTGCTAAATAGAGGTAGCAAACCATGAAAATGTGACATTTGTTCCCGGCATGACAACATGGCATTCCTCCCTATGGATAAAGTGTATTTTAAGCTCCTTGAAAGTACGTTGTTATGGATCCATGTGGAAAATGAAAGTCCCGTTCCCAGTTTTAATATGCCCTAGCAGGGTTCCACATACTGTATATTATTCTCCCTTTCAATTTACCTTGTATCGGTGCCTATTTTTACATTTTTTTTAAAAAAAAAATCCCTCCCACCCACCCACCCTCCTCTCTCTCTTTCTCTGTCTTCTTTGCTGCTTCTCTTAAATTAGCAACTCTGGAGCCAGTGTGACATTAATAAAAGGAAGGCAAATGAGACCTGTAAAATTCCCACTGGTATAATTAGAGAGCATGGCAGCCCTTGAATGAAATCATTCTGTTGATAGGTATAGAGGCAAACAGTTTGCTTTGCAATTTCTCTAACAAGGCAAAAAAAATGCATTTAAAAAAAGAATTTTGTAATGAAAAAAAAAAAAACAGGGCACCTGGTAGTAGACGCTTTCCAGTGGTAGGTTCCTCCCGGTTCGGCCGAACCGGTAGCAGTGACGATATGACGTCACCGAACCGGTTCTCTTTGTTCGGGAGCTGGGCCCTCCCGCCCCGCCTGCATTATTCTTACCTTTTATTTGGCCCCGCCCCCAATCTATTCGCTGCCTCCTGAGTCCCAGCTGATGGCTAGAAAGAAAAAAAAACTGTTTAAACTCTTGCTGTGGGGCTTCAAAGGACCGCCCTGCAGCTAATCAGTGCTAAAAGGCAGTGTGGTGGTAGATCAGTGCCTTAAAAAACAAATGGGTAGACCAGGACATTTGAAAAACAAATGAGTAGACCGGTGCCTCCAAAAACAAATGGGTAGACCGGTGCCTCCAAAAACAAATGAGTAGACCGGTACAGCTCTGCAAGCAGTTAAAAGCCTGGTACCTCTGCTAAATCCTAAAGAATTGTCACATGACCATCAAGCCACGCCCACAAAATAAGCCACACCCACAGAACCGGTAGTAAAAAAAATTTAGAACCCACCCTTGACGCTTTCGCCCATCTTTATCCTACTTCTGTGGCTTTAATGGAGCTGGGTTGCTAAATGAGCAGGTTTAATTCTTGCTGCTTTTTTCGGGTGTCTCGTAGGCGGCACCTGGTGGACTCTGTGGAGTGCCATTACTAGGCTGCATCACAATTGGCTTTGAATGACCATTGAGTTGAGTAAACTTGCAGAAACGGAGCCTTGGCAAGTGATGTACTTTGAACCGGGAGGAACCCACCACTGGTATGCGTGCGCTGGAAACTGGAAGCTCCGGTCCCCAGTGTGCAGATGCATACCGGGGAACTACTCTTCTGGTGTCAGGTGCTCCCGTGCACGCGCGCACCCCCGTTTCGGCACTAGGTGCTGAAAAGTTTCTCCAACACTGCTCTAGGCTGTATCCTATTATCTCACTTACTAGATACTAGTTAGGCCATTTTGCAAAATGTATTTTAATCCTCTTGTAAATTTCATTTTGTTCAGTATCTGCCCTGGTCTTTGACTGCAATAAACGGAATTGGAGCATTTTTGTAGCTGGCTGGGAATCGTAGTATTATTTCCTGCAGCTCATGTTTGTCAGATTAAAATTTTATTTTATTGGCTCACGCGTTTGCAAATACGAACGGAGCGTTTTCCATTTGAATTAGTTAACGGGAGACATGCCCTCGGTAGTATACAACGAAAGTGCCACAATTTCTTCTTTTTCTTGAGGCTTTTTTTGTTTTTTATAGAGAACACTTTTCTTTTTAATGTTTCATGTAGGATATTGCACATAAATGAAAAATCTACTCTTCATCCTATTTTAAACCACATGAAGTGTTGCAGTCAAATGATTGAATATGCGGTGGTTCTGAAATAAAACGCATTGACGGGTATTAAACAATCTTCCTAATTCAGGATCCTTTCTGGAGAACTCTGCCTCACTGACAAAGTGCGGTCAGGAATTGAAATATTAAGATAGTGGTAGCTCCAGGAACAGCATCTTAAAGTTTTTGAGCAAACATCCATAATACCGTGTTTCCCTGAAAATAAGACCTCCCTGGATAATAAGCCCTCCCTCAAAAATAAACCCTCCGCCCAAAATAAGCCCTCCCCAAAAATATTTAACCGCATACGCAGCCGATCCCCGTCATTTCCTCTGGTTAGGGCGGGGGTCAGCAACCTGTGGCTCTGGAGCCGCATGTGGCTCTTTCATTCCTCTGCTGCGGCTCCGTGTTGCTGGTTGGCTCCACAATTGATAGGGCTTTTGGTTAGGACAGGTAGAGGAGAAAGGATGCCCCGCTAGGAGGAGACTCTATGGTGGGGGAACCAGCCATCCAGTCAGCAGAGGAAAAAGGACGCCACGCTAGGAGGAGACTCTATGGTGGGGGAACCGGACTTCCAGTCGGCTCCAGAATCGAACGGGGGCTTCCAGTTAGGACCTTTGTGGCTCTTTGAGTGTTTAAAGTTGCTGACCCCTGGGTTAGCGTTAGGGAGACAGAGCTGGAAATCAGGTAAGACGGCAAGAGGAACCCCGTCTTGCTCCACGCACTCCAAAAGAAGAGCCTTGGTAGTACAGTGGTCTAAAGCACCCTGTTATTAAGACCAGCTGCCTGCAATTACTGCAGGTTCGAATCTCGCCAGGCTCAAGGTTGACTCAGCCTTCCATCCTTTCTAAGGTAGGTAAATTGAGGACCCAGTTTGTGGGGGCAATAAGCTGACTTTGTATAAATACACAAAAGGATGAAGGCTATTGCTTAGCGCATTGTAAGCCAACCTGAGTCTCCAGAGAAGGGCAGCATATAAATCAAATTAAAATAATAATAATAATAAGACCTCCCCAAAAATAAGGCCAAGCGTTTATTTCAGGGTTCAAAAAATATAAAACAGGGTCTTATTTTTGGGGAAACACGGTATATACTGTCCTAAGGAGACAACAAAAGGAAACGAGATGACCCTGCACCTTTCTTGAAGGTGTCCTTTTTTGTTTTATTGTGGCAAGCGCCTTTAAAGGCAGGTTCCCTCCTCCACCCCCCCCATTTCCCTACAGGAGTGTATGATTGATCACCGTTCATTCCAACTCTCATTTTATAATGACAGAAATTATAGCTGCTTTATGATGAAGGAAATGTCTAATGTTCCGAAGTGAGTTTCCGAAACAGCAGGAGTTGACACGGTTCTTGAGAATAGCAATACAATATGAGGTATGAAAGCGTCTGAACTTGTAACAGCTGGTTTTCCAGAAATGAGAGTGTTCCTGTACTCTAGGTAATCTGGTATTCAGTACTGGGTATTTTACGATTATACAGTTGATGGGAAAGTACCTCAATTTGTTAATGAAACGTCTGCAAGAAAACAACCAAGCTCAGATGTCTGTGGAGCAGTGGTGGGATTCATTTTTTTTTTACTACTGGTTCTGTGGGCGTGGCTTGGTGGGCGTGGCAGGGGAAGCATACTGTAAAATCTCCATTCCCACTCCATTCCAGGGGAAGGTTACTGCAAAATCCCCATTCCCTCCCCACTCCAGGGGAAGGATACTGTAAAATCCCCATTCCCTCCCCACTCCAGGGGAAGGATACTGTAAAATCCCCATTCCCACCCAACTCCAGGGGAAGGATACTGTAAAATCCCCATTCCCTCCCTACTCCAGGGGAAAGCTACTGTAAAATTCCCATTCTCTCCCCACTCCAGGGAAAGGATACTGTAAAATCCCCATTTCCTCCCCACTCCAGGGTAAGGATACGGTAAAATCTCCATTCCTACCCCACTCCAGGGGAAGGATACTGTAAAATCCCCTTTCCCTCCCTACTCTAGGGGAATGATACTGTAAAATCCCCATTCCCTCCCCACTCCAGGGGAAGGATACTGTAAAATCTCCATTCCCTCCCCACTCCAGGGGAAGGTTACTGCAAAATCCCCATTTCCTCCTGATCAGCTGGGACTCGGGAGGCAGAGAATAGATGGGGGTGGGGCTAGCCAGAGGTGATATTTACCGGTTCTCCGAACTACTCAAAATTTCCGCTATCGGTTCTCCAGAAGTGGTCAGAACCTGCTGAATACCACCTCTGCTATGGAGATTCTCAGCCACCCAGGTCATGGTTGTCCCAAAGGTGCTTTTTCAAAAGGCAACTGGAGTTCTCTTGGTTTTCCTTGAAGAACTGAAGAAGCTTCTTGGATGAGAAGCGAAACGTCTTCAAGGAAAACAAAGAAAGTCCAGTTGCATCTTCTGCGCATGCCCAGAGGGTAAAAAACAGGTTACTTCCTGGTTAAAACCAGGAAGTAACAATGACTGGGAGAGTGGGCGGAGCCTCACACTACCATCACTACCGGTTCGGGCGAACTGGACCGAACCGGGAACATTTCACCCCTGCCATTGGGGCAACCAAACTCAGACAGCACCAGAGTTCATTCCTGAGCTACTAATATTCTCTTCCCTCAAGTCACATTTCTCTGGAACAATTTTGCAAACAGCTACAATCCCTTGGGATCCATCTCACTGTCTGCACCTCTTGTTTTCCTCCTTAAAGTTTTTAGTCCATTACTGTATCCAAATGACTTGGCGAGGAAAAAAAAATTAATTTTGACTGCTGGATTGAACCGAACTAAATATATTCTGATGGTCTTTTGTACAGATTTGAATTAAAACCTGCCGCCCTTGCTTAACTTAATAATTTCCTGATCTCTTCTGCCAACCGTCTCTGCAATAAAATACTTTTATGGTGCTAACATCATATTTCATTTAATCCATTGCGTAGAGAATTGTCTCCTGGCCTAGGAATATAATTAGCAGAATGTCAGCAACCTGCTGTTTCAATGAACTGAAATAAAAGCATCTTTATGCTTCTGGATTTACATATCTGTTTGTAGTCTGAGAAGCAGAAAATAAACACACAGAAGCGTGTGAGATGCGAAAGCTGTTGAAATGATACTACGGGATGAGTGTGAGTCAAACAGTGGCACATTATTGGTTAGGAGGGATTTTTTTCCCCAGACTCCGATTGGCTAGAATTTTTCATTGCTCTTTTGGTTTGTTTATTTTCTTGGAAAATAATGTTCTAAAATGGCACTCAGACCTTTTTGAAATCACGCTGATGAGTATGAATGGCAGTTGTCATCTCCCCCACTCGGAGGCCAAACTCAACTAAAGTCAAGTCCCTATTTCCGTTTCCCCCCCCCTTGGATTTGACATGAGCTCATTTGCAGAAATGTTGCTGAGTCCCACAAAGAAACTTTTGCATTTCATTTATTTATTTATGGTCTAAAGACTGAGTCAGCATGAATTGTTCAAGAGCTGCGGAATACATTTTGCCCCAGGACAATGTCGACCTTCCTGTCTTTAGGCATTGAATACTTCCCCATCCTCACCCCTTCCATTTTCACAATATTTTTATTCTTATGCTGGTTTTCATATTTCCAACTAAGTTTGAATGTTAAAATAGTCGGTAAAGCAGTATTAGGAAGTTTCAATATGTAACGATGCAAATGTATGTATATTTTTTAAAGTTTTATGTATTGTCTCAACTGGAATTTGTTCCAGAATACTACTTTATCAGGATTATCTTACTATTGTTTTTAAGCTAAGCGTTTTAGAATGATAAAGATTGGAAATTTCTTGACAGATTCCTAGCCTCTTTGCAGCTACTCATGGAAAATCATTCAAGTAATTCTGTAGCAGCTAAGTCTTAAAATATTATATTAGATAATTGCTTTCTGTAAGTATGCTACACTTCTATGGCGTCATGAACATCTAATGTTCCGGTGTCAAATTTTATTCTTAGAAACAATATTCACAAAATTCATACTGCTTTCTAATTCTTAAGTTTCTGGAGCATTGTTCTGCTAAAATGCCAGGCTACAATTTACTGCGAGGTTAATACTGGGAGAACTGGGTGGAGGAGGGATGGATTGGCAGAGTATGTGTCAGGCCAGGGTTTTGTTCCTTATCGTTGTGTCCAAGTGAGAAAGGGTGACAGAACCTCTGGGTGGAGTCAAAAGAGGGATCAGCCTAGAATCCGTACATAGCCACAAGCAGACTATGGCCAACCCTTCTTGACAGGTGCTGACCGTTACTTGAGAAGATTGCATATGTGATTTAGCAATAAATCAGTTCCCATCCTGTCCCATTCATGTCAAAGGTGCCTTTTAAGGTGCTTCTGGGTTGAAAGGATTAGCTGGTGACATCACCATTGCCCAGGGAAGACCCATACAGGCTCTTTTCATATCCCCATCAAGGAGCTGGAGCGAATGACCGGAGCTCACCCTATCATGCAGCAGGACTCGAACATGAACTTGTTAACTGCCAGCCCAGCTCCTAACCACATGAGCCACCATGCTCCTTAATAAATCAGTTTAATTGGAGCATCAAGATGGACCTGGTCTTTCACACATTGTAATAAGGTCAGTCCATCAATGGTGAGAAAAAGGAAGGAAGGAAGGAAGGAAGGAAGGAAGGAAGGAAGGAAGGAAGGAAGGAAGGCAGGCCATGACTGGCTCCATATTTGATATAATATGCATTTTATATGTGCTTTTATTATTTAGTATCAGTTTCATGTCCTTCCAGAATACCAATGGTCCAAATTAGGACCATCTCTATTTCCTCTGTTTATAGCCTTGGACCTCACAGGAGATGGTAATTTCAGTTCAACTGATCTCCCACGGAATGGAGAAGATGTTAATTGAACATTAGCAAGACATGTTTTCCAGACTATGTTACCCACCTCTTAAAAAGTTGAAGAAAATCTGGTTGGTGTAATGGTGTGCCTTTGTGAGCGAAGAAGTCTCTGCTAGAAGTTAGTGCTCCAACAGGAAAAAAATTGTCTGTGTGTAAGTCTGTGGCAATTGGTCTGAACCACAAAAACTGCAACAGACTACTGATGACTTTCTGCGTTTTGTGCTGCAGCTTTGATCCGGTTCCGTATTTGTACATCAGAGCACCTCTTTGAACTCAGCTACACCAAGAAGTAAATAATACAAAAATCTTGTTAGGTTTCCCCACCCCACCCCGCCAAGCAGAGTATTAATGGTAAGCAGCAAAAGAATACGGAAAATATATACAGCAAAGAGGCCATTAATTCAAATACCTGATAAACTATACGCTATTCCTTTGGGAGAATAAGGATAGTGGAAGAAAACTCTATTTGCTTTAACTCATCATATCCTTTTACAACGTAGATTGTGTTTTAGCAGGATTTGAGCAATCCACGATGTACTGAATTCCTAGGGGGCATCCATAAGCACATCCGCGAGTGTTTGATTTTCTATGGAGATACGATATGATTACCGTGTAGAAATCGCAAGCCGCATTTAGATTGGTTATAATATCGGTTACAAGCACTCTTTGGGTCTGAAATTTCACTTTGGCGCAAGGGGTCCCTAAGGACTGGTTAACATTTATTTAATTACGCTGTACAAGACTTCAGTAATAGTATTAGATCAAAGTATAAAAATCTACTCCAGCCCAAATTTATAACCTAATTCAAAGAGGTTGATTGTCTAGTTTTTCAAAATTTGCTCTTCTGGTGATTAAGACAAAGACAGTTAGCTGTAGTGAATGAAAACTACCCTGTATACTGATGCCGGTATTATAGCAAAGTAATAAACTCAATCAGGGGTACTTTTTTTATTTATTTAATTAGAACACTTAGTGGTTCCTCAGAACTGATTATGGTCTGGCCACTTTTCCCCCTCTTCACCTGGGTCTTTTCTGAGAAATTAAGCTTCCTGAAATTATTGTTTTGATTGTCTAAGCAGCCATGATGACAACTGTTTAACATTGAATTCTGTTAAACATATTTCTATTGTTTCATTCTTGTATGAGCGCAGATGTTTTTCCCCCGATGTAGTCTGGGAAGAGAATCCAGTGTCCTTAGGAAATCTGTGAGTCAGTGAGAGGAGACTAAATAGCATCCAAGGTGATAGTTAGGATGATGTGACTGTGGCTATCGTGTTGACTTTTATGATGCCTCCTAAGCTTCATTGACTGCAACAGGTGTTGTGGCCCGCCAGAGACCAGCGGAGCTGGCAGCAGACTCAGACACTGTTCTGCCCCAGTTCCGGATTCCCAAGGATTGTGACACACACCAACGGTCCTTATCAAAGTTATAACATACCAAGAATAAACAAAGTCCGGCAAAGGTTGGCAACCAGCCCAGAAAACAAGATACGATAAGACACTCACTCTCCAAAATGCTCTGTAATAATTACATGTTGTTTCCAGCAAGAAATTACTAACTGCGTGCGACTTAAATAGGCTAACGGAGTGGCCAATTATCCTCAAACCTTACTCTCGAGGAGACCTCCTCCTCCTGAGTAGCCACTCCTGCCTTTTGGCAGCCCTGCGTGCTCGAGCATTGAGGAGAGGCTCCTTCACTTCGCTCTCTCTACTTGAAGGAGCCTCTGGAGGTTCTGAAGGCCCTGGCTGAGTCTCTGCCTCTGGCACCACATCCTCTTCAGCCTCCGCGCTGTCCGACGTGAGCACCAGCTGCGCAGTTTGCTGGTGTGACACCACACCAGCCTCCTCGTTGTTGGGATCAGCCACGATCCACGCAGGCCGCTGGCAGGCCACAACAGACAGTGAGGAGGTTGGGGAGGAACATGGACCAGTCCTGGAGTCTGGGAAGGCTCGGACGAGAGCTCTGTGTCACAGGCAGAGAGGGTGCCAGGGCCGTATGCCAGTTATCAGCTGCCTTCGGAGTTGGAGATAGAATAGAATAGAATAACAGGGTTGGAAGGGACCTTGGAGGTCTTCTAGTCCAACCCCCTGTCCAGGCAGGAAACCTACACCACTTTAGACAAATGGTTATCCAACATCTTCTTAAAAATACCCAGTGTTGGAGCATTCACAACTTCTGGTGGCAAGTAGTTCCACTGGTTAATTGTTCTAAGTGGGCAGAAGAACAGCTGGAGCCTGTTCCCAATGTGCGCATGCGTAGATCTGTCAGGAGAAGAGAACAGCTAAGGAACAGAGTTCAACTCAGGAGTAAAGGCACAAGGGGACGCTGACTGGCTCCTCCCATAGGGAATAAATAGGAGCAAAAGGGGAGTGGTGTTTGCAGGAGACAATTACCGTATTTTTTGGAGTATAAGACGCACCTTTCCCCCCCAAAAAAGAGGGTGAAAATCTGGGTGCATCTTATACTCCGAATGTAGCCCCACCCAGCTTCTCAAACAGAGGTTTCAGAGGCTGAAAAAAAGCATCAGAAATGAAGCTTCAGAAAAAAAGCCTCCAAACAGAGCTTCAGAGGCTTTTTTTCTGAAGCTGTTTCGGAGGCTTTCAGAGGCAGGAAAAAAAGCAAAAAAACAAACAAACAAACAAAAAAAAAAAACTACAAGGCGCAGAGCTCACAACCAAGGAACCTGTTGCTAAAATTCATCTCTGGGAACAGCTGATTAGGGGTATTCCGGGAGGCTGATTCACCCACCAATCAGCTTTTTTCTTATTTTCCTCCCCAAAAACTAAGGTGCGTCTTATACTCCGAAAAATACGGTAGTTCGTTAGTGTGAAGATTTGCTTATCTGAGAGACTCCTTGCCAAGTATTTTCTTGCAGGGTGTTGTGTCTGGAAGCTATCAGCCTGGCAACTATCCAAGGACTGATAAGGTCTGTGGGTTGCAATTCACCCTTGAAAGACTGTTTGCCAGACTTTGCTGGGTGTGAATGCTAGGAATTCACATTAGCCAAATAAAAAAAGGGTGTTTTTTTTCAGGACAAGGAGTCCGTTTTGTGACTTGGTGAAGCCTAACAGGCTTCTTGTAGGAGAAGGACAGACAGAGCCTGGGGTCGGAGTCAAGAGAGGAACCAGCCTGGAATCATTACGTTTCCACAAGTGATTTAAGCCCAACCTCTCTTGAATTCCATTGGCTCTTTCTAGCGCCAATTTATTGCTGGCCGTTAGCTGACCAGATTCTTGTCTATAGGCATAAGCATATAAATCAGCCTCGCTGGAATATAATGTGTAGCCCCGATTCTTTGTGCCTGGCACTTATTTATGAGCAGCTGTTAAAGAAAGCTACAGCTGTTGAGTAACTGACTAAATACCTTCATTGACTTTGGAGGATTGTATATGTTACAGTTCTTTCCTTTAAAATAGCACATTTTAGAATATATTCTGCTTAGATTCTCTTGCTTGGATCTTTTGCCTTGATTTAACTCTCTTTACCCTAGAGACTTCAAAATGGCCCCAACTTGTGTAGAGCTTCTTCGCAGTATGGCACCTGAAAAATCTCCTTAATTTCAAGAAACATGGCCCCAATACACTAAAGGCATCACAACTATCGTGGCCTTTTTTGCTCCTTCCGTTCCGTGTAGGGTTTGGTAATACAACACCCAATTTTAGTCTTTTAAAATAGAAGTTGAATCTACCAGGAGCACCTATCCAGTGCTGCATGTCAATGCCATTTTTATGAATTCAACATCGCCCCAAGCCATCTAATGAGGACATATGCCAACGCTAATGTTGGTAACATGTCACAGGTTTTGCACAAGCATAGAAATGGGCTTGTTAGAAACAGTTTCCATGTTAAAAAAAAAGGCCCTTCATTTGAAGCTCATCACATTTGCAAAGAAAGATAATTTCCAAGCTGGTTGTGGAACATCCATGAAGTCAATTAGTATTAGCTAAATAGAGGTATTATTTCAAATTAAATTTTAAATTAAAATCTCATTTGCTTGTCCTGATTTCCTCCTACTCCCCCCTCCTCCTCCCCTCCCCCCCTCTTCTTCTTCTTCCTCTTCTTCTTCCTCCTCCTCCTCTTCTTCTTCCTCCTCCTCCTCCTCCTCTTCCTCCTCCTCCTCCTCTTCCTCCTCCTCCTCTTCTTCTTCCTCTTCCTCCTCCTCCTCTTCTTTCTTTCTTTCTTTCTTTCTTTCTTTCTTTCTTTCTTTCTTCTTCTTCTTCAAAAAAAAAAAAGCAAGCATCTCGGTGTATCTGGAGATTCTCAATCATCCAAGTCATTGTTGTCCCAAAGGTGCTTTTAAAAAAATGGACTTTTGAATCTTTGTATTCAAAGATTTGACTTTGCAAGCATCTCAGTGTATAAGCTGATCCCCAACATCGGCAAACATCTCCTTGCTAAACTCTTTTTATTCATCCATATGCCTTACTACCAATTGGAAGCTGTTTCTCTCCTCAGAGACTTCTGCTTCCCTTGGGGTCTCCTTCCTTTTATTTCTGCAAAGGTCAAATCCCAGATAGAAGCTGGCTTTGAGATGGACACTTCTCCAAAGCTTTTGACTCTATAGAATGGGTCTCATTCTCAACCTTGGAAAGAATGAAAAAAACTGACTTCTTGCCATTTCTAATAACCTGTCATGGAAAGGGGAAAAAAAAAGAAGAAGCGGAAAGAAAGGGAAAGAAAAGAGAAGGGTGAGGATAGTCCAATTAGATAAATATATATTGATGTTTTCAATTTCTCTCCATTCACTACATCTTGAGTGAAAATTTCTGTTAATAACAGGCGAAGGAACTCAAGTCAAACTACAGAATATTACTGGAGAACAAAACAATATGTCTCCCCTCATTTGTAACTCAGCTTCAGATGTCAAACTAATAACTTTTCACTTGTAAGGAAAGACACGTAAGTGTTTCATATTCTGCCCTAGTCATAATCGGTATATTTTAATATGCCCATCAGAAAAAAAAAAAGAAGAAGAACAAAAGCAAACATCGAGAAAACTAAAATTCTTGCATTTATTTTGAATAGAGTCCCATCAAGGAAGTAAAGGCTGAACAAACTCTACAAATTTCACCATACAATAATGCTTCAGAGGTTTTAATATTTCTAAAGCAGCAAATCCGTTACGTCAAAAGGGCTAAAGCTAAAGAAATCAGATTTTAAATACTATAATAAACCCATTAAGGGAGCTGAGAAAATGTCTAGCGAGTCTAAATAAGAGTTTCATAAAGCCAGAATTAGTGGACTTATGAATAAAATGAGATATCGCGAATGTAACACACAATTTTACATAATGCATTAAAAGAACTGAATTCATGTCATGGAAAAACTAATGTTCCTGTCATTTCACAAGTTATTTTGCCATTTCTCCTGTCCCCAGTTTCCATATTTGAGGAGAAACTCTCTGCAGCCTGCCTAGACTGATGTTAACGTAGCTGACAGCATTTGTTGTTTTCGATTTGTTTGTTGGTCTCAATCCTTGCTTGCTGCCTAGAGTCCCTGTACGAGAAGATGGGCAGCTTTATTGCACTGTAGAAATAAATACATATTAAAAAATTACATGGCAGCATAAAAGAGAACTCTCAACGTCTATGAGGAAATACCCACAATGTGGGTATCTTGTAATTTGTCATTGGAATCTAGTGGCATTAAAATCAGGCAGGAGTATTACATGGTAGGGTAGTATTATTTTCCAGCTTGTGCTTGACAACACGATAATTCACAATCCGGCCCTTTTTTGATTGGCTGCTATTAATGGTGTCACCGGAGGTCAGCATGTTGCTGACAGTTGCTGTCAACCCTTGTTGAGCAGGGGAAGAGACTGCCGAAGTAAGATCTCTTGATCCGCGTATGCATGGCAAACGCGACCGTTTCATTTATTTTGGAAAAGAAAAGATAATAGCAATGAACGTGTGAGCTTGGGCTAAGGCGCCGGAGGTGTGTGTGTGTATGGGGGAGCTTGGATGCTTAATCATGCAGCGAGTGCATGGATAGAGAATTTCAATAAGCCCCCAAGCAGTTTTTTGGGGGGTTTGCGATGCAAAATTTATGGCAAATTCCACGGAAGGAAATCAGGGTTCAGAATGCATTGTGGATTGAGGAGCCTACTAACCGGTGGTGAAATCCTACCGGTTCGCGCGAACCGGTAGCGATAAAAACTATCGGTTTGGGTAAACCGGTAGTAAAAAAAACCCTGCCGGTTCCTCTGAACCGGTATTTCCGATGCTTTCTAGTGAATCTAAATTGCGCGGCACAGCTGTTCCCCCCCTCGCTGTTACACTTACCTTCCCAAGCTTCCTTTTTCCATGCGTTTGGCGCGTAGTGCACATGCACGCATGTGAAGTGTGCATTTTGTGTGCACTGTGCATGTGTGCATAGTGCGTGTTTGGTGCACACTGGACATGCACACGCACACAGCACATGCTTGGCATGCACCGTGCATGCGCGGCCAGCAAACCAGTGACAAACCGGTTCAGATTTCACCACTGCTGCAAACTTTGGACTTACAAATTAAGTTTTGGAAGCATCACATCTGCATAAGTAGGGAACCGAGAAAGGGTATTTCTGGGTAAATCTCCTTCGTTTTAGGGTCTTGGGGAAGCACACCTGTGGCTTGTTTGTTGGGCTACAAGAATCAGTCAGGCTATTTCCGCTGACTTCTGTGTCATGAATCAGACCTACTTTTCTGAAGAGAAATACGTTAGAGAAGGATGGTCAGAGTTCCCATTGTGTCCCATTCGTGTCGGGTGCCTTTTAAGGTGCTTCTGAGTTGAAAGGATTAGCTGCTGACATCACCATTGCCCAGGGAACACCCATAGGGGCTCTTTTCATATCCCCATCAAGGAGCTAAAGCGAATGACAGGAGCTCACCCCATCATGCAGCAGGACTTGGGTCTCGAACATGAGCTTGCTAACTGCCAGCACAGCATCCTAACCACATGAGCCACCATGCTCCTTAATAAATCAGTTTAATTGGACCTTCAAGGTGGACCTGGTCTTTCACACATGATGGTCCAGCATAATAAGGAAGAGTTACCCAGATCAGTCCATCAGTGGCGGCAGGGAGGTGAGCAAGAGGAAGGAAGGAAGGTAGGAAGGAAGGAATGGAGGGAGGGAGGGATTGACTTCTATGTCATGAGTCAGATCTACTTTTCTGCACTCTGTAGGGGATCTGGTTAGAGAAGGATGGTCAAAGGATCCATACCAGGTGCTTCTAGCGTTATCTTTATAACTGGAATACAGGTTCTCCTCGATTTACAACAGTTCATTTAGTGACCACTCAAAGTTATAACTGCACTGAGAAAAGTGACTTATGACCGTTTTTCACACTTACGACCTTTGCAGCATTCCCCCATGCTCAAAATTCAGATGCTTGGCAAGGGGATTCATATTTATGACCGTTGCCAGGTCCCAAGGTCGCGTGATTCCCTTTTGCGACCTTCTGACCAGCCAAGTCAATGGAGAGGCCAATATTCACTTAACAACCGTGTTGCTAACTTATCAACTGCAGTGCTTCACTTAACAACCGAGGCAAGAAAGCTCATAAAATGGGGCGAAACTCATTTAACAACAGACATTTTGGGGCTCAAGCATTGTCGTAAATCGAGAGCCACCTGTACTAGAGGGAAGGAAATGGGAAAGACCAGATCGGATGACTTAAAAGTTTCATTTTGCCCCGACTTTCCTTCTCTTCTCCCTCATCCGACAGAATTACCAACGGTTGCCAGTGGTTCTTGCCTTCAATTGTTAAACGGAGCCAACAGTAATTTGCATTTGATTTTGTAATCTGTGTAGAGAACATTCTGGCTGCGTCTATTGTGGGATATTTTGCTGGCGGAGGAGACCAAAATTGTTAGCACTGGGCAGCGTTCTCATCCAACGCTGTTCCAAAACCGAACTCAATATTGCAAACACAGGATTCATTAAGTCAATTGGGCTGGCTTAAATGGAAAAATGTCAATGCCTCTTTTGTATCGTAAGAGGTCAGGAGGACAGGACAGGATGTCTGATCAAAATGCTACACGGGTCCATGGTTTGTTTTGGGCAACCTTGGGTGAGACTCCAGGTTTTATTTATATTATTTATCATTTTATATTTATATTATTATTTATATAGACGCAAGATTAATTCAAATAAAACTGATAGCCTCATTTCCTTACATTGTGATGGAAAATCCGTACGGGAAAGCGAGCTTCTGGTGGGAGTTTTCGTTGGAATCCATTTTAAACAGAATTTTGATTCACCCCAAATATCAACGAAGCTTTTGAGACTTCAGTGCTTCTACGTTTCTCTCCTGTAAATGGGTTTTTCCCCCCACCCTATTTTCAATTTTCCTTGATAAAAGAGTGTTTTTATAACAACGTCGGCAGTTATTTTATATGGAAATTTTCATTTTTAAATCTCTCTTGAGAGGTGCTTAACATTCTCAAGCCCACTTTCCAAAAAACACATCAACTTAAAAAGCCAAATATATTTCTATCTACTTTAAAAAAAAAAAAAGACATCTGCATTTTCCAGAGTATATTTAAATACAGTGCATATCCAAGTAGAGGTATGGCTACTTGCTTGTTATCAGATACAATTGCTTTTTTTTTTGTTTAAAATCAAGAGTAATTTATATCTTTATTCAAAATTGTTAGCTGCCCAATTCCAACAGACCGGGTGCATTTTTTTTTTAGCCAGTTTCTAACTATAATATCCACATTTTTATTAGTACCTGCCAGTTATTAAAGCAGTAAATAGATTTGATGCAGATAGGGCAACTGAGTGGATATATTGTTTTGTTTACTTTATTCCTCTGATATTTTCTTTTCGTCAGTGTGCCAGTAATTTAGACAACGTTGGTTTTGATATTTATCACCCAGGATAGGTTAGATCTATGCAAATGAATGCATTGTTGACAAATGCTACAAGCTATTGAGAAATGCATGTAAAAAAATGTCTGTAATACTTATTAATTTAATGGGTTTGCCTTTAATTTGAAAATGCTTCTGCTTTGCTGTTAGCCTTCTGAATTGGCTTTTGTCCAGCAAATGTTTTCTGTAATCATGAAACATGCTAATTTAATCTATTTGCACCTGAAACCAATTTTGGAATTAGCACCTGTTAAGCATTGCCTGAGGTTGTTCAGCAAACAACACAAAATGCAACTAATTTGCTTTTTAATGAGCAAATAATAGTATGCTATTATTTTAATCCATTTTACATCAGTCAAGGTTTGTGGTTAAGGATGTACTTTCAATGATATGTGTAACTACAGCGGCACAGCTTAATGATGTACTAGTTTGTTATGTGTGAAAACAAGAACGTGTAAACAGATGGCACTGGGTGAATTCTTCTATTTAAAAAAGGGATTGTTGTTTTTTTTTTGCACAACAGAGCAAGTATTAATACTGTTAAACGTCTGTTATGGTATCTAGCGCTAATATTTAAATCCAGTCATAACCAGTTTAAATAAAGCACTTAAAAACATTCAGATATAAGAACAATCTCCAAAGACCCAGCAGCCCCAGAAGAAAAAAACAGAAGTCGTCTACAACATACAATGTAAGAGCTACAATAACCACTATGTAGGACAAACAGGCAGAAGATTGGCAGAAGGCATCCATGAACAGTCAGACGGCATGACGGAAATTCTTTCATTTCACAACATATAGACAGATTGAACCCTAGTTTCAAATTGGGAAAATGTGACCATCCTAGACCAAGCCAAATCCAAAAATGCCAGGGAATTTCTAGAAGCCTGGCACTCAGACGAATCAGCCATCAACAGACACATAGACATTAACAACATCTACAGACTGTGCAAAAGAGACAACCAACCAGCCCAAAAGGGAACAAAAAGACCCCAGCACCGGAGGTGAAAAGCTACCGGTTCACACCGGTTCGGGCGAACCGATAGTAATAAAAGCTACCGGTTCGGTGAACTGGTAGTAAAAAATGCTACCGGTTCGTTCGAACCGGTATTTCCGATAATCAGCTGTGCCGCGCAATTTATATTCGCTAGAAAGCAGGAAATCTTGCTTTCTAGTGAATCTAAATCGTGCGGAACAGCTGTTCTCCCCCCTTGCTGTTCTACTTACCTTCTTAAGTCTCCTTTTTGGCATGCGAAGCACATGTTTGGAGCTCACTGTGCATGCACCCGCAGCAAACCGGTGGCAAACCTCGGAGGATTTCACCACTGTCCAGCACCTCTCCACCAGCAATCAGCACCCAGGTCAGTATAGATTAACTCCAAAGTCAACTTCAGACTAACCACCAAGTAGGCAACAACCCAGTCAAGAAACTGCCAAAGAGCCATCAGTAAACAGAAAGTGGAGCACAAGTTTCTCAAGCCAATCCTTGTGGTCATTTTAGGAGAGCAAGGTGGTTGACCACCGCAGCTTTAATGAGTATTAAAGCTCATTCACAAAATGCTAACTATGATTTAGCATTTTTAAAAAAACATCCAGTATCCAGGGAGAACCGGTTCGGTGACGTCATATCGTCACTGCTACCGGCTTGGCAGAACCGGGAGGAACCCATCACTGAAGGTATCCTGAAACACACCCTCACCAAAGGAGAATAAAGGGTCATCTCAAGTTCACCCAGAGATTTTGTAGGGTGTCGATTAAAATACAATGTGGACCTCCCTCCCTCCCTCCCCCTCCCTTCCCTTCCCCTTAGTTTTTCAAAGCATACCCTTTAGATTATTAATAGTTTTTGCTCTTAGGAAACATATTTGTGAATTTGAGTTAGACATCCATCTGGTCCAAATTCTGAATTGTCATTTAAATTATATATTATGCAATAGAAACAGATGACTGGAGGCGCTTGTGAGATGCAGTAGAGAGTTTAAAAAAAAGAAAGAAAAAGAAATGAGCAGCAGACATGGCTCTTTCCCATTGAGCAATTTTGCTGAATCGGGGTTTACGCTCCGAGCACGGCCTCAGCGGGACGGAAAGATTCCTCAGGAGCCACTACAAAGAGTTTATTCAATGTTGGCTCAATTTGGACATGGCTCCAGCTGTTTCAAGGCACAAATGAAATATGAAGGATGATAAATGCTGCCGTTTGGCATTTTCCTCAGGATAGCAAATACCGGACTGGTCAAGGGAATCGGCTTCCGATAAAACATCTGACAGAAAAAGATTAAATGTTTCACATCTGGATGAACAGAATGAAACAGAGGGCCTAGAAGCACTTAAGATCGATTATCTCCGGCTCTCCCATTGGACATCAGGTACCGGAGAACTGGAAGGCCATGGATGGTACCGAGCTAGGTTTTGGGTAGCCCCCAACTCATCATCTGTTCTCAACTACCAACCCAAATGACTTCTGGACTATGGCCTGGGTGGTTTGTGTGAATGCACGTGTCTCCTCTTGTCGTGTTCCTTGGGTGAGATCCTATTTCAGGTCAGTTCCTTTTAAGGAAAACCAACTGAAGCTATTCTTGGAACATAGAACATCATCAGAGTTGGAAGGGACTTTGGAGGTCTTCTAGTTCAACTCCCAACCTCTAGCAGGAGACCCTACGCCAGGGGTCTGCAACCTTAAGCACTCAAAGAACCATTTGGATCCATTTCCCACAGAAAAGAACACACCAGGAGTCACAAAACCTGGGTAGGCATGGCCAACTTTACGTCACCCACTTCCACCAGTCACATGACCCCCTAGCCACACCTACCCAGCCAGTCATTAGGGCAGTTGTTAAAAAACACCGGGAACCACAAAACTCTTTTGATCTCCCTCCCTCCCTCCCCCCTCTCTCCCTCTCTCCCCCATCTCTCTGTATCTCTCTCTCTCCCTCTCTCTATATATCTCTTTGTCTCTGTCCCGGCTGCTTCTCCATCTCCTGCCGTCACCCTTACCTTCTCAGGCCAAGCGAGGAGTGGCTGGGAGGGGAGGGTGAGGGGCAGGGCCAGCCAGCAGTGGGATCACCCGACAGGGAGCCACAGCAGAGGGCCCAAAGAGCCGCATGCAGCTCCGGAGCCACAGGTTCCTGACACCCGCCCTATACCATTTCAGACAAATGCATCTCCCATGTATGGATCTTGTATGTAGTGGCCCTTCAGCGAATTAACAGAGAACCGAGTTTCAAAGAATCCCTGTCACTTTTTTTTTGAATGGAAGCACTCGCCACAGGCATTTTAGATGAAAAAAAAAATGTGGGGGGGGAGAGGGAGGAGGGAAATTGCATCGTGCATTGTGTTGCTAATTAAAGCAGAGGCTTTTACAAGTCCAGAGAATGACTGATTCTGTTTACTCATCTGAATCTGTATAATAACCAGTTTGGGGAAAAAGTCCAATCTTTGTATTTGTGTGCGGGTTGTAAGGTTTCCCACTGAAAATTCTCCCCGTTGTGTTTCTCTTCCAAGGAGTGACGCAGTCTTGCTTGCTCATCTTTTCTTCCTGGTTGAACTCTTAGCAGCTCTTACAAACAGACACAATGAAACCGTAATGAGTTTTCATTCTGGGCATAATTCTCCAGCCCAGCTTGCCATTCCATCGATGCACTTTCAATGTGTTGCCTCCTGAAGACAGAAGCTTTTCCAGGTTTTCCTTGGGATCATTTTAAAGAGTAGACAGGTGCAAACATTCGTTGAGTGACGGTTTGAAGTTGCGACGGTCCTAAGAAAAGGAACTTATGACTGTTTTTCACGCCTGATCAAAATTCGGGCACTTGGCAACCGGCATGTATGTGTGACAGCTGCAGTGTCCCCAGCATCACATGTTCACCTTTTGCGAATTTCCGACAAGCAAAGTCAATGGTCACATGATCAAAATTCATATTTATGACCGTTGCTGTGTCCCAAGATCACGTGATCCCCTTCTGACAAGCAAAGCCCATGAGGAAGCTAGATTCATTAACAACCACCATGTTACTAATGTAACAACTGCACTGATTCGCATAACAGCTGTGGCCGGAAAGGTCGTAAAACGGGACAAAACTCATTCAACAACTGTCGTGCTTAGTGACAGAAATGTTGGGCTCAAGTCAAGGACTCCCATTTGCCTCCTTGTTCCTTCTGCCTTTCCCACTGGATGAGCACCTTCTGTCCTGACTTAGGCTTCCTGAGTCATTAAAACACAGGAGTCGTCCCAAAAACCTCTTTTATGGCAACAGCTGTGAATTCTGTTCATTCACAGCGGAGTCCCAATTAGTTATAAAGTGTCCTTCCGGAGAAGTCCTTCGGGATAATCACCCACCTTTATCTCCCTTGACATGCTGCCAAAGACCTAATTGGCAAAGCCACACGGAGTCCAGAATCAAAGAGAGATGCCGACAAGAAACAGAATTAACAACGTTGCTTTCCTGCAAAGGGCCCATGTGCCTTTGCTCCTCTTTTAAGTCTTATGGGAGAGGCCAATCATCTCCAAGCCTTACTCCCGAGTCTTCCCTTTTGTTTTAGCTGTTCTTGCCTTCTGGCAGTTCTGCGCATGCGCACACTGGGTACAGGCTCCCCCCGGTTCCTCTGCCTCGCTGAGGTCCAAATCTGGAGGCTCTGGAGGCAGCACATACCTCCCAGATGGCCCTTTCTCTGCCTCCGATGCAGAGCCCTCGTCCGAGCCTTCCCCAGACTCCAGGACTGGCCCATGATCCTCCCCTCACTGTCCGACTCTGCTGCCAGCTCCACAGTCTCCACAATACCTTCATATAAAAGCATGAACTGCCCAAGTCCCTTGCTCTGAATAAAATGAAAAAGAAAAAAAATGTTCACCCACAAGGAAGGCTGTACAAAAATGAGTTTAGCGCGTGCTAAATAAAACGTTGACTATTCCCCAAGTGGTTTTTGACCTGAACTGCAAAGGCAGTGGCCTTTTTTTAAAAAAGTTTTTTTTAAGTAATCACAGCCATCTCTGGAAAAAAAATATCAGAAAAGAGCTGAATATTTATTTTGCCTTTAATGACTAAAGATGATTGATCTCTCTGACGGGCTTCGCGATGCCTTTTGATGTGACTACATTATATCCTCAAAGTTCAAAACCGTTCTGATAATGCCTTTTTTTGGGGGGGGAGGAGGAGAGGGAGATTTTATGTCTACATTCCCTTTCTAGAAGCACATCTCATTTTATTTCCATATGAAAGTTTCAGGAACTGGAGCTATTCCTATCAAATGAGCTAAGGTGATTTTTTTTTTCTTCTCCTCCCCCCTGGAGGAGAGAGTTTTGATTTCACAGTTGATTGATGTCACTTTGTTTAATCTAAATCCCTTTGCCCCATCCGGAGTTCTCCAGTTATTTTAAAAGACAAGTCCTACTAGCCTATGCTGATGACAAAGACCGTGGACCCCAACAGTTCCAAATGGAGAAAATGGAAATTACAAATTCCCAATAGCTCAGTCTCTAATACTGATAGTCCTTGATGTACAACAATTTGTTTAGTCACTGTTCCAAGTTACACCAGCATTTTAAAAAGTGGCTCATAACCAGGGGTGAAATGCTCCCGGTTCGGACCGGATCGCCTGATCCGGTAGCGATGGAGGCGGGTGGTTCGGAGAACCGGTAGCAAAAATCCCTGTCCCCTTCCCTCCCCATGCCCAGCTGAGCCACACGATCATCAGAAGCTTTTTAAAAAAACTTTTAAAAGCATTTTTTCTACAACCTCTTCCGATGAAAAAATGCTTTTAAAAGTAAAAAAAAAGCCTCTGATGATCACACGGCTCAGCTGGGATTGTCAAAGGCTTTTCAAAGCATTTTTTTCTGCAACCTCTTGGCCGAAGAGGTGGTAAAAAAAATGCTTTGAAAAGTCTCTGACGATCCCAGCTGAGTTGCCTGATTGGCAGAGAGGCTTTGCAAAGCATTGGAAAAAATGCTTTGAAAAGTTTTTTTTTAAAAAAAAGTTGGCCACGCCCATCCAGTCACATTATCCCTGCCCCCATCAAGCCACACCCACAGAACCGGTAGTAACAAATTTTACATTTCACCCCTGGTGTGGACCACAACAGTTCCAAGTGAAGAAAATGGAAATTACAAATTCCCAATAGCTCAGTCTCTAATACAGATAGTCCTTGACATACAACAGTTTGTTTAGTCACTCTTCCAAGTTATACCAACGTTTAAAAAAGTGACTCATAAGTGACCACATCCCCGTGGTCACGGGATTTACATTCAGATGCTTGACAACCGACTCATATTTATGATGGTTGAAGTGTCCCAGGGTCACATGATCCCCTCTTGCGACCTTCCGGCAAGCAAACTCAACGGGGAAGCCAGATTCACTGAACAACCGTGTAGTAACTTAAGAACTGCAGTGATTCACTTAACAATTAGGGCAAGAAAGGTCGTAAAATGGGGCAAAGCTCAGTTAACAAAATTTCTCCCTTAGCAACATATATGTGGGGGCTCAATTGTGGTCATAAGTCAAGTTCCACCCGTAGTACCTTTTGCAATAAATATTTGACAACAACGATAATAGCTCAGCCATTCTGCATGCAAAGCTTAGCCTGCCCTTTTCATTAAAAACATTTCTGTTATGGTGAAGTGAATCAGTCTAGCGATATAATTTATCCATGCCCCTTAAAAATTGAAAGACCCCTCTGCTCTCTGGTTGGGCCCTACACTTCGGCAACTAATCCCTCGGGAAGACCTGGCATCATGTGCCAATCTCTTTAAGGTCTGTTTATTGAAGGATTTTTGGACAACCGTGTCCAACCTTATCAAAGGATCTCCAAATTGCTTTTTTCTTCTCTTCGCTTTCAGAGTAACACAGGCGAGGCAAAAGTGGTTTTGAGAGGTTCCAGCTTTTAATTAACAGCATGACTGAAACGGTGCCAAATGAACGGATAGCATATTAGCTTGTAATTTTGTAATAATATACATTGCGTCTTCCATAAAGGGAATAATTAAACCCTATGTTGGCTTCTTCGCTGTTGTTGATCATTGCCAGGGAGAGGGACTTTTCAGTTAGAGGAAAACTGCTCCTGTTTTTCCACATTTCAAATTTTGCCTCTGATTCATTCAGTTTGTTTCGGAAGCAATGGTGTGTAGAGCAAGATGCACACGTTTTTATTCTTCACACTTGCCCTTCTTTATTAAAACACAAATAGCAATCCCGACGAGAGAGATCAAGAGTTATCTCGGGACTCAATAAAGCTAGAAGACGATAAAAGTATATATATATATTCTTTGCTTACTGCACAGTTTTCAAACGCAAAGCTCCATTGGCAAAACACTCTGTTGATAACCTAAGCAAGTCCGGCCCTGTTTCGGAATCTAATTCATAAATGAGATAAATCGAAGATTTCATGGGTTGCAGGCAATTAACCTTGCATTTACAGGCCTGTAAGCAATGTCTAGAGTCCAGATTCCCCAACGAGTAGAAAATCTACCCGGGACCATCCTGAGAGACTAAATAAAACCTTCCACTTTTTTTTTCCTTCTTCTTTTTTTAGTGTTACTGCATCTCATCATTCTGCTAAGGTCTAAATGCCTGATGATGTATTACTAAATTCCTCCGGCCCTACCTTTGCCAGAATCCATAAATCAATGTGAAAAGGAAAATGAGATTATTAGACTGTGATTCTGGAAGGTGACTTCTGCATAGATGTGATAAAGATACCAGGCTTCATCTAAAGGTTTCTGAGCTCTTTTCTTAGATCTAGAGATTACTTTGATCTCTTCATTACTGGGGATTGTCTGGATTGCAGGGGGAATCCTGTTAGAGCATACAAACGACTGCCTCCTTCCAGCAGAGTTTTCCCTTCTTACAACTCCTAGGTTTCGTCTGACTGCTGTGATTGTCTGAGTCACATTTAGCCTCTGATGGATTTTATTACATCCATTCACCCTGAAATGCAGACTGGCTTCTCCCCGCTAAAATTATCTATAAAAATAAGAGAGTCGTTTTAGATTTGCTGAGCATACGGTAATAGAGGCATAAAATATATATATTTCCCCTCTATCTTTTGGACGGTTTGTCGAAAATTCAGGACCATCATCTGTTTTGGTAAATAGGATACCATAATTACCATTTAGAATATATTGGTGTTAGCTATTTTGAGCTACTGCTGCTTTTCTGAACATCCTTAGGGGTGTGTGAGTTATAGTGTACTTTACAGCTCATAAATTTGAATACTGTAAGTCATACCATCTTTTTCACTTTGGATATACGTTCAGAGGACTTTGAATCTCAGCTGCAGGAGTGCCTGTTAAAAGAAGACCTTCAGATGAACTGATAAACCTAGGAGGAAGAAAACCTTGTTAGTTCCAGAGAGTCTTCTACAGAGGAACTATTGAGCCTGTCATCTGCACCTCTCTAACTGTCTGGTTTGGTTCTGCAACCCAACAAGACAGACACAGACTTCGGAGGATCATTAGAACTGCAGAAAAAACAATGGCTACCAACCTGCCTTCCATTGAGGATCTGCATACTGCAGGAGTCAAAAAGAGGGCTGTGAAAATATCTACAGACCCCTTGCATCCTGGACATCAACTCTTTCAACTCCTACCCTCAAAACGAGGCTATAGAGCACTGCACACCAGAACAACTAGACACAAGGACAGTTTTTTCCTGAATGCCATCACTCTGCTTAACAACTAATTCCCTCAACACTGTCAAACTATTCACTGTCTGCATTACTATTAATCTTCTCATCGTTCCCATCACCCATCTCCTCCCACTTATGACTGCATGACTGTAACTTGTTGCTGTATCCTTACGATTTATATTGATATTGATATACTGATATGATTTGACTGCTTATTTGTACCCTATGACTATCATTAAGTATCGTCCCTTATGATTCTTGATGAATGTATCTTGTCTTTTTATGTACACTGAGAGCATATGCACCAAAGACAAATTCCTTCTGTGTCCAATCACCCTTGGCCAATAAATAATTCTATTCTATACTATTCTGTCTACTTGGTGGCATCGTGGTGAGACCAGGGTGGAAAATCCAGATGAAAAACGCATCTTTTGTCTGCTTTCTTCTGCATGTTGTAGCAATTTGCTCCTGTTTTTATAAGCCCTGAAGTTTAAGAAACTTCAGCTAAAGAACAAAGCTCATTCTAGAGAGTTCCACAGATTTGGGATGCAGGTTCAAAGAATGAGTTTGTTGTGACTCTGCACTAGTTGTGATGTAGCAAACATGAGAGATGAGTTGTCATGAGCAGCTGAGTATCAGCTTCATAAACTGAAATACTTATGAGAGCCCCTGGCAGCCTAATACAATTGCTTGGCATGTGTACAAATCAGCCCAGAACCTTTTGTGCGTTATAACTTCCCTTTGTATCCAGTCCAGGGGGAAAAAAAGTTTAGAGTTTTTTTTAAAGGAAACTGTGTTATGGAATTAAGTTTTAGTTTCCTGGATGATTTGGAAAGTATTTACTATATTTTGCATAGGACATAATCATATAACTTCAAGCTGTCTCTTGGCTTGTTCTTTTATATCCAAAAGGGAAAACAGAAAAGCAAGAATTGCACAAAGCTCATGGAGAGCTTTGGCTAAGTCATGCACAGGACGGATTTGTGGAATTGTTGTGCTTCCGAAGCCACTGCAAGATCATAATTGGTGTGTCCCCTGTTGCTCAATAGTGTAACATTTCATCTCTTGTATTTCCCATTTGGGAAAAATAAAAAAACAACAATGTACTTTCAGAAGCTCTTCTGGTAGCTAATGTCTGTCCATTTTAGCTGTAGGTGTAAATATATGGGAACATTGTTTGGAAAAAAGGCACCTACGTGATCAACTCTAAACATCAAATCAAGTAAAAAAAAATGTGGGAAGAATGATGCAAATTTGCATTGGAATCCTTAGTTACAATGAGGTTTTGTCTAGGATTATATTTTAATTTTGTTTCAAACAAACGTTATTCTGCACTGCTTATTTAGCTCAATGAAAGATATTTGCATAATACGTAAACAAAAAGTTGAACGAATGTCTTTTTTTTTTAATGGGCTCAAATAAATCTTGCAGAACATTGGCCTGTTTTATAAATCATGCTGTTTTATAAATCATGCTTTTCAGAATGTTCTGATCTGCTAATTTTTAGTTCTAAAAATACCCGAGTTTGATGATTTTCTTATAATCTTGCCTGAATAGATCTTTAATGTGGCTCATAAGCATTTATTCAGCAACCTACAGCTGTTGAATTCTCAGGCACGATAAGAAATACAGTTTGTTTGTTTTTTTAATTTGATTTATATGCCGCCCTTCTCCGGAGACTCAGGGCGGCTTACAATGCGCTAAGCAATAGCCTTCATTCTTTTGTATATTTTTACAAAGTCAGCTTATTGCCCCCACAAACTGGGTCCTCAATTTACCTACCTTAGAAAGGATGGAAGGCTGAGTCAACCTTGAGCCTGGTGAGATTCGAACCTGCAGTAATTGCAGACAGCTGTGTTAATAACAGGGTGCTTTAAACCACTGTACTACCAAGGCTCTTAAGAGACCAGGGTACTTCGGGTTTAGATTATTGCTCTGATGTGTTCCAGTTGAGAAGTTGTCCGATAGTGAAAGACCAAGGTCATGGATCATCAAACTTGAATGTAGGACAGGGGTCAGCAACTTGTGGCTCTGGAGCCGCATGTGGCTCTTTCATCCCTCTGCTGCGGCTCCCTGTTGCTGGTCGGCTCCACAATTGATAGGGCTTTCGGTTAGGACAGGTAGAGGAAAACGGATGCCACACTAGGAGGAGACTATGATGGGGGAACCAGACTTCTGGTCGGCTCCAGAATTAAATGGGGGCCTCCGGTTAGGACCTTTATGGCTCTTTGAGTGTTTAAAGTTGCCGACTTCTGACGTAAGACATTCAAGATCTTGCTTGCTTCAGTTTCCTTGAGTTTGGAAAGAGGGAAAACTGATGCCCGGATTTGCTTTTACAGTTCTTAACATATGCAGTAGGCCCGTCTAGCTGAGACTGCTTGCCAAACAAACAAACCGGTGGTGTATAAAAAGCAATTTCTTTCTTAAGACTCAGAGCAACACAAAGTTAATAAAAAATAAACAAACATCCAGCTTCTAATGTCCAGCATCAGATTCTCAAGTCAAGTCCTGGGGACCCTGGCATCTTCACTTGTAGAGAATTAATTTGCGGGCCCACTTAATCGAAGAATGATGTTTTTAGTCTGCAGACAATCATTTAGCATCTATTTTATTATTCATTGGCTGTACAGAGGCCAGCGCTCGTAACTGTTAGCCGCCCCTTTTTAAGCAGATACAAATGATTGGGTAGCGCCCAGTAAAGAAAATGGAGACACGGCTATGCCAGAGAGAAGCAACAAGGACGTTCCCCAGTGTCGCATTATTTTCCTGTTAATTTGCGTGTCGATTGTAAACAAATGAAAATGGGTACAAAGAGCTAATTAGGGTAACTAGTTTTCAGACATGGCTTCACTGGATGGCTCAGCTCAATAGTTCCCAAGGAAAAGAAAGTGGATTAGTAAATTTTAATCCACAGCTGCCTTTGTCACATGGTGGCAATTTTAATTGATAGATGAAAACCCCAGAGGGAAGCTTTCCTTGCTTGTTTATGGTCTGAAACATGCAAAGCGTTCATAATTATCCAGAACTCTTCCGATTTTTCCTACGTAGTTTGGAAACATATTTTGCGTGTTTGGTTTAAAAAAAATATGGCCGTTTTACAAAAAATATGTTACTGAGATTCTCTTTTGCCACAGGCTTCAGCGGAACTAGAATCTATTACAGAATGTACCCATCCTTGAGGAACTCCTTTCCCCTATTTATTGCTGTCTCCTATGTTTTATTTCAAAGAAAACACTTATAAATTTCGGCTACTCCATCTCTCACACACACATTCTACAGTTGCTTGCAGGAATTGTTCTAAAGGGCAACTTGGTTTTTGCTGTCTGTTCAAAGAGAAGCAGGCGTTGATGTGTTCCCGTCTTGTCTTATTGAGGGTGACCAATGATTGGTGGGGGCAGCTTAGAAGCTGGGTTCTCGTATTAAGCGTAATGTAGCTGATTGAATTTAATTCTGCATAGTCTTCCGTTCTTGTGGTGTGTGGTACTTGTGTGCAGTGTAGCATTGCTATGTTTCAAGGGACTAGGACAAAACGCTCAGTCTTCATCCTCTGAGATGGTCTACTTTGGTCAAGATTCGAGGGAGGGTTGATCCATTCTCCTTTGGCTATCTTATCTCAACAATTGGCTTCATGGGCACGTGCTCTGCGTGCACAGAAGAAACATTTGTTGATTTGCCCCACAATGCTTCTGCCCCAGTGTTTTCAAGTGAGGGAACACTTCACTTTGGGATCCTGGGTGCTCTCTGAGCTTGATTTTAAGAGATTTGGATTTAAGAGAACTGGAGCAGCCATTGACTTAAATTTTAGCTCTAAGGTTGCTCTCCATGGTCCTGAAAACCCAAGCTTTCTCCTGCAGTCTGCAGTGCTGGGTGAATATTGGTTCATACATCATGTTAAATGAGCTTGTGGCTTATTTTTTATTATTTTATTTTATTTGTTTGTCAAACATGTACAAGGTAGCAAGTATAAGTATGAACATAAGCATGGAAAAAAAGGAAATACATATAAATGGGGACAGTAAGACAGGGTCGGTAGGCACACTGGTGCGCTTATGTACGTCCCCTTTATGGACCTCTTAGGAATGGGGTGAGGTCCACGGTAGACAGTTTAAGGTTGAAGCTGTGGGGGTTAGAGGATGTAACAATGGAGTCAGATAGAGCATTCCAGGTGTTGACCACTCTGTTGCTGAAGTCGTATTTTCTGTTGTATTTTCTGCAATCGAGTTTGGAGCAGTTTACCTTAAGTTTGTATCAATTGTTTGCCCGTGTATATATTGTATATATTGTGGACGTTCTTTTTTATACAAAGTCAGCTTATTGCCCCCACAGTCTGGGTCCTCATTTTACCTACCTCGGAAGGATGGAAGGCTGAGTCAACCTTGAGCCTGGTGAGATTTGAACTCGCAGTAATTGCAGGCAGCTGGTGCTACTTAACAGCACTTTAGTCTGCTGCACCACCAAGGCTCTTACATAAGGCATCAAAAATATCTTAAAGTGATATGTTTCCTTGCAGATGATGTAGCTCCCTATTTCAAGACGGAACCCAGTTTGCCTCAGACGCACCTGGAAGGAAACCGCCTTATTCTTACCTGCTTGGCAGAAGGAAGCTGGCCTTTGGAATTTAAGTGGCTGCATAACGACATGGAAATCACAGAGTTCTCCAGGGAATATAGGTAAGTTATTTGAGAACGTAGAACCTTAATGACGTCTAGAACATAGAATAATAGGGGTGGAAGAGACCTTGGACATTTTCTAGTCCAAGCAGGAGATCCCATACGCTTCTGAACAAATGGCTGTCCAGTCTCTTCTTGAAAACTTCAGGTGTGTGCAGTGTTTCTCAGTATAGTATGTCTCCATCATATTGACCTGATCCAACTACTGTATTTTTCAGAGTATAAGGGGGTGAAAATTTAGGTGCATCTTATTCACCAAATGTAGCCCCGCCCACCCACTGGCCCCCACCCTTTGGCCTCTGCCTCCCAGCAGTTACCTCCTTGCAGCAAGCAGCAAGAAGAAACAGCTCCTTTCAGCTTCAGCACAGCCTAATTAGCACAAGTTGATTGGCTTGGCCTCCCGACTCTCAGCTGTTTTGCTCTCAGCTGTTTTGCGGGGGCCTCTGCTGCTTGCTGCAAGGAGGTAAATTGCTGGGAGCAGATTTTTTTTTCTAGTGCTAATCAAGCTATGCCGAAAACGAAAATGAAAGTAAAGCAGGCAGTTTGCTGTTTGCTGCAATGAGGCAAAATTGCTCGGAGGCAGATTTCTTTTTCTTGTTTTCCTCACCAAAAAAGGTAAATGCGCCTTATAGTCCAGAGCGTCTTATACTCCGAAAAATATGGTATATCTCTTCATTAATCTCTCTCTTCTGGTTACTCACTGCTTCTATGATATACACTTAGACGGTTCCCCAAGTCCGTCCCAAAAGCATTTCAGCTTTCCGCTCTTGTGAGCAAGCTGTGACAAAGACGAATGAGCTGTTCACATGTCAGCATTTTAGGTGTTCCTTTAGAAGGAGCAACTGGTCCTTTTTATGTCTCAACATATGCATGAAGTGAATCAATCCATGGTCACTGATCTCACGAGGGCCTCGTACCTTCTGGTCTCATCCCGAAGAAATGCTAGAATCTAAACAACAACCTATACCAGAAGTGTCCAATCTAGGCAACTTTAAGACCCGTGGACTTTACTTCCTAAAATTCCCCAGCCAGCACACTCTGGATGGGGAATTCTGGGAGCTGAAATCCACAAGTCTTAAGGTTGCCAAGGTTGGACCACCCCTGATCTACTCCATCAAATAAATCCTCATTATTTCTGCTTCTCTCATTTTGCCCTCATTGTTTTTTTAAGTGGCTGAATGTTTTCTGTGTATGGAATCAAAATTTAAAAGCTATTTAAGGTCAGGGTATTTTGATTAATCATGGAAGAAAGCAAACATGAGCCAACACAGCTGTTCATTTGATCAATGGGATAAACTGTGCTGTGGGTTTGCCAGTAATAGAAAAAAAAATACCCCACACAGTCATATGTGCAGTGGAAAAGAGGGATACGTATAAAAAAATGATGCAAAGCAGGTCTCAGAAACACTGAAATTACCAAAGGTTTAATGAGAAGTCAGAGCTGTTTTTTACTTGACTAAACAATTTTTGGCCTTAGCCAGATTAGGCATTGTATATGCATAACAGGTTCTTGCTCATTTTTAATAATACCTACAATTAATATGAAATAGTATAACATTTATAATTCTAAAGCCAGCTGCACTTGGTACTGTGCTATGTTGCAGCTACAGGGATTAGCTGAAAAACGCTCCCTTTTAAACTAATAATTAAGATATTTAAGTTTTGCTAACACATAATATATAGGTTCGTTTGTTCCCAATGAAACACAGAAGGTTTCCACACACACTCTTAGTCCTTGATTAATTTGCTTCCTATCCTTGAAACATTTATTTTGTCAAACAAAGTGCCCACGCAAAACTAATCCAAGTTTACAATATTTATTTGAATAAATACGCTACTATGAATATTAAAAGTTCTATTATTTATTTGTAATTGTGTGCAACGATCCAAGATATGGTTTATGTTCAGGGAATTGCATTTATTCATTGGGATGAAATTATTACAGACTGTTTGCCTTTGGCATAAGACGGTTTGGCTAAATTTGGCTCTGATCTTGTCTTGTTGGCAAGCAGCATCACAGAATACCTCACTGTTGTATCTTTTTCGTTTTTCTTTTTGCCAAGTAACTACAATATGGTTCAAATGCTGCTTTATAATCCCTGCCAGTTACAATCAGCGACAAAGTAATAATTGATTAGAGTAGAAGAAGATTTGCACTCCGGCCCAAAAAGTAATAAAAAATGATCCCCAAGCTTTAGTTTATAATGCATTTTAGTTAATACAAAGTAAATTATTCATTGCTAATGAATACTTCCATAATTTATATAGCAAGCTTGAGGGTTAAGGCTGAAAAAGAGAATAACTAAGTTTTTTTTTTTTACGCAGTTATGCATTGCTGTTCACATTATTAATCATGATCTGTCATCAATATATGATGTGTTTGATAATCCAGACTATCCAACCTCTGCATGATTCATGTGTAGTTTTGTGTAATGTAGAACAATTTATTAATATGTAAGCTGTGCTGGAAAGATGAAAAGCGATATATCTTATCTTGGCATTTCCAAAACGAGATTTACATTCAGGGTAGACAATAATGTTGCAAGAAAACTGGTATTTTGTTTCTTGCTTTTATCATGCCTTTCCCCACCCCCAAAGAAATCAATGTAGCATATGTGATTTCCCCCATGTTATCTTTATCAACAACTTTGTAGGATATGATGGATCTGAGAGTAAATGCCTCTCCCAATGTCACCCAGTCAGCTTCATGGCTGCGTGTGGAATTTAGGCTGAGTTTTCCAACCATACCCTGTTTCCCCGAAAGTAAGACCCAGCCGGAAAATAAGCCCTAGTGTGATCTTTCAGGATGCTCGTAATATAAGCCCTACCCCCCAGAATAAGCCCCAGTTCAGATTGTCAGCCAGATGGATGCATTTAGTACTGTATTTTCCCCAAAATAAGACCTAACCCTAATGAGTCTTTTGGAGGAAAAATTAATATAAGACTCGGTCTTATTTTTGGGGAAACACGGTAATCCAAAATATTATCCTCCGTAGCATCTCGATGGGAATTGGTGACACAGAAATAGGCCTGTTGTTGTGGATTGCAGGCAGTCCTCGACTTCATTTAGCGACCGTTCAGAGTTTCAATGGCACTGAAAAAACTTATTTATGACCGTTTTTCACACTTACGATGGTTGCAGCACCCCTGCGGTCACCTGATCAAAATTCGGACGCTTGGCAACTGGCTCATACTTATGACCGTTGCCATGGGGTGGGAATGCAATTCTCTGCATTCGAATCGTGGAAAGTTTTGTACAGCTGAGCTATTCTTCCCCATTAGCTTTAAACAGTTTCCGAGAAAGCAACCTTAAAACCAAGAGTATCTTTTAACGAAGGTTTCCCTCCTTTGTCTTGCAGATACGTCATTCCTTCCTTGAAAAAATCGGATGGAGGTTTTTATCAGTGCGTTGTGAGGAACAGAATGGGGGCTCTCTTGCAAAGAAAATCGGAGGTTCAGGTGGCATGTACGTCTGAATGACATTTCTCCCTCACTTTCTAAACACAGCCCAGTTATGCAGGATACAAAAGCATTGCCTTGTTTAGCCTGTTGGGTTCTGCCCATTTTACGTTCTTTGCCAAGATGAAGGCTAGGCCTCTCCAGATTCTGCAGCATATATATATATTTTAATCACAGAAAGAATAGCTTTACCTGGCCAAAGTTATACAATAAATAATGCAGACAATTGTTCCACCTCCGGTTTACCAATGAGGCGCCATTAGAACGAAGGGGGGAGCATGCTGTCAGGCATTCATACAGAGTATGCTTAAAAATGAGAGGCGAGCTTTACATTTGTCATGCAACATCTCTGAAAACGTTTCGTTTCTTTGAATGCTCTCCCAGGCCAAATTCTTAAGTCCAAGTCTAGAGAACTGGCACGGCCAAAATTCAGATGGTAGAAGCTATCAATTTTGACCTTTGACTGCCTTTAGAAAGAAGTCCTAACTTATCTTTTAAAAAAATGAGTAGGTAAATATGTTAGAGAGATCCTTACCTTGTATTGGAGATCTAAAGAATAGAATAGAATAGAACAGAATAGAACAGAACAGAACAGAACAGAACAGAACAGGAGTGGAGTGGAGTAGAGTAGAGTAGAGTAGAGTAGAGTAGAGTAGAGTAGAGTAGAACAGAACAGAACAGAACAGAACAGAACAGAGTAGAATAGAATAGAATAGAATGGAATGGAATAGAATAGAATAGAATAGAATAGAATAGAATAGAATAGAATAGAATAGAATAGAATAGAATAGAATAGAATAGAATAACAGAGTTGGAAGGGACCTTGGAGGTCTTCTAGTCCAACCCCCTGCTCAGGCAGGAAACCCTATACTATGATGGTGAACCTATGGCCACATGTACCACAGGTTGCATGTGGAGCCATATCTGTGGGCCCTAGCTGAGCTCCAGCATGCATATGCGCACCAGCCAGCTAATTTTTTGGCTTTCTGGGCCCACCGGAAGTTGGGAAGCGGGCCGTTTCCGGCCTCCGGAGGGCCTCCGGGGGGTGGGGAAGGCTGTTTTCACCCTCCCCAGGCTCCAAGAAAGACTCTGGAGCCTGAGGAGGGCAGAAAACAGGCCTACTGGGCCCACTGGGCCATCGCGTGCCAAAAGTTAGAACTTATTTCTAAAGGCAGCCAAAGGTCAAGATTGATAGCTTCTACCATCTGAAAGATTGATTGTCTTTATCTGATTATATTTATCTGATTTTTGCTGCCTTCCTCACTTAAAGCAATTCTCTCACTCTCATGTCACCTTATTACAGAAGAAGCTGATGAACAGCCATTAATTATAACAGTTAAATCTCTCTTTCCTGAATTGCTCAATGCAGCGTGCAACTCATCGTGTTCACTTTTAAAGGAGGCTACATTAAAAAAAAAAACACACACACAGACAGTCACATTGTGAATCTTCTCAACAACCCGGGCCCTAAAAAGTTTGGAGGGCGTCTGCTTTTGTGGATTGCGAAAGAACGGCGTTTTTCCCACGCTGGGAAAACCGTGGAAACCTAAGTTCCAAGTGTGTCATGTCCACCTTCTAATCTGTTTTACTCATCACCTTTGATTACCGGAAGCTCCGAGTAGTTCTTCCATTTCACCGAGCTATTAAACGGAGAGGCCAAATTGAAATCTCCCCAAACGGGATGAAGTTTCACTATTTGTTTATACATGACACGTCTTTGCCTGAGACTTTAATTATTGTTCCTCCGAGCACTTAACTGGAAGGTCAGCAACGGTGGCTGTCATTTGATAAATGGCAGGAAGATGAAGTGGGTGAACAGAATTCTTTATTAGACATGACCATTTACAAGGAAGTGATTAAAACAGAGAAGAGAGGTATCATGAGGGGAAAATGTGCTGAATTTATTTTTCCTCCTGTTTAATATTAGCATCCAGAATAATAGCGTAATGCTGTGCAAATTGGCCATGCGGCCATTAACTCTTCCGGCTAACTGCTATTTAATGTTTGCTTTGCAAAAACGGCAACAAGAGGCGGCTTGTTAAAAAGCGGGTGAGAATGTGACATGTTTGTTTTTAAATTATTCAGGTAGGTGTGGGTGCCAAAACGTTGCTCGAGAGGTTCTCGGCTCTCTGAAAAGGTCTAGAATAGATCATATAAATCCAAATTATTGTATAGGCCTTCCTTCCATTGTTTCATGGTTTCTTTCACCTTTCATCTCAGTCAAATGCTGGTTTGCAGCATTAGCCGCTATGAATAGGTTTTTTCGTAATCGGATCAAAGGAAATTCTCCTTCTTTTAATCTTCAAGACGAATCGCCACCAAGATCTAACCGTCTTCATATGCGCTGTTAAGAATTGTAAAAAACAAAACAAACCAGGAGACTTGCTAATTATAAAGTCGGTGTTAATTGTTGAATTATGGCAGCAAATGCATTTTAAGAATAACCCTTACGTAAGTAATGAAGTAGGGACGCAGTGGCTCAGCAGCTAAGATGCTGAGCTTGTTGATGAAAAGGTCGGCAGTTCAGCAGTTCGAATCCCTGGTGCCGCCTAATGGGGTGAGCTCCCGTTACTTGTCCCAGCTTCTGCCAACCTAGCAGTTCGAAAGCATGTAAAAAATGCAAGTAGAAAAATAGGGACCACCTTTGGTGGGAAGGGAAGAGCGTTCCGTGCGCCTTTGGCATTGAGTCATGCCGGCCACATGACCACGGAGACGTCTTCAGCGTCTGGCTCTTCTGCTTTGAAACGGAGATGAGCACCGCCCCCTAGAGTCGGGAATGACTAGCACATATGTGCGAGGGGAACCTTTAGGTAATGAATATGCCAGTTTGGAAATAGGACATCTCTGAAGAGGAATGGCTTCACTTGTGTTCGTAATCCTATAACATTAATAACTTTATTGCGAGGTATTTGGGATGGAGAAGATCCTGGGAAAACAAAAAACAAAGACATTTGAGGATTGCTAGCCAGTCCGAAGCCAGGAACAGCAATGTGGCATCCTCAGTGCTTTCTAAACTTGGTTGCTGTGTTGCAGACGTTTCATTACCCAAGTAGGTAACATCATCAGTGCTAGATGGGCATGGGGTTTGCACTGATTTTAGCACTGATGATGCTCCCTAGTTGGGTAATGAAATGTCTACAACACAACAACCAACCGTCAGCACCAAAGATTCCATAGTCCAATCTACTTATTGAGGAAATTAGCAGCAGCCTTAAAGTTGCAACCATCGTCAGAGGTTCAGTGTGGTTTCATTGTTGGTATTCGAATGGTTGAAGGGGCTTGAGCCTTTTGCCTCTGCCATTTTCCCTTGATTCAGTGCTAGTTTAATTATTCTCTGGTCTACATTTGGGAGGGCAAGAACCCAGCTGGTATATTTTTAGTGGCAATGCTACACTCAGCATAGTATGATATTAATTGGAATGCCTCTTTTATAGCAGGGATTTTATGTTTCATAAACAAAAAAATGAAGAGACCATTTTCCTAAATTAGATGATACAACCCCAAAGTAATTGTTTTACAATCAATTGTTATATAAAGCTTACGTCGTACAATAAATTATACATACGGAACGATTCTTTAAAATCATAATAAAACTAGGAAGGCATTAGAAACTTGAAGCCTGGGATAACTTTCCTCGTAAGGCAAAATTTCTTACGCTTGAAAAAAAATAATTAGCTGAGTTGCAAATTAACGCAAAAGAGGTCCACAGGACTTGGTTGGCAATTCTTAATTAGAAGGTGTCTGAATTCTGAAGGCTAAACTGATCGTGCAACAACAAGGTTAATTAGAAGTACTTGCACGGTTCAATACTTCTGTTTAAGTAGGTAATCTTATTACAATGGAAAACAAAAAAAATATATATATGGGCCATTTTAGATCCAGAAGAAAAATCACACTGCCAATAAAAACCCCAGTTGAAATAATGACTCATTTTGAAATTGGAATACTGGGCAGTATTTTTTTTTTTTAAAGAGTCTATCACTTTCCTTTCCTTCATGCAGCTCATCAATCATGGCCCTGAAACCTCTTTGAACTTCGGACACAACATTTCCACACGAGTAAATTTCTTCAGAATAAAACAGGCCTAGCATCTATGGCAGAGGTCTTCAAACTTGGCAGCTTTAAGACTTGTGGACTTCTGGGAGTTGAAGTCCACAAGTCTTAAAGTTGCCAAGTTTGGGGACCCCGATCTATGTTTTTTTCCCCAGCATGAAATGGGAGATACAACCCATACCCCAAATCTTAATTCTGCCATTTTCTCTTCTTCGGTGGGTACCTGCTTAATTCCAGGCTCATCTGTTGGAAGGCAGTTAGTTGAGTGGTGTCTGTAGCCAAAAACTCTCTTGCCCAGTTATTCCAAATTGAAAAAATATTTTGTTATTTGATCTGTTGTCCTATATCTGTTTGTTTTGGGAAATATTTGGAAACTTGCAGAAGTTGGTCACGAGGACTTATGAAATACGAGTTCACAGCAGGGATAGTATGACACATAATATTGAAAAAAAGCTCTTCTGCCAATTGTTCGGGGCACAGTTCATTCTCTGAGTGCTCCTGGCATCGTATCAAAGATTTGTGTGGCTTATTTAACTGTGTCTGTATGTAACTGGCCTTTTCCCCCCTCTCTGAATTCTGCCTCCTTCTAGTGAACACGCCGCCTCTCTAGATACATCCCACATATTTTGCTCATCGAGATCCATTTTTGCACTTAAATATCCTGATCAGAAGCTCTCCTATTAACCATAACCCTTTACTTTATGTCTGCTTTGGTATTTTTTAATCCACGTTAGGCTGCTCCCTTTATTTCATATAGTTGGTGGCCCTGCTTCTCTTTTCTTCGGAATTGTACTTGGTTTGAGTTCAGCTCTTTTTTCGGGTAAAGAAGATTTTCGCCAGCCCAGGTTCCAAGTAGAAGGACTTTTGTAAAGTTGTCATCTCGAGCTATTAGATGTTCATGCGCCTTCAGACTACTTGTCTGCATTGTAACGTTACATGACAGACGTTTGCCTTCTGTGAATCTGTGTCAATCAATTGCCCGTCCCGTGAAATGCAAACAAGCAGCAGTGCCGACAGATTTCTCAGGTGTCGTAGAGTCACTGGGCTTTGTCTCATGCCTCAGCACACACTCACAAAGCGGCCCTCCTCAGCGGTAACACAAAGTCTGTTATGGCTTGCTGCTTAATGACAGCCGTGCCATCGACTGTTATAAAGCTTAATGTTTATCATATTCATGATGACCCTGAAAACAATGGTGTGGTATGATATGGCATGGCATGGGAGAAGAAACTTCTGGAGTTCTTAGTCCAAACTTTTCTTTGCAGACATGGGAAGTTTCCGGGATGAGAACCAGTGGAAAACCGTCCCTGAAGGACAAGCTGCTGTCCTAAACGTCCCCCACATCCCCAGTTACCCCAGACCGCAAGTGACGTGGTTCAGAGATGGGCACAAGATTATACCGAGCAGCAGAATGTAAGTAACCATCCAATTATTGTTTCAGATGTGACCAAACGCACATTTCATTTCATAATGCAACTTGTATTTGAAGCACAAGGCCAGTGATGGCTAACCTTTTTGCCATCGTGTGCCAGGACGGGGGTGGGGGAGGTTCGTGCGCGTGTACGTGCCCACACCCATAATTCTATGTGCCCCGCCCTGTGCATGCACGTGCAACCATCCCTCCCCCCCGCTCCTGGCCTGCGATGGCCAGGTAGGTCTGTTTTTCTTTCTCACCTGGCTCCAGATGCTTTCCATGCATCTGGGGAGGGCAAAAACAGCCTTCCCCACTCCCTCGGAGGCCCTCCGGAGGCCTGAAATGGCCCATTTCCCAACTCCCAGTGGGACAGGAAGTGACTTTTTTGCTGTCCCCAGCCTCCAGAGCCTCTCTAGGAGTTGGGAAATGGGCTGTTTCAGGCCTCCAGAGGGCCTCTGAGGGAGTGGGGAGGGCTGTTTTCACCCTCCCCAGATGCATAGAGAGGATCTGGAGCCAGGTGAGAAAGAAAAACGGGCCTTCCCCACCCCACCCCAGGCCCTCCAGAGGCAGGAAACAGCCTGTCTCCCTACTTCTTGTGGGCCCAGAAGGCCTGAAAATCAGCTGGCCGGTGCATGCATGCACGCCAGAACTGAGCTGGCATGCCCACTAATATGGCTACGTGTGCCACCTGTGGCACGCGTGCCATAGGTTCGCCATCATGGCACAAGGCTATTGATAACCACGCAAGCTAGGGAACAAGATAAATGCCTGTTTTAAGCAAGCCTATCAAGACGTATATTAACTATTTCAAGACGATACTTACGCCTGCCTTTGCAGTATTGATCTGTTTTCCTCACTAGGGATGATTATTCTGGCTTCGCTTATTTAGAACAAACCCTAAGCAGATCCGCAGATGGTTATTTACCCTCCTGCTCCCACCTTCCAGTCTGCTTTACAGTACTTTATTTAACAATGAAACGGCAATTAGTGTTTGTTTTCTTTTAGCTGCTTTTACCCTGCAGTGACAGTTTTATTTTCTTCAGTCTAATTAGCAGTTCAGCCATTCCCAGGCAGCGGCTGCTCTCTGACTACCTAAGCATTGTCGCTAGGTGTTCTCATCAGCAACCCGTCCAAAGTGCCAATCTGGTTTTAACTCAAACCCCGGCCTTTCTTTCAACGGGCTCCCTTACGTAATTTAGTAAGCAATTAGCGGAGACCCTGGGGTTTTGCTCTGGTGAGTGTCGGCGGGCAGGAATATCAGAATGATTTATATAGCTCCCGCCACGAATTCAAGGAAGGTTGCAAAGTATCTCGGGCCACTAATGAAAAATTGATCTTCGACGGCAAAGGTGGATGCCCTACCAATAGCTAGGAGCAAGGGTTTTTTTTTTTAACCTGACACCGTTGCTGGTCCCACTGTGGACAAGCACCTCACACACAAAGGCAGGAGTAGGCAACTGTGGCCCTTTTACAACCTGTGGACTTCAACTCCCAGAATTCCTGAGCCAGCTTGGCTGCCAGTTATGTTACGGAGTCCCAAAGGTGATTTTTTTTTTCATGGGGCAACTGGACTTTCTGGTTTTCCTTGGAAGACGTCTCGCTTCTCATCCAAGAAGCTTCTTCCGCTCAAATAAGTCTCTAGCAGTGGTGAAATGCTCCCGGTTTGGACTGGATCGGGTGATCCGGTAGCAATTGTGGCAGGTGGTTTGGAGAACCGGTAGTGATGGCGGGATAAGACTCTGCCCACCTGCCCGACTGTCGTTACTTCCCACTTTTAAAAGGTAAAAAAAGGCTCTGATGATCACGGGCCACAGCTGTGATTGTCAGAGCCTTTTTTTTCTTTTAAAAGCATTTTTTTTACAACCCTTTTGTTAAGGAATTTGCAGAGTAACCCTTGAATAGCAAGGGTGTGTACATGAAAGTGTTTGAGAGTAGGTACGAATAAACACAGTCAACACACAGATACACTTACCAGTCGTCGTAGTTATTCACAATAAACAGTTCTTCTGGATATGCTAACAGTAGCATACAGAGATATCAGAGAGCAAGAACAGCAAAGAGAAACAAACCATGTTCCTAGCTCCCTCTTAAGGAGATTGGCTACAAAGCTAACCAATCAGGACACAGTATGATGCAATACAGCAGTCTTAAAGCTATATTGATGGTTTATATATTGCCAACCCAACAAGGTAGATAATACTCATTTCCTAACATCTTTCACCCGAATAGGTTGTAAAAAAAATGCTTTAAAAAAGTAAAAGAAAAAAAAGTTGGCCATGCCCACCCAGTCACAATACCCCCCACCCCTGCCCCCACCAAGCCAAGTCCACAGAACTGGTAGTAACAAATTTTACATTTCCCCACTGGTCTCTAGTCTTCGAAGTATTTCCTAACTGAAGAGAGGACAAAAACTGCACAATTAACTCATATTTGCTGAAGCAGACCGCCATCCGTGTCACGTCACTGCAGAGGTTAACCTCAGGGTGTTATTGCACAACAACTTCATGGGGCTATCAAGCAGCAAGGAGGATCAACAGAAGAGGAGCTGAAGAAGCTTCTTGGATGAGAAGCGAAATGTCTTCAAAGAAAAACCAGAAAGTCCAGTTGCCTCTTGAAAAAGCACCTTTGGGACAACCATGATCTGGATGGCTGAGAATCTCCATAGTCATTTATGTTTTGCCGTAATTGGTTGAATTCTTAGTTAACAACAAAGGGTTTTATGTATAATGTGGATTGTCCATAATCCAAAACTCTCAAGGTTTAGCAAATGATAACTGTACTATAACTTGGGGTTTTATGGTCCCAGGGCAGGATTTCTGGAAATTCTCTAGACCAGGGGTGTCCAATCTTGGCAACTTGAAGACCTGTGGACTTCAACAACCAGAATTCTCCAGCCAGCCAACATAGACCTGTGGACTTCAACTCCCAGAATTCCCCAGCCAACATGGCTGGCTGGGGAATTCTGGGAGTTGAAGTCCACAGGTGTTCAAGTTGCCAAGATTGGACACCCCTGCTCTAAACCGAAAGCAATTTTCGCCGAAATCTAGTCTATCAACTTGGAAATATTTACTGTTGAATTCCAAGCATGCCTGGGATCTCAGCCATAAGCGGTTCACAAATGATAGATCTCTTAATCTGTCCCAGCTAAGCCATGTAAATGCCTCCTGGCAGGAGATCTCTCTTTTTTGCTTCTCTACAAAGCATACCGATGACGCTAGAGCAAAAAAGAAAAAAAGAAAAGAAAAGAAAAGAAAATAGAACTATTGTGTTTTGCCTCCTTGAATGCAAAGTATTTTTGCGGCTGATTGCTTAAAGAAAGCTGAATTACGCATCGCCATTTCGATCCCTTTTGAACAGGAGCAATATTTCTGGCAAGAGGCGTGGACTAGCCTTTTCAGATCAAAAGACTGAAAGGCGGTAGAATTCAGGGCACTGTTGCCAGCGATTTCTATTTCTGCAAAAACAGAAAAGGTGGAACGCAACTCTATCAGAAAGTATAAACATGTAAACATTTTTCTAATAGTAAGAAACACGTTTAATTCGCCAATACCCTCCAAGCATTGTAGCTTGAAATTTTAAAGCAAACTGTGTTTATGGATTTGCACTTTAAACAGTATTTTTAATTATTTTCCCACCTGAATAAGAAGACATGGTTGGCTGGGGAATTCTGGGAGTTGAAATCGGCACGTCTTAAAGTTGCCGAGGTTGGGAAACCCTGGATTGGAGAAAGATTGGATTTTCCTTTGATTGGATACAGTCGCGGCTATTTTGACACTGCTTGATGAAGGCCAAGCAAAGAACTGGTTGCCAACCAAGCTATGAAACTCATTTTGTTGCCTTCTGCATTGAAATATTGGGCAATTAACGGTGCCATCCAGAGAGTGCTCTGGCAAAATAATTTCTCTAATCCCTGCATGGATTGTGACTATGTAGGAGAAATGGGGAGGAAGCTAACCACCAGATTGCAAGAACACAAGTGAGCGAATGAGGAAACCTGAACTCATTGGTAGCCTCAGGTTGCAATGAACAAAGACACACATTCAATTCTGCAGCTACTAAGATTGTTGGGCGAGCAGGGACAAAAACAGCCAGAGAAGTGATTGAAGCCTGGAAAACGGGCCCCTCATCAGTCAGCAAGGGTGAGGATTTATCACCAGCCTATCAAATACTTAGGAGCTGAGGGCTTGACAGCACAAGGAAACGACAGCCAATCGCCAGCCATCAACACACCAATCAGCCAATAGGAAGGCACCGCATAAACACGACTCACAGAACAGCCCACAGCACCTATTCCAGTAGAGAGAAATTCCCTGAAGATGGGCTCCAGCATGAGTCCAAAAGCTTGGACGAGTAAGCCTCTGGTCCCGGTGACCGACCCAAATTCGATTTTGCATCATTATCCCGGGACACGTATCTTTGCCTTCATTCATTTATCTAAGTTTGTTGCCTAGATTCTTGGACCTTTTGAGGATAGCCTGCTGCGCTTGGAGAGCTGTCCTCACAGGCGCCTTTGGTGTGGGCTGAAGCGGTGCTCTCCAAACGATGCTCAAACGAACCTTCTCAATACCAAAAGGTATTGATGTTTCCTGATTCTTGTAGAATAGACGAATAAGGACTCTGTCCCCTCCTTTAAATGTTTTGCATTGCTTTTACCCATTTAGCGCTTGGTGATACCATCACTGCTCAGTTGCGACTGGATGCTTTAGCACACGGGTCTCTAACCTTGGTCTTTTTAAGCCTTGTGGACGTCAACTCCAGTGGTGGAATGTTGCCAGTTTAACAACTGGTTCAGTGAGTGCGCACGCATGTACTTAAGGCGCTTGCACGCAGCGCTGAAAATGGAGCATTTAGAAGCTCATCTGCTTACCTTCTAAGTCAGCAACGGTAAGTAGAACAGCGAGGGGGGAAAATCAGCTGTGCCGCGTGATTGAGATGAGATACAAAGCAGGGGTGGGTTCTACTTACCTTTACTACCGGTTTGCATTGGGAGCACGCGTGTGCAGTCATCACTTATGATGACGTCCAGGTCAGTGGGCGGAGCTTCCCGCTGGTTTTACTACCGGTTCTTGCAAACTGCTCCGAACCAGGGGCATCCCACCACTGCTACAAAGCAGGAAATAAAGGACAGGATAGAGCGGGGGCGGAAGGACGGAGTTAACTGATCATCGGCGCTACCGGTTCGCCCGAACTGGTCTGAACTGGCTGAATTCTGATCAACTCCCAGAATTCCCCAGCCAGCCATCTGTCAATTCTGGGAGTTGAAGTCCACAAGTTGCCAAGGTTGGACACTCCTGCTGTAGCATTTTCTATGCCAGGAATGCGCTAATTCAATTTGTGTCTCGTTCTAATCTCTTCCTTATGTATTATCGTGTTAAGCTCTTTGAGTTGTTCTGGGATGTTTTTATTTTATTTAGCACTATATCTCCTCTTGATTTGTATGTTAAGGGCAATTCACTAAGTAAGCAGTTTTTCATCTTACTAAAAGTAATTTATAGCCCTCAGTATCTAGGGAAACATCTTGCCCCTATTTTTTTATTTTTTTTACAAAAAGGAAAACTCCCCTCCCCCACTTTTTTTTGCAGCCATTGCATTTCCTTTTGGGCACGGAATAAAGTCAAGTGTTTCTCTTTTCTCTTGGTGTGGTATTTGATAGTATTTTTTAAGAATTTGCTTTCAGTCAGCACATTTTATTATTTTTATCTCTCTCTAGGAGTCCTAATAGTACTATTTTCATTTCTCTTCATGTTTAATTGCACATTTTTTGCTTTAATTATTGATCACTTTTGCTTGAATGACTTTATAATTTATTTTTTTTTTGGCTCCGGTTATGCATCTTTCATGGGCTTGTAAAACATTGATTAAAAATAAATATGTACAAAGCTTGTGCATGTACATATTCATAGAGTTGTTATTTTATATAAATTTATATACCCAATATTGCTTGGAACTAGAAAAATGCACTTGGGCTAGAAAGCAGAATCCTCTTTAGAAATGTATGAATGCAAGATTCTGAGTGAGATAATTTCCCCCTATTAATACTCACATTGTATAAGCACAAATGTGTAGCTACTGGTTTCCTTCCCACATTGGGAATAGGACTTGTCATATCTCTTCAATCCAGCCTTTTAAATTACTTTTAGTGTTTTAGGTTTAATGTTTTCCTTGATTTATAGCATACCTCCTTGGTGATTTGGTCCAAAGACACATTCTTGATAGACAAATAAATGTTGCCAGCTGTTGACTATTGTTGCTAAAATATTATTTAGCGGTAGGGACATCACTGATCATAAATGGGTATAATTACCAGATGCATGTATTGAAAATAGCTAGCGTGTTTCACATATTCCATTAGATGCAGAATAAACTTGCCAACAATATGTAAAAAAAGAATGAGAAAGTAGCCTAATATTAAACACTGTTATCTTAAGCTTACATACTTCTTTCTGCCAATGGCTCAATCAACAGATGATGGCTAAGCTAGAGTACACTGATAAGATTTCATCATTATCCAGAAGGATAATATGAAGCCCTTTGAATGATGCAATGCGATAAATCTCCTAATAGTATAATGATTCTTCATCTGCTTATTTTGGTTATCCCAATGCAATCAGTTTAACAATCTCCGTAGCGAGAGAGTGCATTTATTTTTGAGTTCATATATTTTACCCACCAACATTGCCCCCCAAAAAAGAGAGTGAAAATTGTGAATATAACTCAGCTGAAACTAAGTTGTTGATCTTTTGTCGGGCAACCTGAGGAAGGGAATTTCCAAGCTCAGAGAACTGTATAATCGTTCTGTGGAAATGTTAAGGCTTTTTATATCTGTGAGGCGGTGTGGAGTATTGTCTCTTTGCTTATGAAGAAATATCGGTAAATATTTGAAAGGCTGTGCTTAAAAAAACACAATTATAGCCTGTTCTGTCCCTCTATAGCAGTGTTTCTCAACCTTGGTAGCTTGAAGATGGATGGACTTCAACTCCCAGATTCTGGGAGTTGAAGTCCACCCATCTTCAAGCTTCCAAGGTTGAGAAACACTGCTATAGAGGTAGTCCTCGACTTACAACACATCGTTTAGTGACCGTTGGACGTTACAACGGCACTGAACAAAGCCACTTATGACCATTTCTCACACTTATGACCGTTGAAGCATCCCCACAGTCTCGTGATTCGGATGCTAGACAACTGACTCACATTTATGACAGTTGCAGTGTCTCCGGGATCATGTGATCCCCTATTGCAAAGCCAGATTCACTTAACAACCATGTTAACTAATTTAACAATTCACTTAACAACGGTGGCAAGTAAAACTCCCCATTGAACAAATTTCCTCACTTAAAAACATAAATTTCGGGCTCAGTTGTGGTTGTAAGTTGAGGACTACCTGTATTGACAATGGAATAAAAGGACATTAATTTCTGAATAATGCCTCTTGGGTGTTGTGGCCTGTTGGCCGCTGGCCCCTCCAACAGCCGAATCAGAGGAGGAGGAGGAGGCATGGGAGTCAGGATCAGCATCAAGGCAACCTGGGAGCTCCGAGGGAGAAGAGGGAATGGAGCTGGCAGAGAGAGACAGACAGAGGTGGAGCCTGGGCCGTCCATCAGCCGTCAGATGGAGTGTCAACAGCCCCCAGGTCTGGAGGTGGCTGATGAGGAAGAGGAGGAGCAGCTGGGCCCAGTGCCTGACACGCAGATGTGTAGAAAGAAGGCAGAGGAGAGGAGAGCAGTGGAAATCTATGGGCCGGTCCTTGGGATGGAAGAGCCAATGCTGCTAGCAAAGCCCCATCCTAACTCTGGGGATCAAAGGCAGGAGGCGGAGATGAATAGGTGTGGCAGACAGCTATTCATCTCCCCGCCGGGCGGACTTGTTAACCTGCGGTGAGAAAGAAACTTTTTGCCGGGGCTGCTGTCGCTCCTAATAAAGGAATAATTGATTTAACTACGGAGAGTTTGTCATGTTTGGGGAACTGGGTCAGAACATTGGGCTAGAAATGGCTGTTTTTGGTTTTTTGTGCGGCTGTAGCTCAGCTTAAAGTTCCACGTATCGCTTTGTTACTTGAACATTTACAACACTTGGTCATGCATATATGCAACAATTCCAGTGCTGCCCTCCTTTGCAAATATTAGCCTGTTGAACAGCTTAGCTTAGTTGCACATAATTGCATTTCACGTACACCAGATAATACTTTAATTAAAATTGGGATAATTAGCATGTATTTTTAATGAACAATAAATTCTGAGATTGCCAAGTTGTTGGTGCGTTCACTGAATAATACTGCTTTTTGGAAAAAGGCAATAAAAATCCCCCACAAAGCTTCTAAATCTGAAAAGTTTAGTTTTGGAATGTCATTATTTATCTATTTAAAGAAAAGGCACAGATGTAGAATTATACACCAACGGCATTGCCCTCTCCTGCAAGGGACATGGTTTAATTGGAAGAAACGCAACTTGGATTCCTTATTCAACCTGCGTTTTCTCAAAAATTATTTCTTCCAACAAAACTGCAGTGCTTGTCTGCTATTTATTCAGTTCAACCCCGTATGTAGGTTGTATGTAGGACTGTTGCCAGCAAAAGAGCTTCATCCCCTTTTAAAATGATAAAGCCTAATATAGCGAATAAATGTTCAAAATATTTAAAATATTTTTAATATGAAAATATATAAATATATTAAAAATATCTAAAATATTTTTAAGGGAATAAATATTCAAAATATTCAAAAGGGACATGGTGGCACAGTGGCTAAGACACTGAGCTTGTCGATCAAAAGGTCGGCAGTTCAGCAGTTCAAATCCCTAGTGCCGCGTAACGGAGTGAGCTCCCGTGGCTTGTCCCAGCTTCTGCCAACCTAGCAGTTTGAAAGCAGGTAAAAAATACAAGTAGGAAAATAGGGACCATTTTTGGTGGGAAGGGAACAGCTTTCCATGTGCCTTTGGCGTTGAGTCATGCCGGCCACATCACCACGGAGACGTCTTCGGACAAAGCTGGCTCTTCGGTTTTGAAATGGAGATGAGCACTGCCCCCTAGAGTCAGGAACGACTAGCACATACAGTATGTGCAAGGGGAACCTTTACCTTTAACTTTTTATTCCATAGCAATATTTCTCAACCTTGGCAAGATGGGTGGACTTCAGCTCTCCCAGATAAAAAACATTTTTTTTGTTTTTAGAGATTTTAGAGATTTTTAGAGATACTTTAGAGATTTTTTTTTAATCAGTCTCTTCCCATTGTAATATATGTATCCTCTCTTAAAATGCACAATCTGCTGTGAGTTAAAACATGAACATAACCCAAGAAAAACTACACAAAGCAGCAAAAATACAGAAAGCAAGGCTACAAATGATAGTCCCTGGGAACCCCGTAATTGTATATTTTAGCCTTTTCAGGGCATCCTGGAAATAGACTTCAAACTTTTCATAGCTCCTAGGAAGAAATCAGAAATAACGGTTTCCTTTTGAAGCTACTGAGTTGGATTTCATTAGTGAATTTGACCCGGTGCAGGTTGGTCTATTTGGAAATGAGATCTGTAGAAGCAAAAAACAACTGTTTTCCTTTTAAAGGTGTATTTATATCCCCCAGAGTTAGTAATTCTAATTGAATTGTATTTTAATGTCAGCTCTTATCGCTTGTTGTGTTAGAGCCGTACACTGCTCAGGGATGAAAATGATTCATGAAAATGAAGAGAAGGACTAGGGGAGACATGATAGCAGTGTTCCAATATCTCAGGGGCTGCCACAAAGAAGAGGGAGTCAAACTATTCTCCAAAGCACCTGAAGGCAGGACAAGAAGCAATGGGTGGAAACTAATCAAGGAGAGAAGCAAACTAGAACTAAGGAGAAATTTCCCGACAGTGAGAACAATTAATAAGTGGAACAACTTGCCTGCAGAAGTTGTGAATGCTCCAACACTGGAAGTTTTTAAGAAGATGTTGGATAACCATTTGTCTGAAGTGGTGTAGGGTTTCCTGCCTAAGCCGGGGGTTGGACTAGAAGACCTCCAAGGTCCCTTCCAACTCTGTTATCCTATCCTATCCTATCCTATCCTATCCTATCCTATCCTATCCTATCCTATCCTATCCTATCCTATCCTATCCTATTCTATGATGAATTATTTTCATCATCCCTCTTGCTATGCTGGCTCATCGCAAAGGGTGAACAGAAGTGACTCACTCAGCTCAGTGATTACTTCGTTTTTGCTGGTCTCTTTGTTTTCGTAGATTTTCACGGGTAGAGGTATGCAAGTTTTGGTGTATTCGGGTCTTTTCCCATGTAAGATTGATAGTATCTTGGCGACATTTCGACGAGGTCCCACTCGTCATCTTCAGGCTGGTGTCTTGGGCTTCATGCTTGTGCGAGGGAAGCCTTTATATATATATATATATATATATAAAAAGTTTAAATCTCGGGTGTTTTCCCGTGTCATTAAAAGTCTGTTAGTTAAAATGCTTAAAATCTTAAAATCCTGGCTAAAATCCCAGCTCAAAATCCTCTGAAATCCTAACAAAACACTTTGTAAGGTCTTTTAAAACTTTGGCTAAAATCCTAACCAACCCTTTAAAGGGGTTTTTTTTTTGGCAACATTTCGACAAGCTCTCTAACTTGTCATCATCGGGCCCCTACTTTTAGTTTAGAAGCTGTGGGTATGCTGCGAGGTCGGAGTTGTCGTTTTTCTCTGTTCGCTGCTGCTGACATATGCTGGTTAGCCTGCAACTCTGTGTCCTGAATTGGAGGGCAACTGTTTTTTCTCCTCTTCTCCTTCTCCTGACCTGGTTACAATAAGCAACGGATGACTTGGACTCTTGGTTGACAATGCACATCCCATAACATGTGTGCTAGATTGTGCCCGAGGTGTGAGAAATAGCTGTAACAACAATATAACAGCATGGAATCATATTTGTTTCCTGCTCAAGTCTACGTTGGACTTTAAGGAATACAGCGATTTACGTTTCTTTGTTGACTAACCAATGATTTTTCAAGTATTTAATGTTTTTTTCCCCCGCCCTTAGCTTTTAGCACAATTTGTTCATGTTCTTTCCTTTTGGTAGGAAAGCTGATAGACCAGACCCAAATAACTGATTTAATACCTTGATTATGTTAAAACTTCAGGTGATATTTGTGGGCAAGCTGTCACCTGTTTCCATAGAAACAAAAATGGGACTGCATGTCCAGAAACCCAGATATTAGGAAGCTTGTAAATTTCAGTTTTGGAAAACAACCAAATGTTTTGGGTTTTTTTTTAAAAAAAAAATATCTGACAATTTGAAACCAGCCCTTCGCTGAAGCCCTTATGTGGATTGATTTTAGAACTATAGTATTTAAAGCGTTGCAAAATAGGTAGAAACCTCTTAATTTTGCTGGGCCAACGTTCACACAAACAGAAAGGAGTGAGTATTTTAATTAATGCCTGCAAGTCTGAATATTTTGCTGGTTTTTAGAAGAGCAACTGTGTTTGCATAACATGTTGTTTGGCTTTGTGGCAGTGGTGAAATCCAAAATTTTTTACTTCTGGTTCTGTGGGCATGGTTTGGTGGGCGTGGTGTAGCTTGGTGGGCGTGGCAGGGGAAGGATACTGCAAAATCTCCATTCCCACCTGACTCCAGGAGAAGGATACTGCAAAATCCCCATTCCCTCTGGGCCCAGCCAGAGGTGGTATTTGCCAGTTCTCTGAACTACTCAAAATTTCTGCTACCGGTTCTCCAGAACCTGTCAGAACTTGCTGGATTTCACCCCTGCTTTGTAGGTCAGTTTAATAATTGCAATTAAGGTGGAGGGCCGTAACGATGACCTCTATCTATGCTTAGGTTAGTTTTCTACTTTGAGGTAAGGGGGTGAGCTCCCATTACTTGTCCCAGCTTCTGCCAACCTAGCAGTTCGAAAGCGCCTAAAAAAATGCCAGTAGAAAAATAGGGACCACCTTTGGTGGGAAGGGAACAGCGTTCTGTGCACCTTTGGCGTTGAGTCATGCCGGCCACATGACCACGGAGATGTCTTCGGTCAGCGCTGGCTCTTCGGCTTTGAAACGGAGATGAGCACCGCCCCCTAGAGTCGGGAACGACTGGTATGTATGTGCGAGGGGAACGTTTACCTTTATGAACAAAGTCACTGTGGTTTATTCAGCCACTCAGTGGTTAAAATTTACCTGGATTTAGAATAATATGTGAATGTACCCAGCCTCTAAACTTTGGACGGGTATCATAACCCAACATGGATCGAGCCAAATCAGCTGACTCTGCACGGCTCACATAAAATCCGAGATTGAAGAGGAAATGTAATGCTATTGATTGAAAGCGTAATATTTTATCGCATCTGGAAGCCCTATATAAATTCAGAAAACTATAGCTCACTGTTGTATTTAAGATCTTGTTTTGATTAGTGAATAGATATATGACCTTGCAAATAGCCTCTCTTTGACATGGTGGTGATTTAGCTTTCCATTAGGCATGTTAAACTGATATATCACTGATAATGCAATGGGTTGGTAGTTTGCAAAGAAAATGTTTTTATGGAAGTAAAAAAAAAAACCCCGAAATGAAGGCTTAATAGTTTAATACCTGGTGGCTTTTAATCTATAGCTGTCAGTGTTAATTTGATTATATATATATATATATTCTATGAGAAAGGTTCATTGCCATGCGGTTTTGCTAATCAAGATTCATAAAGGTTAAATATCATTTATCGTTTATCACCTTCCTGCAATGCAATTTATGAGGACGGAGCAGAGGAAAAGGAAATAAAAACCCAATAGATGCGAAATGAAGAGGTGCACTTTCACTTTTTAACAATGTGTATGGATTTCTAATACAAAGCGTAATTTATATTTATTTTCTGCATTCAACAAATGCATATAGCTGCCCATCTAACCAAGAGAGTTCTGAGCAGCCAAGAGATAAAAAAAAAAAAAATCCTACAAATTGCTTAGCGAAGAAACTAAGCTGAGGTTCCTTGGAAAAAAGGGAAAGAAATCTCACTGTTAGCATTTTGCACACACATCCATTAGCATCTTACCCCTAATGGCTGTGGTGAAGGCCACATCTTCACTTTTTTTAAGTGCCTACAATGCTGCGAATAGAATATTTATGAAGGAAATATTTAATAGGCATGGAAGCGAAGTCTCTCTTTCTGGCCTATGGTTGACTACCAGTGGTGGGTTTCAAAATTTTTTACTACCGGTTCTGTGGGCGTGGCTTGGTGGGTGTGGTATGGCTTGGTGGGTGTGGCTTGGTGGGTGTGGCTTGGTGGGCCACATCCACCACTAATCGGCACACAGCTAGGACCTCACCCACACAGGATGTTACGAAACAGCCGACTAATCTGCAAACATCAACTCCATCAACTAATCAAGATGTAACAACACAGCCAACCAACCCGCTTACAACAACAAAGCCAGCACTCCACACCTCCCCACCAGTATTTATAGAGACGGCTTTGCTCCGTGATCTCCGATCACGCTTTGCTCGCACAAGCACGAAGCTGAAGACACCAGCCAGAAGATGATGAGTGGGACCTCTCGAAACGTCGCCAAAATACTCTAAATCTTACACGGGAAAAGACCCGAATACATCAAGACTTGCATATTTTTTTTTTTACTGTATAGTTTAAAATAATTTTAATAAGGGAAAATCATTCTTAATTTTTTTTTCCCCAGAGCTTTTCTTTCCTCAAACTAGAATTCCATTTCCCCTGCCTCTAATTTGGCAACATTGACAGATTCCTCTCTTTCTTCAGGGGGATATATTCCTTCAAATATCTCTGAAATGCTGGCTAATGAAGTAGCTGTTCTCAGAGATTTCAAAGCCTTGCGATTTCTGAATTAGCAGCGATTCCCACCTTTGTGTGGCCGAGGCGGGAGTTGCCAGGCATTCTTCTTCTTTTCGTTGTTTATATTTTTTATTTTTATTTTTTTAAAAAAAATATTCTTGGAGACTTTGAATGGATTTGTAAAATGTATCATCAAATCTTCCACCCACGTTTTCCAGAAAGATGAAAAGCTATTGTCTCAATGCCAACATGAAAGGACATCGCAGCTCAGTCTTACAAATGTGAAAGAAGGAGTCGAAATGTCATTGTGTTGATCTATCAAATAGCAGATAGCTGCCCAAAGCTCAACTTTTGGAATCTATAACGGTCTAAAAGACATCATGAAAAGCATATTCAGACAGTGAGTCTCAGATAACCAAGGAAGAAACAATGGCTTAAGACACTGAGAGGTGTTTTCGGCGCAAAGAATCAGGACTATATATTAATTGGGGCCAGATAAAGGTCAACAGAATTCAAGAGGGGTTGAACTTAGATGATTTGTGGGAATGCAAGGACTCCAGGCTTATGACTCACTTAACTCCCCCCTGCTACAGTTTTGTCTGCTTTTCTCCTACAACCGGATTGTAATAGAAGCACAACAAATGTTTGACCATTTTCCCATAATTTGGAGCTTTTTCTTTTGGTTTTTTTTGTGTCTTGCCAATGTTTGTTTCTCAGTGATACAAAAAAAATTGTCTGTAGGTGGCACACCTGTCATCTTGCAACAACACCTGGATTGATTGGTATGAGAAATATTGTAGGATTTTCGTTTCTATTTCTGTTGTCTGGCAGTTTTAAGAACTTCTGTCTAATCTGGTAGGCAGTCTCTTTCCCTTCCCACTCCCTGCTTGTTGCTAGAGTGAGCTAAAAGGTTTGTCATCGCCACGAAACATCTGTTGTTTCTTTTTCTTGCCTGCTGCTTTGTGTGCAGCCTCTCTCTGGTGTATTCCTTAATATAGCAGTCAATAACTGAAGCCTACAAAAACAACTTTCAGTTCATTTTTAAATTATACTTCATTACTCCGTTGTCAAGTATCTTTTTAAAATAAACATTGAAGCTAGAACTGCTGATGTGAGGGCCTTTTTGAAAAACAAAGTAAGCCTTTTTTTTTTTACGTTTCACTTAGTCCAGATAATGTTAAATAGTCCTTCAGCGAGAAGAAATCAATTTTTGTACCATATAGCTTTCAATCAGAGTGCTTGAAACGAACTAACAGCCTCTTTAAGGGAGTTTGAAAGGATCTCAGCAAGATGCTTTTATATTGTATGCCTGACAGCAATTCAGAGGGTTCGCTTCCACCCCTTAAAATCCCCCCAGGAGCAATTTTTTTTCTGACATAGAAAACAAGGCCCACAATTGAGAAAAAGCTGTGAAAACACCCACCGGACACTTGGTGGTCATTGTATCATCTGAGATGAGATACTTGTGGTGTCACTTGTGTCTTTGGACTTCTTTCTTCTCTGCAAAGGAGATAATGACCCAAAGCAAATAAACAATCAGAACTTTTTCAGAATAGAATAGAATAGAATAGAATAGAATAGAATAGAATAGAATAGAATAGAAAAGAATAGAATAGAATAGAATAGAATAGAATAGAATAGAATAGAATAGAATAGAATAGAATAGAATAGAATAGAATAGAATAGAGGAGTTGGAAGGGGCCTTGGAGGTCTTCTAGTCCAACCTCCTGCCTAGGCAGGAAACCCTACACCACTTCAGACAAATGGTTATCCAACCTCTTCTTAAAAACTTCCAGTGTTGGAGCATTCACAACTTCTGGAGTCAAGTTGTTCCACTGATTCATTGTTCTCATTGTCAGGAAATTCCTCCTTAGTTCTACGTTGCTTCTCTCCTTGATTAGTTTCCACCCATTGCTTCTTGTCCTGCCTTAGGTGCTTTGGAGAATAGCTTGACTCCCTCTTCTTTGTGGCAGCCCCTGAGATATTGGAAGACTGCTCTCATGTCTCCCCTAGTCCTTCTCTTCATTAAACTAGACATAACCAGTTCCTGCAACCGTCACTTGTCTGAAATGGGATAGGGTCTTCTGTTTGGGTAGATTCCTTCAAGGTCCCTTCCAGTTGTATTCCGATTAATTGATTATCCCCCCTGAACAAAGACATATAATTATGTCACAGAAATGAATGAAATGAGCATCAGAAATGGCTGCTTAGAGTCTTTTAATTGCACCTGTTTTTTGTTGCTTGGTTCTTTTACCTTTCTTCTTAGGACCAGGGCTGCCTTGCAAAAGGCTACATAATACCTTATGACATCCGATTTAAGGAGAACTCATAACTCATTGAATGCCATCGCGGTAAAGCAGCTCCGTTAAAGGGCCATTTCTAACCCAGGCTAATAAATTGTTCACCAAGATTTCACTTACCGTAGTCAAAGGGCACCTTAGAGCACCAGACAATGAAGATGTGATTCTGCTGTGCATTCAGCTGTATTGCAATAACTCAGGCTGACTGTACATGCGACGAAAATATGGCTGGGTTCATTTTTCACAAATAATTCATGTTTAGGTTTTGTAAAATGAACAAACGGGGGAAAAAAAAAGAATGCACATTTCTAAACCTAATTTAACAACTAAAATGAGAATATTTGTGTCCTTGCAGAGTGGAAGTGGCTTATATATAATGTGGTGCTTTCTGCATAGAGTTTCTTTCCTTCTGGCCAATTTATTGGGTTACTAGGAACACTGGCTGATCCTGAGAAAGAAATCCTCTGCTTGGAGTTTTGCAGACAAATAAGGAAAATATAATTTTTCAATTCTTTGTTGGTCCTTCTACTGCATAGCAATATATAACCAAAATGAGCCAGCGAGCATGGTTGGCTGGGGAATTCTGGGAGTTGAAGTCCACAGATCTTAAGGTTGCCAAGGTTGGATACCCTCGGTTTACAGCAGGGGTGTCAAACTTGATTTCATTGAGGGCCACATCAGCGTTGTGCTTGACCTCAGGAGACAGGTGGGTGTGGCCAGATGGGTGTGGCCAGCTTGATGTCATTCGTATTGGCGGCACCCTTCCCAGGCTCCGTTTTCAGCTGTGACAACCTCCTGCAGCGTACTGCCAACGAAAATGGAGCTCGGGAGGGCCGCCTCCTGCCCTCCCGAGCTCTGTCTTCACTGGCAGAGTGCTGCAGGAGGCTATCACAGCCAAAAACGGAGCTCGGGAGGGCTTCGCACGGCCCTCCCAAGCTCCGTTTTCACTGGCAGAGTGCTGCAGGAGGCCGTCACAGCCGAAAACGGCGCTCAGGAGGGCTGTGCAGAGCCTTGTTTCCAGGGTGGCTCCGTGGGCCAGATCTAAGCATCCCGTGAGCCAGATTCGGCCCGCAGCCTTGAGTTTGACACCCCTGCATAGAAAAACTGAAAACGCGCAAGGATTTCTCTGCTTTGGAATTTTAACCTTATGCAGATTGCCACTTCAGTGGGCTGATTTTGTGCCGCTGAGCAGATTTTTAAGCAGAAGACTCCATATTGCAAAGGGAAGCCATGCCATCTTTCTGGCTTCTGGCCTGACATTTGGACTAACAGAGATCAGCCGAGTTTCCGTCTGGCTGGTAAATGTCACTGCCTTTGATACTCCCCCCCACCCAAAAGCCTCGACCTGGAGCCATTTGGGGGGACTTGTCCATATGCAGCTGTGACACTGTAGCTTCGTTTCATGTGGGTGTCCTGCAGGCTGCACCTTCCAAGCTCTTAAGGTCATTCTTGTCCAAGCATGACTCTCAACATATATAAAATTAGTTTTGAGGTTAAAGGAAAAGCGTTCGTATCCTGATTAAAGTGTCTTCACACTGAGCATCTACACAGGTATTAGAAGGGACTCTGTTCTTTGAAGCATTGTCTAGCGACAGATTGTCCTCTGTGTGACTGCTTCCAGAAATAAGCTCAGTAGATGCCTTCATGCTGTCTGCTACAGAAACGAACAGTCTGCTTATTTAACATCACATTAACATCAGGAGACCATTTTTAATGTTTTTAAATACTCATAGTTTGGCATTCATAAACCGTTTTTAGCCTTGTTATACACCCCCTAGTGTCAGTTTTTTTTTCTGAGATGGGTGTCTGTATAAATTAGACAAATAAATAAAAAATTTGAAACATTTAAGTCCCCTTTTTAACGCCTACACTAAGAGAATATCTTTCTTATAACCATATTCGGTGCAGCAGTAATAGCGGTTATGATCTGGGTTCATCTCACCCACTAAGCTACATTTCAAAGGTCTCGCTGAATTTGTTGTGGGAACTCATCCTTGTCATAGCATCCTATCTGAACCTGGCCATCATTTTAAGCTATAATAGGGTTATTTGTTTTGGAATAATGTCTTACGTGACCAAAACAGCTCTGTTTTATCAACCAGGGCTCAATGTATTGCATGCTCTTGCCGTCCTCTTTCTTTCCTCCGCGGTTATTCCTAAAAACGTTAGGAGAAATTTAGGAGAAGAGCAGGCATTGCTGGGGAGAAGGTGGAGTGAAGTGCATCATCAGCTTGGAATCATTATGTTCTGTCAGGGTAATGAAGATTTAAAGCTGGCCAGCCGTTGTAAGGCTGTAAATCAAGATGATCAACTGAGGATGACTCATCAGGTTTACTGCCACTTTAAGAAGCTGTCTATATATGGGAGGCCATTAGAGGGCGTCTCTCTCTCTCTCCCTCTCCCTCTCCCTCTCCCTCTCTCTCTCTCTCTCTCTCTCTCTCTCTCTCTCTCTCTCTCTCTCTCTCCTCATGTATCACTCTCTCTCCTTAATAAACAAATAAATAAATAAATTGTGTATCTGCATCAGAGGTGGGTTTCAGCAGGTTCTGACCAGTTCTGGAGAACCGGTAGCAGAAATTTTGAGTAGTTCGGAGAACCGGTAGTAAAAATTCTGACTGGCCCCACTCCCATCTATTCTCTGCCTCCCAAGTCCCAGCTGCTTGGGAGGAAATAGGGATTTTGCAGTAACCTTCCCCTGGATTGGGGAGGGAATGGAGATTTTGCAGTATCCTTCCTCCGGAGTAGGGTGGGAATGGAGATTTTACAGTATCCTTTCCCTGCCACGCCTACCAAGTTACGCCCACCAAGCCATGCCACGTCCACCAAGCCGCACCCACAGAACCGGTAGTAAAAATTTTTGAAACCCACCACTGATCTGCATTATAGTTCTCCGTGTAGAGTTGAAGAAGACTGATTGCTTGTCTGGTATGTGCCTACCACATGTATGTTTGTATATAGAAGTCTTGTATATACAGTAAGCCACTGTTCGTAAGACAAATCTCTGTATTTTGCTCCTGGGTTGTCTCAAAAGAGTAGTCACGCTGTAAACACTCTGACATGTTCCCACAAGCGGTCCAAATACAACCCCTTTTGAATTCTGTTACCCCTTATCTGGTGCCAATTTAGTGTTGAACTTTAGATTTTCCTTGCGTATAGATTTGAATAAATCTGTGTTGCAACCGAACAGATTTTTTTGCAGCTGGCAAGCCATAGTCTAACAGATCCTCTATCCCATGGGCTTTGGAGCTTGAAAATGAGATGAGAACCGTTTACAGCTTGGACAGATCCTCCAGAGAGGCTGGGCAGGCCACAATTACACATGGTGGTTGACTACTGCATGTGATTTTATTTGACTGTCAACCAATAATTAGACAAAATTCCAGCCTTCCTTTCATTAACAGGAGAAAACTTGCTTCCAGCAGAATTCATTTGGAAGCATCTAAAGTCCTGTCTTCTATTTAATCTTTAACATTTTTAACAATCTTTAAGTGGATTGTCCTCACTGTGCTTATCTGTTGTGGTTCGCCAGCAGCCTGCAGAACTAGCAGTGGAGTCGGACAGTGAGGAGGCTGGGGAGGAGGAACATGGGCCAGTCCTAGAGTCTGGGGAAGGCCCGGACGAGGGCTCTGTGTTGGAGGCAGAGATGGGGCCAGGGCCATCTGGAAGTGATGTGCGGACTCCGGAGTCGGACAGCAGAGAGGCAGAGGAACAGGAGGAGCCTGTTCCTAGTGCGCGCATGCACAGAGCTGCCAGAAGTTAAAACAAAAGGGACGACTTGGGAGTAAGGTCTGGAGATGATTGGCCTCTCCCATAAGGCTTAAAAGAGGACCAAATGCACAAGGGCCCTTTGCAGGAAAGCAACATTGCTAATTCTGTTCCCAGTCGGCATCTCTGTTTGATTCTGGACTCTGTGTGGCTTTGCCAAGTAGGTCTTTGGCAGCATGTCAAGGGAGATAAAGGTTGGTGATTATCCCGAAGGACTTCTCCCGAAGGACTTTTTGCAACTAATTGGGACTCAACTGTGAATGAAAGTAATTCACAGCTGTTGCAATAAATGAAGTTTTTGGGACTACTCATGTGTTTTAATGACTCAGGAAGCCTAAGTCACAACATTATCACCTCCATCTTCCTGGCCGAAATTGATTGAGGTGTCAGCCCTGGAAGACATCTTTTTCTTTGATTCTTCAGGGCTGCCACATTTAGTGCTGTGGGAAACTGGGAGGGGGGATTGTATGGAGCAGGGGAGATATGTAGTCATAATAACATTCCTTTCTCAGAGAGTCAAGGACATCTTGCCCTGCACCTGGAGTGGTGTGACTGGGAGGCATCTCCAGTTGGGACGGTGCTTGGATTGGACCATGTGATGGACATGTGGGTGCAGGGGAAGGGACTTGGACTTTCTTTTGGGTGGGGAAAACCTGGAAGCTTTCAGATTCGGGTTTTCCCAGTTGTGCCAATATGACATCTCTAATAAAATGGAACTTTGAGGAACTACTGGCCTCGGAGTTTTCTTCCATTGGGAGTGTTACTTGGAAGCCTGACATGAGGTAACTTTATGGAACTTTTCAGCATTGATCTAAAAGCACGACAGAAAACGACAGCTGCTAGAAACACAAATACACCCAAGAAATTGCCTTGAGCTATATATATATCTATATATCTATATATTTAAATTCTATCCATAAGTCTAAACAAAAAAAAATAAAAATAAAAATTCAGACAAACATGCCCAATATAGCAGAGAAACTCTCCTTCTTCAAGTGAAAATTAACCTTGAAAAATAAAGGCCTGTAAAGAAAAGTAGGGCTTAATAATTTGAAATGATTATACCATCTTTGTGTTTTAATGTTATGACATATTGGAAAAAAATGCTGTCTGGCCAAATCCAATGAAGAACAATTGTATTGATTTTTATCTCTCTCTTTTTTGCAGTGCCCTTTTTTCTTCTAGTTCAAATATGAATGTGCTTCAAATAATCATTTTTTCCCCTACTTGTTTTATCCTAGAAAGCCTTGAACATTTTTTATAAAAAAAAAAAATAGCGTTCTCTATCTCCCAATCAAAACATGTAAACTTAATGCCCCATATTGAATAATAATCCCTAAACCAATATTCTTTTTATTTTCCCTGTGCCAAACAGATTTAAGTGTATTACGTTCAAAAGAAAATTTAAAAATGAAATAAAAAAAATGCAATTTATCACCCGTGAACCTGAACTAAGGAAAGGCACAGCTATTCAGTTCCTCTTTGGGTTCAAAAAGTATGTTCCGCTAAGAAACTGTGAAGGACATGAGTGAAGGTTGAGACTGAGGTAAACATCATCAGAGAATAATTAATCTTTAAATCACAGTAAACAGACATCCCGCTTGCTCCTTGATATCCTCTGTCCACTTCTGAATTCCACGGTCAGTTCGGTCAAGGCCGGTGCCGATGACTGGATAATTAAAAATGAAGTTTATCCTATGAAGAGAAATTGAATGAACTGAGAGTTTGAGCCTTGAGCAAAGGTGACTGAGGAACTTGCAAAATCTTTTGAAGAAGCTGAAGGAATAATTACAAAGCAAAGAACTAAAGAATTTATGCTAGCCTTAAAAGTCCAGGAAAGCAGATTCAGACCAAATGTTCAAAAAAAATGTCCTAAGAATATAATTAATATTGTAAGGTCCCAAAATATACTTGAGTCACCAGAAGGCCAAAAAGAGAGACTCAAGACGAGGCTTGCAAAAAGAAGCAGATTTTATTTATGGCCAAAAACAAAATACTGGGTGGGACTATATCCAGAACATACAGATACAATGCATGTGAGGAGATAGCCACACCTTGGGGAAGATATGGCATCCTTTTAATACTCTCAGAGACATCAGCTTAGTACCCAATTGTGGCCCCCTGGCCCATCCCTTCCTTTGTAAGGAAGGGGGGTGGGTGGATGCTTAGCAACCCCACTTCTTGAGATATCCACCAGGCACGGAGTGGTACAGAAAAACAGGATAACAGGATAACACAGAGGTGAGATCACTGGTGGAAGCCGATGGCAGAGGCAATTCTAATTCTTAACAAAGCAATTCTTACAGAAGCAAAACAGCAAGTCAAACCAATTCTATTGACTCTACTCTTATGTCCCACTAATTCTACCTGTTCTATTATTATTATGTTCCTTCAATATGACAATGGAACTGATGACCTAGAGCAGTGGCAGATGTCCAAGCTAAACAACTGTTATTCCTACAATAGGAATTATTTAGGTAGCCTTTTCTCCCTTTACGCATTTTACCCATCAACTTTCCTGCAAGTTCAAATCTCACCAGGCTCAAGGTTGACTCAGCCTTCCATCCTTTCTAAGGTAGGTAAAATGAGGATCCGGATTGTGGGGGCAATAAGCTGACTTTGTATAAAATATACAAAAGTATGAAGGCTATTGCTTAACACACTGTAAGCCGCCCTGAGTCTCCGGAGAAGGGCGGTATATAAATCAAATCAAATTAAAAAAAAAAGCTGGCCACACCCACCTCAGCCACGCCCACCCAGCCCCTGAGGTCAAACACAACCGTGATGTGGCCCTCAAGGAAATGGAGTTTGACACCCCTGTCCTACCGGGAAACAGTCCCTACAACAATTGTCATAGGAAGCTTGACCTCAAACTGGGGCACAAACCTATTGAGCAGTTGTGCAGTTTTCATCAGCTTCCAGAGGATTTTTCTCTTTGTGAGCGTAAATCTCATTCAGTGTCAGAGAAACGCATCCCGTCCATCCCTCCTTCTTTTTGATTGCCAGAAAAAATGAGGGGGAAAAAAATTGTAATAATGACCCCAGAATAAGAGTGAATGGAGCAAAAACGCACGATTAATCTTTTCTCGCCATGAAAAAAGTAAGACTGATAAAACTTGGAGTTTTCAAATGTCTCAAGTGCTAATTATGAGGAAAAAAACCAGTGTATTGAAATTGGCATGACTCTAATTATTTGGTGCCCGCAGAAATGCACTATGATTTAAAGTTATTTGAAGGAACATGGTTTGCCGGAAGGGATTCTCTCCTCTTTGATTTGATATTAAGCTGTTTGACATGAAGAGCCTACTTTCAAACCGAGGTCTTCTTGCCCATCTGATTAATCTAAATCCAGAGCAATGGCTACAGGAATTGGACTGAAACCAGAGAAAGTTCTAACTTCAAGTCGGCATCCAATCAGAAAGCTGAAATGCACAGCCTTGGGTCTAATGCTAATTTTAATGACAACAATAATCCAGCTGTTAGGAGTGTTTAAGCTGAGTGAGAAAGCAGCGTTATATTGCTTTGAGTAAGAAGTAGAACAGAATGAAAATATGCTGCATAATAAGTGCTTGGTATCCCGTTTCTCTTCGGCGATTAACAAGGCCTCCAAACAAGGCTCATAAATTGCACAAGGTCAGCTGCTTTATTATTATCGTTGTTTCGCCTTAACATTAAATTCATTGTACAATCATACATAGTGCATATTAACTAAGGTAACCTAAAACTCTTTCAAACCACGGTGTGATAGGAAGGAGCTTGTGGCAAGGACCTCCACTCTACTTCCTGATGGATCCAGCTCACTTCAAGCTTCTTAGATCGAATTAGACCAGCCAATTCAGAGGTGATGGCAATAGCACTTAGACTTATATATCACTTTACAGTGTTTTACAGCCCTCTCTAAGCGGTTTACAGAGTCAGCCTCTTGCCCCCCAACAATGGGTCCTCATTTTACTGACCTTGGGAAGGATAGAAGGCTGAGTCAACCTTGAGCCGGTCAGGATCGAACTTCTGACAGTGAGAAATGAGTTAGCCTGCAATACTGCATTCCAACCACTGTGCAACCATGGCTCTTAAAGATAGCAATTGCACTTAGATTTATATACCACTTCCCAGTGTCTTACAGCCCTCTCTAAGCCGTTTACAGAGTCAGCATTTTGCCCCAACCATCTGGGTCCTCATTTAATTGACCTCAGAAGGATGGAAGGCTGAGTCAACCTTGAGCCTGGTGAAATTTGAACTGCAAAAGAATGAGATGAAAGGCAGTGGAAAATATAAGCCTGATCCACCTCTGAGAGTCTCTGTGAATTGGCGGCATATCAATAAATGAAGTAATATTGGAAAATAGAGGTAGTTGCCCAGAGAATGATTTATGTCTCTTGCATTTTGTTTTGTTTTATTTATTTTATTTTATTTTTGCAAGCCACCCAAAATATCTGAGATGTGATTTAAAACAAATTGGGTAACTGAGTTTTGTTTTTTATTTTATTTTATTTTATTATTTTATTTTATTTTATTTTATTTTATTTTATTTTATTTTATTTTATTTTATTTTATCATTTCTCTTGTAACTTTTGCAGGCCGCCCAAAGTACACGGGATCCGATTACAACCCCAGTTGGGTAAACTGAGCATTAAACCTGGGAAAGCATAAAATCAAATCAGCAAAACAGCCAAACCAGCATTTCTTCCCAATGCAGTTTAGCTACTGAACAATGAAAGAGGAAAGAATCGATAGTTTTAAACGTTTGGGGAAAAGCGCGAGGTTATTATACAGCATTTATGGAATGAAAGTTGTTGCAACTTGCGTTTAAAGCTGCATAAAGTACAAGGCAATCTTAACTGGGCCAGAACCGGGTGAACAAGGGAGCTCTGGAGGGAAAGGCATTTATTATTTTATTTTATTTTATTTTATTTTATTTTATTTTATTTATTTTATTTTATTTTATTTTATTTTATTTTATTTTATTTTATTTATTTTATTTTATTTTATTTTATTTTATTATTTTATTTTATTTTATTATTTTTTTAGTTTGTCAAATGTATAAGATAACAGATATAAGTATAAAATGATTATGAATACATGAAATGGATACGAATAAATGGGGACAGTAGGGCAGGGACGATAGGCACGCTGGTGCCCTTATTGTTTATTGCATTGAATAGTAAGAATTGACTCGCCTCGCCTTTGAAGCGGTGGTGAAATTCAATTTTTTTTACTACCAGTTCTGTGGGTGTGGCTTGGAGGTGGGCGTGGCATGGTGGGCATGGCAGGGGAAGGATACTGCAAAATCCCCATTCCCTCCGCCCTCCCGGGGGAAGGATATTGCAAAATCCCCATTCCCACCCCACTCCAGGACCAGCCAGAGGTGGTATTTTCCGGTTCTCCGAACTACTCCAATTTCTGCTACCGGTTCTCCAGAACCTGCTGGATTTCATTCCTGCATTGAATGTATCCTGGATGTGCCGACTCCTTGCAACGAAGAAACGATGAACCCTGTCAAAAAATCTTAACCAGGGAAAAATAGGGAGCCTGTAGGATAGATGGAAAGAGCTGAGCCATTAGGAGTAGCTAATGGGCCATCTTTTGCTAGGTTATTTGTCCTACCTTTTTTTGAAGATGGGGATAATAACCATCAACAGCCCTGAGCTATTGCCGCACTTACTGGAAAAAAAAAATGTGGCTGGAAATGTCAGAATTTGTACCGTGTCGTTTCCAATGATAATTTATGAGTAAATATTGGCTAGGTTGCCTCCTCTCCTGTCCCAATTAATACAGAGGCTCTCTGGAAGAGGTTTGCTCTCAGGCTCCTCTCTAATACGCTGAGCATCTGCATCTTTACTTGTGGAAATGCAGAGGAGCAGATCAATTGACACCAAAGGAAGAAGAAGAAGAAGAAGACGAAGAAAAAAAAAGCGATTTTCTCTTATGAATGCAGAAGCAGCGATGATACGGATTGAATGGATAGTTCCCTATTTTTATAAGAAGAATCTCAGAATGTCAGCTGAGCCCGCCGAATAAAAAGCGGGGCTGCAATATTGTGGAACCGCATCTTGCACACTGAAAATTAAATTGAGAGAGATGGGAGAAGGAAGGCTCCATTTCATTGCTTTTTAAAACGGTATCAATAACATTTTGTCAAGCTCAAGCTGGAAGCCGGGTAAAACTATGTAAGTGAGAAAATAAGATTCTTTGAAAGTTCAGAAATGCTTCGGAATGGAAAGGTTTTGGTTGAGTCTCTCTGTTCCATCTGTTCTCACTGTGTAGGTCGGGTGTACTCAGTCCTGGTATTTTCATGCCAAGTTATTCTTGACCAGTGGAAGGCAACCTGCAGCTCTGGAGCCGCATGTGGCTCTTTCACCCCTCTGCTGCGGCTTTCTGTCACTCAAAATATGCCTCACAACCACCAATGTGCGACACCCATCGGCACGCGATTTATTGAGCTTTTCAACCCCCAGTAGAGGCCAACCATGGATAAATCCAAGGAAAGAAAAGTTTCAGAAGAAAATAGAATGCTTAATTCAACTACATAGGCTAGTTTTGTGGCCGCTCAAGAAATAGTCAGGCACAGGAAGGGTTTTGTGACTCCCGGTGTTTTCTTTTCTGTGGGAAACGGGTCCAAGTGGCTCTTTGAGTGTTTAAGGTTGCAGACCTCTGGTCTTGACTAACTAATCTTGGCTCAACTAGATGGGCCAGTCACCTGACTCAAATCAAGCAACTTCTCCTGGGCTTCCCGCAAAAAGCCTTGGTAGTACAGGGGTTTAAGGCACCCTGTTATTAAGCTGGTTATTAAGACCAGCTGCCTGCAATTACTGCAGGTTCGAATCTCCCCAGGCTCAAGGTTGACTCAGCCTTCCATCCTTTCTAAGGTAGGTAAATTGAGGACCCAGTTGTGGGGGCAATAAGCTGACTTTGTATAAATATACAAAAAAAGGATGAAGGCTATTGCTTAACGCATTGTAAGCCGCCCTGAGTCTCCGGAGAAGGGCGGCATATAAATCAAATTAAAAAAAAAATATTACCGATTTCTCTTTTAATTTTGGGCTAAACTGAAAAAAACCAAGAGGTCCCGCTGAAGTGCATCATGAAAACTCTCCAACAGTCATTTCTGGAATGGAGGCAATGACCCCCATTTCCTTCTATCGGTTCTACTCTTGTCAGACAAAGCTCTGAATTAAAAAAGCAAATCTTCAAACGATCTTTTCGGCAGAAAGTAAAGAGAGGTGAGTCTAAAGCAGTGATAGCTAACCTTTTTGCCATCGTGTGCCAAAAGCGGGGGGAGCGCAGCCGTGCCCATACCCATAATTCTATGCACCCCACCCCACCGTGCATACACAGATGACCCCCCCCAGCGCAACCCCCGCTTTTGGCACGCGATGGCACAGTGGGCCTGGTAGGCCCGTTTTTTCACCCTCCCCAGGCTCCAGAGCCTTTCTAGGAGCCTGGGGAGGGCAAAAACGGCCTTCCCCACCCCCCCGGAGGCCCTCTGGAGGCCAGAAACAGTCTGTTTCCCGACTTCTGGTGAGCCGAGAAGGCCTGAAAATCAACTGTCCAGTGTGCTCATGCGTGCCGGAGCTGAGCTCGCGTGCCACCCATATGGCTCCGTTGCCACCTGTGGCACGCGTGCCATAGGTTCGCCGTCACGGGTCTAAAGATACCTGATGCCAGAAGATGCATGTAGTCATTTCATTTCTCCTAGCATGACCTTCTGGGCTAATAATATCCAACTTTTATTAAAGTGAAAGAGATGGAAGATGATGTTAGGGAAACCCCAGCCTCTCAATTAGCTCCAATTTCCAAATGATGGCTCGAGGATTCACATTAAATGTTAAGGCAGCCTCTCCGAACAGCTCCCTGTGATCCTGAATAATTGCCCATATCATTAGCATTCAATTAACATGAGTTATATTTCTCTAAGTGTTGATAACTGGAGCCCCCATATATTGATGAATTGCAGGAGGTCCCCCTTGTTTGAAGTCTTCCCGTGATCGATGCTGTTTTAACTAGAACTGAGATTGAAATCTCTATTCCTTTCTTGGCCAACTTGCCAACGCTGCCGCCCGCCAAATTGAAGAAGGATCTTTCGCCCTGCCGCAGAGAGAGTTACAGCCGTCATAAAAATAAGCAAAACAAAACAGAAGTCTATCTTCTTGCTATTTATATAAAGTCCTTCGGCCTTGCTTTGATCTCTCCTGCTGTAGCTTTTTACATTGTTATCAATCACATTTAATTCCCCCGCAAAATAGCTTTCAGGGATTTGAGTTCTCCGTTTATCTCTCTTTTTTTTCTTCAAGCCTCTCTTTTGGTTTTTCCTTTGAGTTTGTAATATCTCGGGTTGAGTTTCTGACTTTAATTAATTATTTTTTTAAAATGCCCCCTTTTTTAAAGGAGCTGAGAAATAATTGAGATTTGATTGGCAAATACAGAACTCCCTTCAGCTCCAGCTGAGGGCCACGATCCAGCTACCTCCTCCAATTATTTGCAGTATATTATTAATTCTTGACTATTTCTGGTTATTTAACAGGAAGTATTTAGAAGAAAGTGTAATGATAAGAACAGAAAGGTAGATGTGTCTAATCAAGTACAGATAGTCCTCGACCTACAACCACAACTGAGCCCAACATTCCTGTTGCTAAGTGAGACCGTTGTTAAGTGAGTTTTGTCCCATTTTACGACCTTTCTTGCCACAGTTGTTAAGTGAATCATGGCACGTTCAGTCAGTCGTAGAATCTGGCTTCCCAATTGCTTGTCAGAAGGCCGTTAAAAGATGATCACATGACCCCCAGGACACTGCAACCATCATAAATATGAGTCGGTTGCCATGCATTTGAATTTCGACCACGTAATCATTGGGGATGCTGCAAAAGGATCATAACTATGAAAACGGTCATAAGTCACAGCGCTATTGTTAACTTCGAACAGCCGCTAAAAGAATGGTTGTAAGTCAAGAACTATCTGTAACAGGCATCAATGTACTATGAAAGCCAATGGAAGTCTTTATTAATCTTCTCATCGTTCCCACCACCCATCTCCTTCCACTTATGACTGTATGACTGCAATTTTGTTGCTTGTATCATTTGTACCTTATGACTATCATTAAGTGTTGTACCTTATGATTCTTGATGTACGTATCTTTTCTTTTATGTACACGGAGAGCAAATGCACCAAGACAAATTCCTTGTGTGTCCAATCACACTTGGCCAATAAAGAATTCTATTCTATTCTATTCTATTCTATTCTATTCTATTCTATTCTATTCTATTCTATTCTATTCTATTCTATTCTATTCTATTCTATTCTATTCTATTCCTGGTGTTTCTTCAGACATTTAGCGTTTCTGTTCCCTGAAGGCAACTGATTTTCCTTTTCAGCTGGGATCATAAATAGACAAGTGGGACAGACAATTGTTCGGTGACTTTCCGCATGGCGGAAAGAGAAGCCTAGTTATTCTTTGCTTTAAAAGAGGCAGCTTTGTTGCAGCATTGATTTTATCTGACTCCTATTTGTGTCGAGGGATGCCACGTTGAATAAAAAGTGCTAAACAGGAAAGACACTCGAAGAGGGCCTTATCGCTTAGCCTACAATGACAGCCAAGCTGGCATCAGAAGAATACGTTATCCGTTGCGAATGGCTCATTAAAATGGCATCGCTTGGTAGGAATTGGTGCAAGCTCTTAACATTACGGCAAGCGCAGTTAAGCAAGTGGCGTTTTTGGTTTACAGCTGGAGGCATCCTGTGAATTCTCTGGATTTGTCATGTGCGGTCTGAGAAGTCGTCCCAAAGGATTAGCAAGACAAATGTGTCTTGGGGTGGCTGGACTACCTCTAATTGGCAATTATCTGTATGGCAGGATTATTGTAAGGAAGGCCTGAAGCGTGATGGATCAAGGACACCTTAAGATAAAACCCTTGCATCGGGAGAATGATTGAAGTGCATTGTTCTGACCCAGGCCCAAGTAGGTAGTATTAGACGCAAACAGTTCCAAAACAAACAAGACTTTATTAGAACACCTGAGAATTAACTCATTTTCAGCGTAGTCCAAACTAAATTAAAACAAATTCTTCTTAACACAAATTCTTCAGTCTAATCACCAACCTTGGTATAATTAGGCAAACTGCCAAAGGCTTCTCTTGGCAAAAGTTCAGAAGCAGAAGACGCCAACAAGAGATAAGTGCAGCAAGAGAAGAACAAGTCTATCAACGTTGTTTTCCGACAAAGAGCCCCAAGAGCCATTGCTGGTCTTTTAAGCCTTATGGGATGGGCCAATCATCTCTTGGCCTTACTCCTGAGTTGTCCTCTCTGCTTTAGCTGCTTTTGCCTTCTGGCAGCTCTTCTCATGCGTGCACTAGGAACAGGCTCCTCCTGTTCCTCTGCCTCTCTACTGTCAGCCTCTGGAGGCTCCGGAGTCCGCACATCACTCCCCGATGGCCCTGGCCCCATCTCTGCCTCTGACGCAGAGCCCTCATCCGGGCCTTCCCCAGCCTCCATGACTGGCCCCTGTTCTTCCTTAGCCTCATCACTGTCTGAATCCGCTGCCAGCTCTGCAGGCTGGTGGTGGACCACAACAAAATCAGTGGTGGGTTTCAAAAATTTTTACTACCGGTTCTGTGGGTGTGGCTTGGTGGGCATGGCATGGCTTGGTGGGTGTGGCTTGGTGGGTGTGGCAGGGGAAGGATACTGCAAAATCTCCATTCCCTCCCGATCAGCTGGGACTCGAGAGGCAGAGAATAGATGGGGGCGGGGCCAGTCACAGGTGTATTTACCAGTTCTCCGAACTACTCAAAATTTCCGCTACCGGTTCTCCAGAGCTGGTCAGAACCTGCTGAATACCACCTCTGCATCTTGCATTTTGGTTCCGATAGAAACCAAATACCTCCATGAAAGCTAACATTGTAGAACAAGCCTTCATTTGTCATCCCTGATAGCTGGCATTTTCTTTCTCTGCCCATGGAGATTTCACTTGGCTGTTAGGGCTAATTAGTAATTAGAACGGTATAATTTAAATTTGCTGCTTTGATGGGAGATGGTAGAGATTCTTCACAACAGTTGACATCAGATGACCAGGAATTCAAAGGAGTGAAGAAGAGAAAAATGGGACGCAGGTCACAAATGGTCCTTGAACTCTTGAGGTTTTTGACATACACATTAGGAAAGAGGACCAGAGAGAACGTGTGAATTGAGAGGTCTGGAGTTTTCCTCAATGAGCAGCGTGAAAACAAGCAAACAGCTCTTCTGTTATTAAATATTTCTGTGTTCAGTCATATGTAAGGTAAAGGTTCCTCTCGCACATATGTGCTAGTTGTTCCCGACTCTAGGGGGCGGTGCTCATCTCCGTTTCAAAGCCAAAGAGCCAGTACTGTCCGAAGACGTCTCCGTGGTCATGTGGCCGGCATGACTCAACGCCAAAGGCACACAGAAAGCTGTTCCCTTCCCACCAAAGGTGGTCCCTGTTTTTCTACTTGCATTTTTTTTACCTGCTTTCGAACTGCTAGGTTGGCAGAAGCTGGGACAAGTCATGGGAGCTCACCACGTTACGCGGCACTAGGGATTCGAACCGCTGAACTGCCGACCTTTCGAGCAGTTTTTAAGAAGAAAGTGGACAGTCACTGAAATGACATAGGATTTCCTGCCTAAGCAGGGGGTTGGACTAGAAGACCTCCAAGGTCCCTTCCACCTCTGTTATTCTATTCTATTCTATTCTATTCTATTCTATTCTATTCTATTCTATTCTATTCTATTCTATTCTATTCTATTCTATTCTATTCTATTCTTGTCCATTTCTTTGGCCTTCTAGAAACTGGCACATTTACAAGCCTGCCTTTTGTGCCAAAAGTATGTTTGCATTGGCTTTTTAATTGTGTTTCATCTCAGCGTGCATTTTTTTCAACAAGATAAGACTAAGTCAATTTTTTTTAAAAAAAAAATCCATTTTTTACTGTCAACCTGTTACTTCACTTTAAAATGAGATGATAAAACCCACAGGAATATAAATAAGGCAATAATTTATCATTTTCAAGTGAGGTAAAAAAACGAAGAGGCAAACTTTCAGAGAAAAAGGTAATATCTTCCTGGAATTGGCCTTTCGTCGGAATCAATCTAGAATGGAAGAAGAGAAGAAGCATGATTAATAGAATAATAACAAATTAGGGTCTTAAAATAGACAAGAGTCTTCAATTTTGCTTCGGCTGCAAGAATGCTCTCTTTGTAAATACTTGAAACTACAAATAGCATTACCTTCCAATACTTGATGGCTTAAAGGAGATATTATAATGGGGTAGCTGTCATTTGTCGGACTTTCTGCAAAGATAATAATTAGTGAGTTCTGGAGGGGGGGGGTGTCCTCAACTTACAACAGTTCATTTAGTGACTGGTCCAAGTTACAACGGTACTGAAAAAGTGGTTGTTAAGTGAATCTGGCTCTCCCTCCCCCCATGAACTTTGCTTCTCAAAAGGTCATAAAAGAGGATCACACTGCAACCGTCATAAACTTCAGTCTGTTGCCAAGTGTTTGAATTTTGATCACTCAACCCCAGGGATGCTGAAACGGTCCTAAGTGTGAAAAATGGTTGTAAGTCGCTTTTTTTCCGATGACGTTGTGACTTCGGTCACTAAATGAACTGCTGTAAGCTGAGGACGAGCTGTACGTCTTGTACTTTTAAATGGAATCAAAATAATTTTGCTTCTGTCTTCTTCGAAACTAGAAATCGGTGAAGTTCTAAATATTCAGTCCCTCTAGGAAACATTTAAGCTTGAAGTACTTGACGTATCTTTTCTTCTATGTACACTGAGAGCTTATGCACCAAAGACAAATTCCTTGTGTGTCCAATCACACTTGGCCAATAAAGAATTCTATTCTATTCTATTCTATTCTATTCTATTCTATTCTATTCTATTCTATTCTATTCTATTCTATTCTAGTCTAGTCCAGTCCAGTCCAGTCCAGTCCAGTCCAGTCCAGTCCAGTCCAGTCCTCTCTTCTCTTCTCTTCTCTTCTCTTCTCTTCTCTTCTCTTCTCTTCTCTTCCCTTCCCTTCCCTTCCGTTCCGTTCCGTTCCGTTCCGTTCCGTTCCGTTCCATTCCATTCCATTCCATTCCATTCCATTCTATTCTATTCTATTCTATTCCATTCCATTCCACTCCACTCCACTCCACTCCACTCCACTCCATATTTTCTATTCTATTCTATTCTATTCTATTCTATTCTATTCTATTCTATTCTATTCTATTCTATTCTATTCTATTCTATTCTAAGTACACTCTGCTGTTTTTAAAGTGTTTTTGCTCATTGCCTTGTGCTGGGTGAGATCTTAATGAAATGCTGCTTGTAGGTTTCTGAAACCTTCCCCCAAGCTGAGCACTCATTCTCAACAAAGCTGCTCCTGTAAATTTCCAAAGGTCTTTTTTTTTTATAGTCACTTAATTGAATCATAATCAAAACAGTGCATCAACTCTTAGGAAGTGGGCTTGCCTTAACAAAAAAGAAAAAAAAAAGGAGAATAGCATAAGAACAATGACAGACAAAAAAAAAATACCGAAACCAAAATATTTCTGAATTATCTAGTGTTGGGAAAGGAGACTTAATATGGCTCACTCTCTACTGCAGCTAGAAATAAAACATCAAAATCCTTTTATCGCACTCTTACGACTTTATTTTTTTATCGACTGTGGAAAAACCTGCCATCAGCATCTGAAATGTTTATGGAGAATGTTATTATCGATGAAGGAAAGCGATGGCATCAATCTTTGAATGGCTTAAGCCCCCCCCCCCACCCACCCCCATCTAAACAATTCTAAACAAGTTCTGCTTCAGCATTGGCAGGAAGTGTGGGGGGGTGCTTTTAATCAGTTCTACAGGTCTCGTTTTCTCCCTTGGAAGTTGCAAATGCCTCTCCCGGAGACTTTGAGATCCCTGGTCGCTCTTCTTCCTTCCTTCCTTCCATCACGTCACAGGTGGACTATAGAAATACGTAGCGGAGTCAAATCTGCCACTGAATATTCTCTCCGGTTAAAATAAGAGTAGGATTCCGGTTGACGCCAAAGCTAGAGCTAATTAAAGAATAATGCCATGTTGAGTTTAGGCAATGAGTGCAAATAACTGCAGACAGCAGTGCTTTTGAGAAGTTTCCAGTGTTTATGCCGATGTCTCTTTGTGCCTCTGACTCTTCTAGCTTAAATTGCCTGTTTCCAGTTCCTCTAGAAGGATAGATGACAGCCATCTCTCCATGACAGGTTTTTTTTCCAGAATGGAATGCTAGAAGCTATGCAAATGCCGTAAATAAACTCTAAATAATCTCAAACTCTTGGCCACTTCACTTCTAATTGAGCAATGCGTCAAAACCGCGATGGCAGGGAAGAACGCGCTTGTTTATCTCTGCGGCTGCCTCTCGCCTTATTATTTCCTTCGTAAGCGGCTGCCCACCTCCTTCTGCTTCTGCAACTTCCATGGGCACTGCCAGGGTGTGTCTCTGTTGTCCCTTTGCGTCACTTATGTGTGAAACTGAACATGCTACTGTGTGGGTCCTGGGTCTGGGAGGAAAGAAAGCTGAGAATGGAGCCTTCACCAACATCCCAAGCTATTGGCCAACTGCCTCTCCCTTCAGTGGACATTTTTTGCTCGGCAGCCTAAGGTGTAGGAGAAGAGCAGACTGAGCTGGAAGGTGGAGTTAAATGTGTCATTAGTTTAGAATCATTGAGTTGCCACAAAAGACTCAGGTCCAGCTCCCCTTGAATTCTCTTGACCCTTATCTAGCGCCGATTTAGTTTTGATCGTTAGTTGGCTAGATTGATGTGTATTAGTGGCAATAATGCACACTTCTGTGCTTTGAACTCAACGAATGCTCCTAGTTATATGCACCTTTTAAGCTCAGTCTTCCTTCGACCTGTTTCCCCCTCACCTAAATCTAACTGGTCCTACTCCATTAAGGCTTTGAAGAGTTATACTGACTGTTACAGTGCTGACCTCCTCCTCTTTCTGCCATCCTGTTTAGTTGCAAAGAATAAAAAGGCAATAAACTTAACGATTCTCCTCTCTTTTTAAATTTTTCAACGAAACCAGTTTACTGCTTCAGCCATTGCATGCTGGGCTCGCCATTTAAGTCCGGTGCCTTTCTTTGCCAGGGGGAAAAAAAAATAATAATAATTCCAATCGGTGACACGGTGATCCTACCACAAAATTTATTACCTCGGCAGCGAGAGACAAAAGAAAACTTAACATAGAAAGAAACAAAATAGACGGTAAGAGTATTTTATAGGTCTTTGGTTTGTTATTATACACTTTATGGCTTAATCTAGGGATGTCCAATCTTGGCAGTTTTAAGAGCTGCTGACTTTAATTCCCAGAATTCCCCAGCCCACAGCTCTTAAAACTGCCAAGATTGGACAACCCAGGCTTCATTGGATGGATTAATGGGAAACTGGGTGACAGGAAGTCAGATGAGATGGACAGTTTATATTTGGAAGAAGGCAAAAGAGCCAGAATACAAACAGGACATTTGTGTTTTAAAAGATAAAGGTTCCCCTTGTACATATGTGCTAGTTGTTTCCGACTCTAGGGGGTGGTGCTCATCTCCCTTTCAAAGCCGAAGAGCCAGCGCTGTCCAAAGACATCTCCATGGTCATGTGGCCGGCATGACTCAACGCCAAAGGCGCACGGAGCCCTGTTCCCTTCCCACCAAAGGGGGTCCCTATTTTTCTACTTGCATTTTTTAGATGCTTTCGAACTGCTAGGTTGGCAGAAGCTGGGACAAGTCACAGGAGCTCACCCCGTTACGCGGCGCTAGGGATTCGAACCGCCAAACTGCCGACCTTTCAATCGACAAGCTCAGCATCTTAGCCAAGTATTTTTTGACATGACTTTTTAAGTACTTCCTGTGTTCTATGTGAAAAAAAAAATTAGTTCTTTTAGCTTAAATCCCCGCCCTGTTTTCTGTAAATGTAGTGCGAAGACCTTTGAAAGATGTGCCAGACATGCTTAGCATCAGGTGGAAGTTTAGCAAAGGTACCAAAAAAATAAAATAAAAAAAAGCCTAAGAAAGAAGTGTTAATTGGATCCCGCATGATGAGCAAGAGAGAAAAACTAAAACGTCAAACATCACATGGCCATCACAGCCTTATATCTTGATATTTTATTTTATGGGCATGATAATTCATCTTTGTTTGCAAAAGACAGCCTTAAGCGTTGGTTCTACCAGCTCAAGACAAAGTTATTTTAATTTCAGGATTGAATATAAGGTAAAAGTTCCCCTCGCACATACATGCTAGTCATTCCCGACTCTAGGGGGCAGTGCTCATCTCCGTTTCAAAGGCAAAGAGCCAGCGCTGTCCGAAGACGTCTCCGTGGTCATGTGGCCAGCATGATTCAATGCCAAAGGCGCACAGAACACTGTTACCTTCCCACCAAAGGTGGTCCCTATTTTTCTACTTGCATTTTTTACCTGCTTTCGAACTGCTAGGTTGGCAGAAGCTGGGACAAGTCACAAGAACTCACCCCCTTACGCAGCACTAGGGATTCGAACTGCCAAACTGCCGACCTTTCGATCAACAAGCTCAGCGTCTTAGTCACTGAGCCACCGCGTCCCTTTTTTTGAATATAAATCCCAGTTATATTGCATTAATTCTCTGGCACGGGTTTCCCCCGCTATTTATCTACCGCACCTGATTATTTGCACATCCATCCTCTTTTTCTCCGAGAATTCAAGGTGGAATAGGACTCTCTCCTCATTTTACCTTGCCCCAATAACCATCGGAGGCAGTTTGGATGGGAAAGGAAATGATTTCCCCAAAGCACCAAACTGAGATTGTCGGCTTAGAGCTTGACTCGGCCAGATCCAACGCCTTAATCACAACAAGCGCATTGACGCTCTCCAACATCTGTGATGGATTTCCACTTGTGCGCCTTATGGAGTAAGACTTTCATTTCACATTCAAGGCTGGCCTTTCTTTGAATCGAGTCCCGTATTTCAAGTACTATCTCCTGAGCAGCCCTTCAGTAAATCATGTTAAAGACTGTCTCTTTTAGCGGCTACCTCACAAAGGCTGCGTTACAAATGGGTATCCCGGTGACATTGCGAGTGGTTCTCGGGGGTATTTCATTTGCCTGGCTCTCCGCTCACGGCCTGAGTTGTGTAAATAAGAGCGTGGTCTGAGGTGTCCATCTTGGAAGATCTCCAGCATGTCATGTCATCCGTCTCATGGTCTTTTCTGCACCTCATCACACAGATGGCCTGATCTTTCTTTTGCCGGACAAAGCACAGATGAATAGACTATGTTTCAGAGTTTAGGCAACATAACTAGTATTATGGGATAAACCCAGAAGCAGTGGTGGGTTTCAAATGTGTTTACTACCAGTTCTGTGGGTGTGGCTTGGTGAGCGTGGCTTGGTGGGTGTGGCAGGGAAAGGATACTGTAAAATCCCCATTCCCACCCCATTCCAGAGGAAGGATACTGCAAAATCCCCATTTCCTCCCGATCAGCTGAGACTCGGGAGGCAGAGAATAGATGGGGGCGGGGCCAGTCAGAATTTTTACTACCGGTTCTGTGGATGTGGCTTGGTGGGCGTGGTGTGGCTTGGTAGGTGTGGCTTGGTAGGCATGGCAGGGGAAGGATACTATAAAATCTCCATTCCCACTCCACTCCAGGGGAAGCATACTGTAAAATCTCCATTCCCTCTCCAGTCCAGGGGAAGAATACTGCAAAATCCCCATGTCCAGGGGAAGAATACTGCAAAATCCCCATTTCCTCCCAATCAGCTGGGACTCGGGAGGCAGAGAATAGATGGGGGCGGGGGCCAGTCAGAGGTGGTATTTACTAGTTCTCCGAACTACTCAAAATTTCTGCTACCGGTTCTCCAGAACTGGTCAGAACCTGCTGAAACCCACCTCTGCCCAAGAGCTATAACACAGTACACAACACACAGAGCCTTTTAGTTTAAACTAATAGTGGTTTTATATACAGTGAACTATACAAACATATAGGTGGTTAAATACCTTTACAGCTACAGATACACGGAAGAGAACAAGAACTATCATACATGAGGCGAAGGCTTGAAGAAGATTGTCTGCAAAGTTACTTTTTCATCACCGTTCTAACTGTGGACAGCCGCTAAGCGAGGCAGTCTCTAAATGAGAACTATTTGCATTCATTTTTTATAAACATGCGTTCTTCTCATTGAAATGCAGAAATATTTACAGGGTTCGTGTTTGTTGGAATTCCAGGTTAGCATCTGGGAAGCACCAGATTGTTGAAATCTCAGTTTAGTTTTAGTCTTGTAGCACATTCAACTCCCCTAACCCGTTCCAGAAAGTATTTTTTTGAAGTTAGTATTTGATGTGAAAATACCGTGATTGTTTAGGAACATGAATGTCTGAATAAACATCAGTAATGTATAATGAGATCTGTGAAAGCTGTGAGGAAGGGATCTTTTTATTCAATCAAACTGAAACCAACTTGAAAAGTACACACTTTTACTTTTAAACAATTGTCTCCTGCATTCTCCAGGGATTCCCATGTAGTTTCATGATTGACTATTAAACTCTCTCTGAATTTCTGGATATCAAATGCGCGAGTTCTGGCAGCAAATTTTGTTCTATTTCAGTTTCTGAATAAGTTTCAAAGTGCCATCAAGCAATTTAGTACATGCTAATATCTCCCTTGTGGTATTCTTGGAAATATTTTAAGTTTCACCGGTTCAGTCCTGAAATTGTAGGCGTGTTCATTTGCCACTAAAAATCCATACATCCCATGGCGTGTTTTTGGTTTACTTCGAGAAAAATCTACCAGGGATACGATTTCAGTACCCCTGTAATAACCATCCCGTCTCCAGACAATAAGACAAGAATGAATGAATGACAGAATGTTTTATTTCTTCTCTTTGCTTGATTTCGGGTGTCATGTTTCTATTGTCCATCATCTTATCGCTCACCTATCCTTCATCCTTCTTGCAAGCCAGTGGCTGAAAAAAAAAAACCCTTTCAGATGACACGACAACACATAAATTTAAAAAAAAATTGAAAAGAAGCAAAAGCAACGAACAATAATAGCTATCAAAAGTGCAAGAGAACTGAATGAACTGCTGCTTTTAAAATATAAGAGTTTGGCACTATTCCAGAAAAGCTGCTCAAGTTTAACTTGGACAGTTGGCCACTCAGACAGGAGGGTATAAAAATGGGTGACCAAAGCAGATGTTCTGAAGCAGGAAGGGATCACTGACCAGCTTGGCTCAGTAAGAAAAAACAGACAAGTTAATCTTGAGTCATTCTCAGAGGGAACTGATAGCAATAGCAGTAGCACTTAGACTTATATACCGCTTCACAGGGCTTTCCTGCCCTCTCTAAGCGGTTTACAGAGTCAGCTACTTACCCCCAACAATCTGGGTCCTCATTTTACCCACCTCGGAAGGATGGAAGGCTAAGACAACCCTGAGCCAGTCAGGATCGAATTCCTGGCAGTGGGCAAAGTTAGCCTGCAACACTGCATTGTAACAAATGCGCCACGATGGCTTCCTCCCTCCCTCCCTCCCTCCCTCCCTCCCTCCCTCCCTCCCTCCCTTCCTTCCTTCCTTCCTTCCTTCCTTCCTTCCTTCCTTCCTTCCTTCCTTCCCAAGCAATAGCAGACTTATATACCGCTTCACAGTGCTTTTACACCCCTCTCTAAGTGGTTTACAGAGTCAGCCTCTTGCCCCCAACAATCTGGGTCCTCATTTTACCCACCACAGAAGGACGGAAGACGGAGTCAACCTTGAGCCTGGTGAGATTTGAACTGCCAAATTGCAGGCAGCTGGCAGTCAGCAGAAGTAGCCTGCAGGACTGCGCTCTAACCCCTGCGCCACCACAGCTCTTAAACTGATGAATTGATGCAACAAGAAGCTCAACAGGAGAAAAGCCATAGATCCATGGCCTAGCAAACTTTGATTAGACTTTAAATATGGCTGCGTGGTGCCATTACAAGCAGGACTTGTTGGATATCTTGATACTGTTTTCAGCCCTGACTGATGATAGATGTCTGAAGATCTTTCCTTCTTCTCAACTTCCTGCTCCTTATGACAAAGCAGTGCCTTGTCCTATACATTTAGAGTCCGAATAATTTCACTTGGGTTCTCAATCCAGGCCTTCGTTTATTCCTCGTAAGTCCTTGGAGAGACATCAATAAATACAAGGATCCTTGTGCTCCTTTGTTTTGCTTAATGAAAAGACTAGGGGTGACATGATAGCAGCATTCCAATATTTTAGGGGCTGCCCCAAAGAACAGGGGGTCAAACTATTCTCCAAAGCACCTGAGGGCAGAACAAGAAGCAATGGATGGAAACAAATCAAGGAGAGAAGCAACCTAGAACTAAGGAGAAGTTTCCTGACAATGAGAACAATTCATCAGTGGAACCACTTGCCTTCAGAAGTTGTGAATGCTCCAACACTGGAGGTTTTTAAGAAGATGTTGGATAACCATTTGTCTGAAGTGGTGTAGGGTTTCCTGCCTGGGCAGGGGGTTGGACTAGAAGACCTCCAAGGTCCCTTCCAACTCTGTTATTCTATTCTATTCTATTCTATTCTATTCTATTCTATTCTATTCTATTCTATTCTATTCTATTCTATTCTATTCTATTCTATGCCTCCAGAAGTTGTGAATGCTCTGACACTGGAAGTTCTTGGACAAGAGTTTGGGCAACCATTTGTCTAAAACGGTGTAGGGTTTCCTGTTTGAGCAGGGATTGGACTAGAAGACTGGAAGGTCCCTTCCAACTTGTTATACTGCTATTCTGTTATTGTCAAAGCTTGGATAAGTTGACTGGTTGAAAAGTTGGAAAACGTTCAGAGATTATCAGCTAAAATGATGAAAGGCCCAGAAATTAAACCTATAAAGAACACATACAGGAACTGGGTATGTCTAGTTTAATGAAAAGAAGGGCTAGGGGTGACATGATAGCAGTCTTCCAATATCTCAGGGGCTGCCCCAAAGAAGAGGGAGTCAAGCTATTCTCCAAAGCATCCGAAGGTAGGACAAGAAGCAATGGGTGGAAACTCATCAAGGAGAGAAGCAACCTAGAACTGAGGAGAAATTTCCTGACAGTGAGAAGAATTAATCAGTGGAACAACTTGCCTCCAGAAGTCGTAAATGCTCCAACACTGGAAGTTTTTAAGAAGAGGTTGGATAACCATTTGTCTGAAGTGGTGTAGGGTTTCCTGCCTAAGTAGGGGGTTGGACTAGAAGACCTCCAAGGTCCCTTCCAACTCTGTGATATTCCATCCTATTCTTTGGAAAGGCCTGCTCTTTCTGAGATACTCGGAAAGCACAGGAGTTTTATCGGCATGACCTGGTTTCCAGGTAACCCCCCTCCCCGGCCCATCTCACACAGCCTCACACAACAAACCCTTTGTGAGTGGCGTAATAATACAGAGTGAATAATGGCAGGATGATAGAAGCAGGAGAGCCTCATTAGACAGGGGAGTATTTGTTTCCCTGTGAATAGCAAGCATTGAAAAAATAAAATATGATGGGATCAGACTAGGAAATACAAAGAGTATCCATACATCTCTCTCCCCCTCCTCTCCCGCAACTAATCTTCCAGAGAGAATAAAGGCCCCGGGAGCCATCCCAATTCTTTTCTTCTGACAACACTGGCTCTGCACCGTATTTATTGAGTGTCCCATTTCCGAGAATATCTTCCTCTTTCTGAAGGTTTCTTGCCATGGGTGGGCCAAGGGTAGATGCAAACCCTGAGGAACACTTTCTCCTAATGTCATTCCTGGAATGTGATTTCTTTAGCACCGCGTTGTCAGCGCTTCAAGCTGCATTTACTCTAGTGCTGACATAAGAAGGAGAAGCGGAGGCGTCTGGAAAGGGACGCTTGACTTTTCACCTACTTATTTTCTCTGGAGATAATATTCCCTAGGAGATGGGATGGGAGGGGGGAAATTCCTTTGAGCTGGAGCAGTAGATTAGGGGTAGAGTGACTTGGAGGATGGCCAATGAATGCAGGGGAGTGGGGAATGGAAAGGGAGGGTTTTGGGTCTGGAAGTCAGTGTTGGCTACGATGGAGTCGGAGTTTGAATGTCGTGCTTAATAAATGGGAGTTTTCTTCAAAGACTTTGTTTGAAACCTAACACCCGTGTAGTAGTGGAAGTGACCTTGGGAGATAGGAGGAAGTGCTTCAGATTGGACAATCATAGCAGACCTGGGCACTTTACAGCCCCTGCTCCACATCTGGCTCTTTGGCTGTCCCTGTCTAGCCCACACAACGTCAATCAGAATGTCAACCCTGAAGTGACCCTGGCCGAAGCCATCTTGGAGGGTTTCAGGGTTGCCAGACAGCAGTGGGAGGGTGGAACTAGTTAGATGGGGTTTTGTAGCCAAAACAATAAAGATTTCCTATGGGAACCAAGGTCATTCTCAGAGGTGGCTGCACATAGGAGGAGCCGGTAACCCAGCAACCAGCCAGCACCTGGATTGGACAGTGTGACCAGTGACTTGCAGGGAAGGGGATAACATTTACTTTTAATTAGGTAAAAGCTGTGGGAAACCTCAGAGTCGGCTTTTACCAGTCTGTGCCAAAATGATGCATCCAATAAACTGGAGGACTGGAGGCTAAAACATACGATGAACAGTTGCAGGAACTGGGCATGGCTAGTCTAATGAAGAGAAGGACCAGGGGAGACAGGATAGCATCTTCCAATATTTGAGGGGCTGCCACAGAGAGAAGGGGGTCAAGCTATTTTCCAAAGCACGTGAAGACCAGACAAGGAATAATGGTTGGAAACTGATGAAGGAGAGATTCAACCTGGAGATTAGGAGAAATTTTCTGACAGTGAGAACAATCAACCGATGGACCAGAAGTTGCCTCCGGAAGTTGTGGGAGCTTCAACACTGGAGGCTTTCAAGAAGAGACTGGACTGCCATCTGTCAGAAATGGTGTAGGGTCTCCTGCTTGGGCGGGGGGTTGGACTAGATGATCTATAAGGTCCCTTCCAACTCTGTTAATCTGCATCTCTATCATTTTGGCCGGGATCAAAACCAGTCTAGTATCGTTTCCGTTAAACAGCAGTAAGGCTGCAGCCATCGGTAGACTTTCTCCCAAGCAAGTTTCCTCTCTTGCATTGTGCCTTTTTGTCCCTCGACCGTCTTCTTTTCCTGCGTGTCAGAATTAATTTGAGCAAATGCTGACAGTTTCATGTCCTTGATTAAAAAAAAAAAAAAAAAAAAACCCTGCTCCTGCTCTCTGTAAGGAATTTGTGTCTAATGAAAGTGTTTTCCTGCTACAGCTCAATAAGGATTAGATTTAATGGTAGAACACAGTGTATGTGCTATTAAATGAATTGCATACCAGGAGAATTCGATCACGCGGTGCTCTATTGTGGTGACAAAAATCCACAGGGCAGTTTTTAAAACTTATTTATCCTGGCTGATGTGATTGGGAGAAAGGTGCACGATAGATTGACTGGATTATGACATATATAGCATGCTTATAAGGTAGCCAATAAGTAAAATATTAACAAGTCCAGAACAATAGCCTAAATCTGGAGACAGAAAGAAGGAAGTTTACCTTGAAAAGAGAAGCCAAAACTCTCTGCTTTTCAATAACCATTGCCTTAAGGAACAGAAAAAAAAAATCAATCTGGGAGAGGTGATTGAAACGTCTATTACAAGATAGAATTATTCTGTATTAATTACGGTATTAATAACAGGACATTCAAAATGAACTTTGTTTTGGAAATATGTATATTTCTCTATTTCACAGATGCTGGCTGGGCTTCAAAGCTGTCACCGCTGCTTAAAATGAGGTGGGGGGCAAATAAAATGGTCACAGTTATTTAATTCTAGATTAGTAGTTTTTTGTTTTTTGTTTACATTTTGGAGCAATAATTGCAGTGAATTGATGGATTTCCATCTGGCACATTGTTTTCTTTCTAAACCCTTTCCATTTCCCTTGTTTGTCGTGGTTTAATTCTGCCATTCGGCTCTTAAAATATGACAGAATTAATAATGAAAAAAAAAAAAAAAGCTTTCCCACTTTAGTTTTAGGGCATTAGGAGGTAGGGCACATTCCGTAAATATTTATTTAACCAGAAACTCTATGTGTGCAACTGAAAATTGGACCCACCTTCCCATTCTTGGTCTCTCCCCCATCCCAGGTTCTCCCACATTCAGATTTATATACTACTACAAATCTACTATACACAAATGCTATTGTGGCATGTGATCAGGGGTGCTATTCAGCAGGTTCTGACAGGTTCTGGAGAATCGGTAGCAGAGATTTTGAGTAGTTCAGAGAACTGGCAAATACCACCTCTGGCTGGCCCCAGAGTGGGGTAGGAATGGAGATTTTGCAATATCCTTCCCCCAGGAGTGGGGAGGGAATGGGGATTTTGCAGTATCCTTCCCCTGCCACGCCCACCAAGCCACACCATGCCCACCAAGCCACGCCCACAGAACCGGTAGTAAAAAAAATTGAATTCCACCACTGCATGTGATAAAGTCTCATTTTTCTCAAAGAGAGATGCAGGGGTTTTTTTTTTTACATCTGAAGGCAGCTGGACCTTATGGAAGGCATTAGTTTTAGCTTCCTGGGGAACCCAAGCATTAAGTAATAAGAGCAGCTCTGATTTTCCCTTCCTTCCTTCCTTCCTTCTCTGCAACTCGTAAAAAGAATGCAAACGAATTCGCCGTCCTTCTTCTCGTTCTGCCTCCTCTGGAACTTCATGCTTCAGCAATCAGAGCCATTTTCATCACACCTTCAAAATATCATTACCTGCAAACAACATGTGCTCCCATTCCTTGAAGCCGTGGTAGCTGAAAGATTTATGATTAACGATTGTTGCTATAGCATCAGTAGAGTAATACTTATCTGACTTCCATACAGATTTTTTTTTTCTCGTGCTGAAGGATCTTCTCTTCAGCGTGGCATCAAGTCACGTGCGGTAAGGAAGTCCATCAAACCACACTTGTTCTTTGGAGATAGAATTTGGAGATAGAATTGGTCCTGATCATCTTTTCCAACATCTTCTAGGAATGAATTATATGCTATTTGTTTGATTTAGGGCTACTGTTATCTTCCCTTTGCAATGAGATACATGCTATCACCCCAACTTTAGAAAGTTCATGTAACTTGAAGTCTGTAGAGATTCTCCGTCTTCCAGGTCATGGTTGTCCCAAAGGTGCTTTTTCAGGAGGCAACTGACTTCCTTGTTTTTTCTTTTGAAGACATTTCGCTTCTCATCCAAGAAGCTTCTTCAGCTCTGACAGGATAACGGGGAATGGAAGGATTGATATTCCTTGCAGACAGAGCTGGTCATCTGTGTCCTTTTAGAGGGTCGTCGAGGCCACTTGGAGGTTTATCTGTGTCCTCAGGGTCACCTGAGTGGTGCTCCTGGTTCCTGTAGTCTGCCATTTTTTCCCCTCTGGAAATCCATTCCTACTCCCACACCATTCAAGGAGTGTTCATCCCAAATTGTATAGCTAAAAGTCTGTAGAGATTCTCAGTAAGAGAAGAAAGCCCAGTTGCCTCCTGAAAAAGCATCTTTGGGACATTCATGTAACTTGGTTTGGGGGCATCATAGGGATATTCTTGTCTGGTGTCCCTTACTGCCATCAGTGTTTGGAACTTTGGGCAGTGGTGGTCCCTAAGTAATCTAAATAATTGCTAAATAATTGCATAGAACTGAGGTGGCGCAGTGGTTAGAGTGCAGTACTGCAGCTATTTCAGCTGACTGCTAGTTCAGCAGATCAACGGATCAAATCTCACCGGCTCAAGGTTGACTCAGCCTTCCATCCTTCCGAGGTGGGTAAAAGGAGGACCCAGATTGTTGAGGGCAATAGGCTATTTAGTATACTGTCTTTGGTGTAAGCTGCCCAGAGTCCTTGGATGGCATAGAAATATGAATAATAAAAAATAAAAATAATAATCTGATTGCTCCTCAGTCCAAAAATATGAAGGGGAACAAATGTTTTGGTCATCCTGGCTTCTAGTTCTGGAGGAAAAAAAAAACCTCACAATCTGCTTTATCAGCCTTCCGTCCTTTGCTAGATATTCTTCTGAATGCTGTGCAGTCTCGAGAGAGACCTCCTTCCTCCTGAGGTATCCTAGTTTAGCCACAAGGCAGTTTTTTTTTTTTTTAAAAAAAGGTGTCACCTCCATTTTGTTATGGAGAAATTGGGCTATAAATAGAGGCTTAAATGAGACATTCAGTCTTTTTTTTTGTTCCTGAAAAAGATGTCTTTTTAAAAATCTGACAACTTTTTAATTCAAATATGCTCCTCCACGTGGGAGTTGCCTCTCCGCCTTGTCTTTTCTCACTCTTCCCAAAATACAAGATGATTTTGGCAATCAAGCTAACAGTTGATCTGTCCCATAATCAGTGAGGAATACTTTTGTTTGATTGTGATAGTCCGAGACTTAATATGTAGGGACTTGACATCAAACTCTTTTTTTTTTTTAAATTAACCTTAGATTGGCAGGTCTCCAGTTGGTTTTGAACTTCATCAACGGATTATTTTCATCATCCTTGCGGTCTTCACAGCCTATTTTTTCTGTGGTGGTTTGTAGCTTTTGACCTGATTTATCTCACTGAAGCGCACGCAGGATATTTACAAAGTATAAATCGCTGTGCATACAGCATTATTATTCATAAATAGAACTGCTCTTCAAGTAATAAATAGAACTGGGTGTCAATGGGGATATGATTTCTCCTCTTTGCAAGTTGTTAACACAGAGATTACTGAAAGCTGATAGATTAGAATCCAAGAATATTAAAACAAAGCAAAGATCATATGCCATAAGCCTGGCTGGACAAGGGTTTAACATTTTCCCTCCCCTTTAAGGATTAAATTAATATTGTTGTCTTCTCACAACAGATGTAGGTTTGGAGAATAGGACTCTGTGAAAGATTTCCTGTATTTGTTTGCAAATAACAGGGGTTGGCAACCTTTAAACACTCAAAGAGCCATTTGGACCCATTTCCCACAGAAAAAAAACCACCGGGAGCCTCAAAGATCCTAACCGGAAGCCCCCCCATTCAATTCTGGAGCTGGCTGGAAGTCCAGTTTCCCCACCATAGAGTCTCTTCCTAGCACGGTATCCTTTTTCCTTTACCTGTCCTAGCCGAAAACCCTATCAATTGTGGAGCCAACCGGAAAACCCACCCCTTGCCATAGAGTCTCCTCCTGGCACGCTGTACTTCTCTCCCAACCTCCAACTGGAAGCTCCTCTCAAAATTGTGCCACCGACCAGCAACAGGGAGCCACAGCAGAGGGATGAAAGAGCCACATGCGGCTCCAGAGCTGCAGGTTGCCAACCCCTGGCATATAAGCACAGGTATTAGAACCCAGGTGGTGTTTGTTGGATCGCAACCAAAAGGGGATACATGGTCAGGATACCAAAGAAAGATCAAAATGTCATTTTAAGTGGGATTCAGTCCACTGTGAAAGTCCAACGTGAATGAGTAGAAGGCAGTCTTAAATTGGAAACTTCTCATTTGTGGCTTTGAAGGATGTTGGCTAAGATATAGTTAGTTGATAAATGGATCGGGTTAAGGCTGGCACTGATTTAAGTGAGATCATCAAGTGAAGAGAGTAAAAATAAAAAGTATGGGCCCAGATCCAAGGAAGTGAAGGGAAATGCATCTATTTCTTAATTCATATTTATTCTTTGTAGCTGCACAGAACAAAGGATATAAATCATTCCAACGGTGGAAAATAATTGCGTTATTCAAATGTTTTGATTTGGCATAGCTGCACATTACAGAACCCCAGTAGATGCATCTCATATTTCCTAACACATGTGTCCAAATCTGGATTATGCATCGCTAACACAGCAGTGTGTATCACAACTGGACACTGAATAGGAATGAACTGAGTTTAACCGTATCCAACATTTCCAAGTGATTGCTAAGTTAATCTTTTCTCATCCAGTTTAGTTATTTCTCTTTCTTCCTTCTCTCTTAGTTCTTGACTTCTTCCATTTCTAATCGTCCACACTGGAAAAAAAACAACAATGGAGGGATTTATTCTGCTATTGAAGAATATGGATATTTAACATATTGTCTGTGACCCAGTTTGAGGTCTGCTAAGCCTCCGTGTCTTTTCTCATTCTGCAGAAAAAAGTGATTTAATGCTGGGTTCTTTATTAATCCTCATATGGTACAAGAACAGCCGTAATTCACTGGGAAAGCATCTGTTTGCAATCCTGGGAATCCCCAGGTAGAAGCAGGGAAAGAGTCGTTTTGTTACGAGATGGGAGGCAAATAAATAGATGATAGATAGATAGATAGATAGATAGATAGATAGATAGATAGATAGATATGGATGGATGGATGGATGGATGGATGGATGGATAGATGGGCAATAGATGATAGGACAGAGAGATAGATAAGAGAGATTAAAGAAATGATAGCTAGCTAGCTAGCTAGCTAGCTAGCTAGCTAGAGATGGATGGATGGATAGATGGGCAATAGATGATAGGACAGAGAGATAGATAAGAGAGATTAAAGAGATTAGAGAAAAGATAGATAGATGATAGATAGATAGATGATAGATATCTCATGTTTAATCTAAAAATGATGGCCCCCATGATAACCCAGCAGAAAAAAGTTGAATTTCTGAGATCTAACTTCAGACTGTATTAAGGGTGAGCGTGGGGACAGTTGACTTCACAGCAGCTTCTAACTCCTACCTTCACCCGTACTGTGAGTTACACAAGTATGTAGGTCAATATACATTCTCCCCTTACTAGAGAGATTGCCAAGGAGGACAGACAACTTTTATGTAGGCTTTCTCCTCCAAGACTCAAATCCGGCTACCACGCGGGCAGAGGCAAAATTCTGGGTCGCTGCACGAAAAAAACTGTGTCGCTGTGTCCACAAGAAAAAAAACTGGTTACAGAATTATAGATGTCAACTGGTGCCAATTATTTTGGAGATCTCTATAACAATTATTGGAAAAATACATTTACTCACATACTTATTGGCTCTCCACTCATGTAAATTAGGGAGTGACCCTAACGGTTTGAGATTATGTATTTTCATAACAGGGATGTTGTTATTCATGATTAAGGTCAGTATTATTTTTAATTTATTGTATGTCTATTGCTGGTCAATGACCGTAATAAAGTTTTTATTATATTCCTACCTTCACCTTTACCCATGAAATGGAGGAAGTCTCCAAATAGATCATCTCTGGGTTTTGATAGCTGTAGGAGCAGTTTTTCATTCTCATTCCTAGCCTTAATTCCTCTACTATACAAAACAAACAATAGGACGGATCCTCGCCCTGGTAGTTGACATCTCTTGACATCCCTCACCAGAAAACCTCAGTTGGCTGTCCAGAATGATTTGAGGTTGAGCTGTCCCGACCTCTTTGATGTGCTGGCTCATCCCAGCAGAGGATTAGATGGAAGAATGGGTTAGCTCCCACCGAAGCCAATTGAAGAAAAGAAAAAAAAAGCTGATAATTTATTATTGGCAATGGGAGGTTCTTGATTCTTTTCTTTTTTAAAAAAAAATAACACTTTTGAAAGGATAGATTCGATTCTTACTGTATGTATGTATGTATGTATGTATGTATGTATGTATGTATGTCTTTGGTTATTCAGGTTTTCTCCTGCGTAAAATTGGAGGTGTTTTGGCAACGTTTCGACAAAGTCTCATTCGTCATCTTCAGGCTGGTGTCTTCAGCTTCGTGCTTCTAGGAGCAATGTGTGTGATCGCAGCTGTTTCTTCCTGATATATATATATCAGGGTTGATCTGTGGGTCCTGTCCTTGGTGCTGTATGAGCTCGGTTGCTTTCTTGCAGACGTTTTATGATCCAACTAGGGAACATCATCAGTGCTAGAAGGGAGTTGAGTTGCAGGGAGAAGATGTAGAGGAGAAAGACTGTGGGGTCTTTGGTGCTTTCTGAGCTTGGTTGGTTTCTTGCAGATGTCTCATGACCAAGCTAGGTAACATTATCAGTACTTGAAGGAGTGGGTCTGTGGAAAGGAGATTTGTGGCGTGGAGGAGAAGGGGAGGTGGAAGACTGGGGGTCCTTGGTGCCCTCTGAGCTTGGTTGTTTTCTTGCAGACATTTCATTACCCAACTGGGTAACATTATCAATACTTGAAGGAGTGAGTCTGTGGAAAAAAGAAGGAGGAGGAGGAGGACTGTTGGGTCCTTGATGCTCTCTGAGCTTGGTTGTTTTCTTGTAAACATTTCATTACCCAACTGGGTAACATTATCAATACTTGAAGGAGTGAGTCTGTGGAAAGGAGAAGGAGAAGGAGAAGGAGGAGGAGGAGGAGGAGGAGGAGGAGGAGGAGGAGGAGGAGGAGGAGGAGGAGGAGGAGGAGGAGGAGGAGGAGGAGGAAGACTGTTGGGTCCTTGATGCTCTCTGAGCTTGGTTGCTTTCTTGCAGACATTTCATTACCCAACTGGGTAACATTATCAATACTTGAAGGAGTGAGTCTGTGGAAAGGAGAAGGAGAAGGAGAAGGAGAAGGAGAAGGAGAAGGAGAAGGAGAAGGAGAAGGAGAAGGAGGAGGACTGTTGGGTCCTTGATGCTCTCTGAGCTTGCTTGCTTTCTTGCAGAAATTTCATTACCCAACTGGTAACATTATCAGTACTTGAAGGAGTGAGTCTGTGGAAAGGAGGAGGAGGAGGAGGAGGAGGAGGAGGAGGAGGAGGAGGACTGTTGGGTCCTTGATGCTCTCTGAGCTTGGTTGCTTTCTTGCAGACATTTCATTACCCAACTGGGTAACATTATCAATACTTGAAGGAGTGGGTCTGTGGAAAGGAGGAGGAGGTTCCAGCTCGGTAACATCATCAGTGCTAGAAGGCTGTGGGGATAGCTGTCTGCAAAACATGTAAAATACGTTACTGGTTTATTTGCCCATTTGTAATTAGTCTCTCTTAACTGGCTAAAACAAAGGCAAAACTGGTGGAAATGACCTCCCATCCTCTGAAGTTCGGATCAGGTTGGGCCCCTTCTACGAAAAGACCCAGCTCATCCTTCTGCATGCAGACACTAAAAATGTGGCATTTCCCCCCACCTCTTTGTGTCTCGCCAGTGGCTAGATGGATGAGAGAGGAGGTGAAGGACACTTTGCTGAGTTGGGGGTGGGGAGAGAGAACATTGAGCTCATCCTAATAAATATAAATATGCATCTAGTAAAAGATTGACTATGGCACTAAAACACGGTTTGAGGCTCCTCGTCACATTAGCTTTTAAAAATGAAGTTAAATATGTTTGCAAAGCAAATTGTCTAAAATCACAGCAGACTCGTCTTCTGGTGAGCAAATAATAAGAGGATTTGTTCCGCCCCTGCCTTCTCCCACAGGCCTCAAACTAATCAATGTTGGAAATCAGATTCTGAAGTAAAAAAGACACTCTTCAGAGCCAGTGGGACACTGTTTAAATTCTTAACCATTAAAGAGGAGAGATTTCTTTTAAAAAACAAAAAACAAAAAAAACCAGGGACATTTGCACATGAAAAAAAAAAAAAGTCAGAAAGCCCTTTGAAGACGCAGACTTTGAAATTGCATCTGAGAACTCAGTTCCACCTCAGACAAACGAATTGAGGATTATTTAATGGAAGCTGGAAAAAAAGGTTAAGGAGGCCATTAGGGCTCATTATGTCAACGTGTTTTGGTGATGCTTTTTCTTCGATAGCCCAAATGTTGCCTGAGAAACTCCGCTCAGTTGGGATCGTCAGCGACAGCCTTAGAAAGTGGTTAAGTGGCCTTAGACGAAGAGATGTATTAGTGGTTAAGTTGAACATCCTTAACGCTTAATGGGATTTGGATTTTACATTTTACCTGCTACTTTTATTCTGTGACACTTTAATTGAATGCGGGGCAGTTAAAATGAAATTAACAAAGACAGTGCTAAATTATTCAGGTCTCTTTTTACTCTCTTCTGGTCTGGCACTTAGAGGATTTTCTTTTCATATATTTTCTTATATATCTTTAGTCTCTCAGGTTTTATTAAGAATATCCTTCCTTCCTTCCTTCCTTCCTTCCTTCCTTCCTTCCTTCCTTCCTTCCTTCCTTCCTTCCTTCCTTCCACTGCAGCTGAGCCATAAATCAGCATTAAAATACAGCTAATGTAGATTGTGGATGTCCAGAATAGGTTTCCAATTGGCACAAAGTTATCATGTAGAATTGCCCTTTCTTCCCCAGGGAGTAACCAAGGAAGTCAAGATGGCGGCATGTGATCGAAACCCAACCCATGTTTTACATGAATCATAAGAAACGCATGGACATCATTTTGAGTTCTTTGCCTCTCCTTCCTTCCTTCCTTCTTTCCTTCCTTCCTTCCTTCCTTCCTTCCTTCCTTCCTTCCTTCCTTCCTTCCTTCCTTCCTCTCATTCATCCACCCATCTTCCTTTCCTTCATTCCTTCCTTCTTTTCTTCCTTCCTTCCTTCCTTCCTTCCTTCCTTCCTTCCTTCCTTCCTTCCTCTCATTCATCCACCCATCTTCCTTTCCTTCCTTCCTTCCTTCCTTCTTTCCTTCCTTCCTTCCTTCCTTCCTTCCTTCCTTCCTTCCTTCCTTCCTCTCATTCATCCACCCATCTTCCTTTCCTTCCTTCCTTCCTTCCTTCTTTCCTTCCTTCCTTCCTTCCTTCCTTCCTTCCTTCCTTCCTGCCTTCCTTCCTCTCATTCATCCACCCATCTTCCTTTCCTTCCTTCCTTCCTTCCTTCCTTCCTTCTGATAGCTTCCCATCACACAGATGGGACACTGGGCAGCTAGCAATGCATTTTGGTTGCCATTTCAAACCGACAAACCTGTTTAAGAGCAGTACCTGCTAATGCACATATCCAGACCAGGTTGTCCCTCGATTGATTTATTCAGCTTCTCTTTTCCTAAAGTGCTTTCTAATAACCTGGGTGAAAACGTGACACTCTTCCCACGTTGAGAAAGATTTTAAGCAGGAGCCGTTGGGCAGAAGGAACCAACCAGCCCTTCTTAAACTGCCTGACTTGGCTCTCTCACCCCACCTAACAAGAGGTGACCTTCACAAGATCTCCTTTGCTCTGAGATGCTGTGCTGGCTCATGACAGTTGTCCCTTATACGCTGTTTCCATTTCCCACTGTAACGCTATTCTGCCGATGGGCAAATTCTGTCTAGTTGAGCTGGCCTAGAAATGAACACAATTTCCCCAATTCACAGGAGCACAAAAGGAACGACTTTGCTTTCCTGCGATGGAAGAGAAGCTCCACCAAGGCGAAGCAACTGCAACTGTCAGGCTCTTGAGTATCAACGCTAAATTAAGACACAAAGCTGCCTCTAAACAGAAATTTGGTCTGGGAATTGTTTTCCTGCTTTTAAGACAAGAAAAACAATGCCTGGATTTTAGGTAGTCCTTAACAATTGGTGTGCCTGGGGGGAATATTTTTTTGCGATATATATATATGTGTGCAATTGGTATTTCAATTGACTAAATATTCAACTGCTTTCCAGTTGCTCTAAAAAAATTTTTGCAGTTGGAAACAAATAATTTGGTTGTCATGTTGAGCCTTCAAGTGATCTTTGCATAGAGCAAACTAAAAAAAAGGTAGTTTTTGTGAGGTCCTTGGATGCTCTCTGAGCTTGGTTGATCAGTGCTAGAGAGCATAATGATGTTACTCAGTTGGGTCATGAAAGCTCTGTAAGAACTCAACCACGCTCCGAGAACACCAAGAACTTCACTGTCTTTCTCCTCCTCCTCCTCCTCCTCCTCCTCCTCTTAGACATCACCAAGGATGACCTCCTCCTCCCCAACTGGGTCTAGAATGTCTAGAATTTAGAATAACAGAGTTGGAAGGGACCTTGGAGGTCTTCTAGTCCAACCCCCTGCTTAGGCAGGAAACCATACACCACTTCAGACAAATGGTTATCCAACATCTTCTTAAAAACTTCCAGTGTTGGAGCAGTCACAACTTCTGGAGGCAAGTTGTTCCACTGATTAATTGTTCTCACTGTCAGGAAATTTCTCCTTAGTTCTAAGTTTTTTCTCTCCTTGATTAGTTTCCACCCATTGCTTCTTCTTCTGCCCTCAGGTGCTTTGGAGAATAGCTTGACTCCCTCTTCTTTGTGGCAGCTCCCATGTCTCCCCTAGTCCTTCTTTTCATTAAACTAGACATATCCAGTTCCTGCAACCGTTCTTCATATGTTTTAGCCTCCAGTCCCCTAATCATCATTCTTGCTCTTCTCTACATTCTTTCTAGAGTCTCTTTAGAGGCTCTAGAAGATATACATCTTTTGTATATCGTGGCAACCAAAACTGAATGCAGTATTCCAAGTGTGGCCTTACCAAGGCCTTATAAAGTGGTATTAACACTTCACGTGATCTTGATTTTATCCAGGGGTGAAATCCAGCAGGTTCTGACAGGTTCTGGAGAACTGGTAGCGGAAATTATGAGTAGTTCAGAGAACCAGCAAATACCACCTCTGGCTGGCCCCAGAGTGGGGTGGGAATGGAGATTTTGCAATATCTTTCCCCCAGGAGTGGGGTGGGAATGGAGAGTTTGCAGTATCCTTCCCCTGCCACACCCACCAAGCCACACCACGCCCACCAAGCCACGCCCACAGAACCGGTAGTAAAATAATTTGGATTTCACCACTGATTCTATCCCTCTGTTTATGCAGCCCAGAACTGTGTTGGGGTTTTAGGCAGCTGCTGCACACTGCTGTCTGCAAGAAAACAACCAAGCTCAGAGGGCGCCAAGGACCTCACAGTCCTTCTCCTCCCCTTCTCCTCCACAAACCCCCATTCCCTTCCAGCACTGATAATATTACCCAGCTGGGTCATGAAACGTCTGCAAGAAAACAGCCAAGCTCATAGATCACCAAGGACCCCACAGTCCAACCTTGAGCCACAAATATTCTCTTCTATCAAAGCGATTTTGGGCTGTTTTTATTGGTCCTTTAGCTGGGCCCTGCTCTTTTACAGGGCTCCGTTCAAGGTCAGCTTCAATCGCCCCGTTCCTTGCCAACTCAGCCAGGTATTTTCTTCCTTGACAGAAAAGCCCACAAAAACAATCAACCTTCCCTGATTAATTTAACACTTGTGTGGATTTTCTCCTTAACGTGCTATTGCGTACGGCTTTGCTGTCAACTTTCTCCTGCCAAAGTTCTCCCACGATTGTCCTGGAGTGCTTTGGGGCTCATAATGTTGCAAACGGTGCATAAGGCTCCTTTGTCAGCCATTTCTCTGTCTTCCTCACTGCAGTTGTTAACTCTAATCAGAAATAATCATGCTTTGGGGAAAAAAGTTTGCTCAGGCATCATTTTCCCCCACCCACCCACTTACATCGCTGCAGTTGTGCTCCAGGCATTCTGGAGAACCATTCAGGGGGTTGGTGTTTTTTTAGAGCAACGACCCTCCCTCTGTAGAAAAGTTATGAAGAAAATGATTATTTTTGGTATGATGGAATTAGAATTAGATCTAGAATGGAATGGAATGGAATGGAATGGAATGGAATGGAGGAGAGGAGAGGAGAGGAGAGGAGAGGAGAGGAGAGGAGAGGAGAGGAGAGGAGAGGAGAGGAGAGGAGAGGAGAGGAAAGAAGAGAGGAGGGGAGGAGGGGAGGGGAGGGGAGAAGGAGGGGAAGAGAGAAGAGAAGAGAAGAGAAGAGAAGAGAAGAGAAGAGAAGAGAAGTCTTTATTGGCCAAGTGTGATTGGACACACAAGGAATTTATCTCCGGCGCATAAACTCACAGTGTACATATAAACAGCAAGTAACAGGCCACAGGTCGTAATCCTAGTTACAATAATTAATCATAAACTACAAACCACAATTGATAACTCATAAGAAACAATAGGAGAAGATTGGAAAGAGGAGAAGATGACAAATGAGACAGTGCTATGGGAATTAAGTGATGGCCCAGACATCTTTATGTCTGGTTGTTTTGGCAGGCAATGCTGTATAGCAGCGTTCTGACCCTAATCCTAACCACCCTTCACTTTTATCACAACCTGGCACCGTGACTTCAAGGCCCTGCTATGGTCAGGAGGCTGCAAGATGTAACTTTGATTGGGTGGCTCACGACTCTGGGACGGGAATCGAAAACCTGAGACTTTCACACTAAGAAAAGTATGGCGGCTCTGTGACAATTTCCCCCATCCGTCCTCTTTTATTCAAAGAGTGAAAAACAAGCAGGCGAGCTCAGAATCAGCTCCAAAGTTCTAAACTTTTCTTAATATGAAGGAGAAGTCAAAATAGGTCACCAACTCCTCGCAATAAGAACGGTCTTTTGAATAGAATAGAATAGAATAGAATAGAATAGAATAGAATAGAATAGAATAGAATAGAATAGAATAGAATAGAATTCTTGATTGGCCAAGGGTGATTAGACACACAAGGAATTTGTCTTTGGTGCATAAGCTCTCAATGCACTTTTTTTTTTTTTTTTAAATTTGATTTATATGCCGCCCTTCTCCGGAGACTCAGGGCGGCTTACAATGCGTTAAGCAATAGCCTTCATCCTTTTGTATATTTATAAGTCAGCTTATTGCCCCTACAAACTGGGTCCTCATTTAACCTACCTTAGAAAGGATGGAAGGCTGAGTCAACCTTGAGCCTGGTAAGATTCGAACCTGCAGAAATTGCAGGCAGCTGTGTTAATAACAGGGTGCATTAAACCACTGTACTACCATGGCTCAGATGTGAGAGGTCTGTAGATATTTTCACAGTCCTCTTTTTGACTCGTGCAGTATATAAGTCTTCAATGGAAGGCAGGTTGGTAGCCATGGTTTTTTCTGCACTTCTAATGATCCTCTGAAGTCTCTGTCTGTCTTGTTCGGTTGCAGAGCCAAACCAGACAGTTATGGAGGTGCTGATGACAGACTCAATAATTCCTCTGTAGAACTGGATCAGCAGCTTCCTGGGCAGTTTGATCTTCCTGAGTTGGCAGAGAAAGAACATTCTTTGTTGTGCTTTTTTGATGATGTTGCCACTTCACCCTTGTTCCATCACCCATCAGGACCACAAAATCCAGACCCTAATTTGAAAGACAAATTAGGGCTTCCTCCCATCAATCAAAAACCCAGTCTCGGCTGTATCCAAACGGAGACAACTGAAGCAAATTTAAATCTAGGAGGAACAATGCGTTATCTCTTGTAAGTGAAAGTCAAATTTGGTTGCAGTTGTGATTTCCAGTTGTGCTTTCCAAAATGAAACACGGCCCTTAAAATACGGCTTTTATAAATACCTCATCTTTTTCTTTTCGGGACCCCGGAAAGACTTTTTAAAAGATTGTTTTAATCCTGCTGGTGTGCCCTGCTGCTTTTACCATTTTGCGAGTTTTTAATTTTGGGGAGGGGTTCTTCTTACCTTTGAGTGATTTCTTTTCTTTTCTTTTCTTTTTTTTTTTTGCAAATTGCCTGGGACGGGAAAGCCAAAGGGTGGTAGAGGTTTTTCCCAGTTTGAAATTGCCAGAGGCAGATAACCTCCCCCTTCAATTCCCTTTTTCGTTTTAGCATATTAAATGTGCACAGCAGCTCCTACCACTAATAAAAACTGCTGATCTTCCATTGCAGAAATCTTCCAGAATCTCCTTTCCTTATCTGAACAGTACTCTGACAAAATCTAGGGATATATAAAAATATATATATGAAAATAGTAACTCTTATTTTGTTATATCAGCATGCCCCAGGTATTATTTAAAGACTTGTGGTGCTGGGAGCTCTGCAAAAGCTCTTTAATTTCCCCCGTGAAGCAAATTTGAGCACAATCTTTTTAGCAGCCTCGTTCAGACACTTAATTCAGAAACGGCCTCTGGTGGACGTAGCAACAGGGCAGCCAGTTTTCTCCTTGCATCAATGGCCAGCCTTTCAACATTTCATGTTTTGATATCCAGATATTCTTTGGGGAAAAGTCTAAAATGCTTATACAATAGCCACAAATCATGAATGGTGAAACACACCATTATGGATTCAGGATTCAGGAGCTCCCTAGGAGAATGCTTGAGTGTGAATATTTGTGAGGGATATACAGGAGAGGGACTCCTCAATGTTGTGGTCTGCCAGCAGGCTGCGGAGCTGGAAGCGGAGTCAGACAGTGAGGAGGTTGGGGAGGCACATGGGCCAGTCCTGGAGGCTGGGGAAGGCTCAGATGAGGGCTCTGCGTCAGAGGCAGAGATGGGACTAGGGCCATCTGGGAGTTATTGCGTGGACTTCGGAGCCTCCAGAGTGGACATCAGAGAGGCAGAGGAACAGGAGGAGCCTGTTCATAAGGCTTGATAAACAGTCTTTCAGAGGAAGGTTATCAACATCCACCTATCTCACGTGGAACGCTGCCAGAGAGCTAATGTCCAGACGCAGGGAAAGGCCAAACTTGGCACAGAGTTACAAACAGAATTTTCAAATCTTGAACTGGCCAGATGAACTAATTGCTTCCTGCAAAAGATCATATCCCATTTGCTCTTCTTTTATGTCTTATGGGAGGGGTCAATCATCTCCAAGCCTTACTCCCAAGTCGACCCTGTTTTCTTAATTGTTCTTGTCGTCTGGCAGCTCCGCACATGCGCACACTGGGGACAGGCTCCCGCTGTTCTTTGCCTCACTGATGTCAGACTCCGGAGGCAGCACATAACTACCAGATGGCCTTGGCCCCCTCTCTGTCTCCGATGCAGAGCCCTCATCCGAGCTTTTCCCAGCCCCCAGGACTGGCCCAAGTTCCTCCCCAACCTCTTCACTGTCCGACTCTGCTGCCAGCTCTGCTGGCTGCCACCGGCCCACAACAGCATTTCTAAAAAAAGTCCTCCTTGAAACAAAAATGCTAGGAAGATTAATCAGTTATATTATCCTATAAAGCTTCATGGCTCATGCAAACGGCTCAGAGAAATGGAGTAGTTTCCGATGAGTGAGATTACATAAAATAAAAATATAGTGTTCCAGGAAGTGGGGGGAAAAAATGGGGTGGGGAGAAAAAGCCGGTCGGCTTCGACAACTGGGAGACCTAAACACAGAACTGCTGAGATGGTGATCATAAATAAAGTCCCAGCAGGTGTCCTTAAAGCCTGGAGCAACAAAATCAGCAAAGAATTTTGTGGCCCTTCCGAGACCCTAACCTGTCTTCCTTGTTGCGTAAGATTTATCACCTTGGAAAGAGTTATTTACACAGCTATTTATATACCCCGGTTGGTTGTCATTTGTAGGCTAAGGAAATGGGAGAAAGAAAAGGAGGAGGCCTGAACTCAAAAGCTTGAATGCTGCCGGATGTGAAACAGTTACAGGGTTTTCTGTGCATCGATTAGCGATACATGTAATATCCTAAGAATAACAGAATGACTGAGTTGGAGGGACCTTGGAGGTCTTCTATTCCAATCCCCTGCTCAGGCAGAAAACCCTATATCCATGATGGTGAACCTATGGCACACGTGCCAGAGGTGGCACGCAGACCCCTCTCTGTGGGCACGCGCGCCATTGCCAGCTGCTCTTTTGGTTTCCAGCGCGCATATCTTTGTCAGTGCCGGAGCGCCAGAAAATGGCCTGAAAAATGGCCCAGAAAATGGCCTGAAAAGGACCCGGAAAAAGCTGGTCTTTGCACACACTGGAGCACCGGAAACCTGAAGAACAGCTGGCTAGCGTGCACATGCCTGTTTTTTGGCCATTTTTGGGACCAAAACCAGCTTGAAAAACGGCCCGGAAAATGCCCAAAAAACAAGCATGCGTGCGCTGGCCAGCTGTTCTTCAGGTTTCTGGTGTTTGGGCACTCGGTGCCGAAAAAGTTTACCATCACTACCCTATATCATTTCAGATAAATAGTTGTCCAGTCTCTTCTTAAAAACTCACAATGTTTGAGCATTCACAACTTCTGGAGGCAAGTTGTTCCACTGGTTAATTGTTCTCACTGTCAGGGAATTTCTCCTTAGTTCTAAGTTGCTTCTCTCCTTGATTAGTTTCCACCCATTGCTTCTTGTCCTGCCTTCAGGTGCTTTGGAGAATAGCTTGACTCCCTCTTCTTTGTGGCAACCCCTGAGATATTGGAACACTGCTATCCTGTCACCCCTAGTCCTTCTTTTCATTAAACTAGACACAGCCAATTCCAGCAACCGTTCTTTATCTCTTTTAGCCTCCAGTCCCCTAATCATCTTTGTTGCTCTTCTCTGTGGCCTTAGTCTGTGTTTAATCCATAAGAACATATTTGAATATTTTTTGATAGTTTGCAGTTTATTCTGTTATTCAGTCCAATAGTGGGTTTGGGGTTATTATTATTATTATTTTTTTTGGTTCCGGAGAGTTATACATTACAGCTTACAAAAGTCTTTATTTAAGGAAGCTTGTAAACAATAAAAATGGAATTTGCTTCTTTTCCTTTAGAATGGTTCTGCTATTCTTAGTATTAGGGAGGTGCGGCCTCAGTGAAGTAGGAAAAAAAAAAAAGGTATTTATTCTGAGTTGATCCAGAAATTTATGCCTGCGCTAATTTGTGGGTAGAGTTGCTCTAAGGTTATTTGTATTTTTAAACCACCAGATCTGTAGTTATGCTTCCCAAATTATAGTATGCAAAGCAGAATGCTGTTATCCTTGATTTTTGCATTCCTTGTGATTTTGCAGTAGAGGCCTGTGCTCAAAAATCAATAATTGGTTTGGAAGGGGTCATGGAAATCCAAGAGTTCAAACCTCTGTTCTGTGCAGGAATCCATCTCTCCCCATAAATTATCTCCATCTTCTGCTTGAACACAAGATCCAGGAACCTCCAGCCCTCGCTCTCTAGCAAAGGATTCTGGAATTGCAGACCAAAAATGTTGGCCTTGTAACGTGATCTCCTGCTCCTCATTAGAACAGAACAGAATAACAGAATTAGAAGGGACCTTTGGAGATCTTCTAGTCCAACCCCCTGCTCAGGCAGGAAACTCTAAACCATTTTAGACAAATGGTTGTCCTATCTCCTGTTAAAAACCTCCAGTGATGGAGCACCCACAATTTCTGGAGTCAATTGATAAATTGTTCTAAGTGTCGAGAAATTTCTCCTTAGTTCTAGGGTGCTTCTCTCCTTGATTAATTTCCATCCGTTGCTTCTTCTCCTGCCTTCAGGTGCTTTGGAGCAGGGGTCTCCAACCTTGGCAACTTTAAGACTCGTGGATTTCAACTCCCAGAGTTCCTCAGCCAGGAACTCTGAGAGTTGAAGTCCACAAGTCTTAAAGTTGCCAAGGTTGGAGACCCCTGCTTTGGAGGATAGCTTGACTCCTTCTTCTTTGTGGCAGCCCCTCAAATACTGGAAGACTGCCATCATGTCTCCCCTGGTCCTTCTTTTCATTAAACTAGACGTACCCGATTCCAGTCACCCTTCTTCATATTTTATAATAATAATAATAATAATAATTTTATTTCTATACCGCCCTTCTCCCGAAGGACTCAGGGCGGTGTACAGCCTATTTAAAAACACAAACAAAACAATGATATAAAATTTAAAATAATTAAATAAATGGCTCAAATTTAAAACCCCAATAAATTTAAATACCCCAATTTAAAACTATTGTATTGATAGTCCGGCCTGGCGGAACAACAGGGTCTTCAATGCGCAGCGAAACACCCGGAGGTCAGATATCTTACGAATTTCCGGGGGCAGTTCATTCCACAGGGCTGGGGCTCCCACAGAGAAGGCCCTCCCCCTGGGCGTCGCCAGCCGACATAACTTGGCTGACGGCACCCTGAGGAGACCCTCTCTGTGGGAACGAACTGGTCGGTGGGAGGCTATTGGTGGCAGAAGACGGTCTCGGAGGTACCCAGGTCCTATGCCATGGAGCGCTTTAAAGGTGGTAACCAACACCTTGAATCGCACCCGGAAGACCACCGGGAGCCAGTGCAGCTCGCGCAGGAGGGGTGTCACATGGGCATAACGGGTTGCGCCCATAACCATCCGCGCGGCCGCATTCTGGACCAGCTGGAGCTTCCGAGTGCTCTTCAAGGGGAGCCCCATGTAGAGAGCATTACAATAGTCCAACCGGGAAGTAACAAGGGCATGAGTGACCGTGCGCAGGGCGTCCCGATCCAGAAAGGGCTGCAACTGGCGAATCAGGCGAACCTGATAAAAGGCCCCCCTGGCCACGGCCGTCATATGCTCTTCTAAAGACAGCCGTGCATCCAGGAGGACACCCAGATTGCGAGCCCTCTCCGTGGGGGGCAAAGATTCACCCCCAATAGTCAGCGATGGCACCTGCTGACTATATCGGGGCGCCGGGAGCCACAGCCACTCGGTCTTGGAGGGGTTGAGTCTGAGCCTGTTCCTCCCCATCCAGGCCCGCACGGCCTCCAGGCAGCGGGACATCACATCAAGGGCATCGTTGGGGTGGTCTGGGGTGGAGATGTACAGCTGGGTATCGTCAGCGTACAGATGACACTTCACTCCAAAACCACGGATGATCTCACCCAGCGGCTTCACATAAATGTTGAACAGGAGGGGCGAGAGGACCGACCCTTGCGGCACTCCCCATGCGAGACGCCTCGAGGTCGACCTCTGCCCCCCTGCCAACACGAACTGCGAGCGGTCGGAGAGGAAGGAGGAGAACCACCGCAAAACGGTGCCCCCTATTCCTAACCCCCTCAACCGCTGCAGCATGATACCATGGTCGATGGTATCAAAAGCCGCTGAGAGATCTAATAGGACTAGGACAGAGGAACAACCCCTGTCCCGAGCCCTCCAGAGATCATCCACCAACGCGACCAATGCCGTTTCTGTGCTGTACCCCTGCCTGAAGCCCGACTGGTACGGGTCTAGATAGATAGCTTCATCCAGGTGCCGGGGAAGTTGTCGTGCCACCACGCTCTCAACAACCTTCGCCACAAAACGAAGGTTGGAGACTGGACGATAGTTGGCTAATTCAGCCGGGTCCAGGGAAGGCTTCTTGAGGAGGGGCCTCACTACCGCCTCTTTCAAGGCAGCAGGAAAGGCACCCTCACCCAAAGAAGCACCTATAATCCCCTGGAGCCAGCCTCGTGTAACCTCCCGGGAGGCCAGTACCAACCAGGAGGGACACGGGTCCAATAAACACGTGGCGGCACTAATCTTACCCAGAACCCTGTCCACATCCTCGGGAGTCACAGGATCAAACTCCTCCCAGATAACATTCTCAAGGCCTGCCCCGGTCTCCTCCCGTGGACTCATCCAATCGGAGTCCAAGCCATCCCGAATCCGAGCGACTTTATCGTGCAGGAATTGCACAAAATCCTCAGCACGACCCTGCAAGGGATCTTCCCGCACTCCCCCCCGAAGAAGGGAGTGGGTCACCCTAAACAGGGCGGCTGGGCGGTTCTCTGCAGATGCGATAAGAGCGGAAAAATGGTTAGATTTTGCCGCTTTTATCGCCACTAGGTAGGTCTTGATATAGGACCTCACCTGTGTCCGGTCGGAATCGGATTGACTAGTCCTCCAAATGCTCTCTAGGCGTCTTTTCCGACGCTTCATCTCTCTCAGCTCCTCAGAGAACCAAGGAGCTAATTGAGATCGGCATCGGGTCAGAGGCCGCAAAGGCACGACGCGATCCAAAGCTCCGGCGGCCGCCCTTTCCCAGGCGGCCACCAGCTCTTCAGTCGAGTCGTGTGTTAGAGTCTCAGGAAACGGCCCAAGCTCCGTCAGGAACCTTTCGGGATCCATCAGGATCCCGAAATATATATAGCTGCCAACTATTGTAAGCTCGATGTAAATATAAAGTAGCTACCTAGTTAAACCTTGACCTTCTTTCTGGCTGAGGGTTGGCTTGTTGCTCTGCTGAGATGCTGATAGCACCTCAAGCTCGCTGGTGAGGAGAGAAGCCGACCAGGGCCGTGCCAAGAACCGAAGGCCTGAAATCCTCGCCCAGCCTGCCTTGCGCCTGTCTTAGAGTTATCTCTCAAGTTGCAGGCATTTGCAGGCGAGGATTTGCTCATGCAACCTGGCAAAATGCTGGTGCCAGAGAATCCCTCATCTGGAGAAAGAGAGACGCTATTACTGAGTTAATGGCCAGTATACACAGTTCCATCACCCTCACTTACGGATTCCCATTATCCACTTCACTCCGTAATGAGGAGCCCGCTTTCCTTGCTCACATTCTTGTAACGGCATCATCAGCACTCCGGCTAATCTGGCTGCCTGCACAAACGCACTGCAGATGGGACTGGAAACGTTTAAGATGTCCTTATCGCTTCATTCCAGGAATATCAACGCAAATACATTTGGTGGGGGGGTATTGATTTCCAATTTAAAATATATATATATATATAAAACTAACTTCCTTGTTGCACCTGAACTAAATTTTGCATGTGTCAAAAGACCTGTTTATCTATTCCTGTGATTAATACCAGGGGGAAACCAGAAGATCTGGTTACCATTTTATTTTCTTTTAGCAAGATCCAAATACGACCTGCCAGTTTGTATTATAAATTCGGAGAAAAGGGTTGCAATGGAGACATACGATACCACGAAGTTCTGTCCCAGTGTTTTGTATTCGAGAATTGACATGGCGGTGTTGCCTTTCTGAATAAGCCCCCTTCGTCCCCTGGGATGCAATTAAAAATGTGCAAGGCGTTCATGTTATTCATTGATCATCCTATTATTATTATTATTATTATTTTACAAAGAAAGAAGGAGGCCCCCTCCCCTCCTCCCACAGGGGAGACAATGGAGGCTGGAGAGAGAGAGCGAGAGAGAGAGAGAGAGAGAGAGAGAGAGAGAGAAGCAGAGGAAAACAAGCATTGATTTCAGTTACCTGCTACCAGGTGTTATTGAATGGACCATCCAGAGGAATAGTGTCTCTCCCTCTGTCACACGTATATCCAGACGGAGAGAGGATGAAAAAGGAGAAAAGGTTGATTGCCAGGAGTAGAAAACAGGGCTGTCTGATGGCCAAAGCCAAAACAACATTAAAAAAAAAAATAAGCTTTCGGTCGAATTTTTCTCACAATGGCTATTTGAAGATGACACATTCCATCATAAGTTAGATAGGTTTTGATAAGCTAGCCTGTAAAACAGATAGGACATTTGGAATTCTGGGGACTCCATGAAATCTCCATTTTTTTTTGTACTTTATTTATTTATATCCTGCTCTTTATAATCTCCTGCTGATTGGCCCAAAGTCACCCAGCTGGCTTTTGTGCGTAAGGCGGGACTAGAACTCACCGTCTCCTGGTGATTGGGCCAAAGTCACCCAGCTGGCTTTTGTGCGTAAGGCGGGACTAGAACTCACCGTCTCCTGGTGATTGGGCCAAAGTCACCCAGCTGGCTTTTGTGCGTAAGGCGGGACTAGAACTCTCCGTCTCCTGGTGATTGGCCCAAAGTCACCCAGCTGGCTTTTGTGCGTAAGGCGGGACTAGAACTCACCGTCTCCTGGTGATTGGGCCAAAGTCACCCAGCTGGCTTTTGTGCGTAAGGCGGGACTAGAACTCACCGTCTCCTGGTGATTGGGCCAAAGTCACCCAGCTGGCTTTTGTGCGTAAGGCGGGACTAGAACTCACCGTCTCCTGGTGATTGGCCCAAAGTCACCCAGCTGGCTTTTGTGCGTAAGGCGGGACTAGAACTCACCGTCTCCTGGTGATTGGCCCAAAGTCACCCAGCTGGCTTTTGTGCGTAAGGCGGGACTAGAACTCTCCGTCTCCTGGTGATTGGCCCAAAGTCACCCAGCTGGCTTTTGTGCGTAAGGTGGGACTAGAACTCACCGTCTCCTGGTGATTGGCCCAAAGTCACCCAGCTGGCTTTTGTGCGTAAGGCGGGACTAGAACTCACCGTCTCCTGGTGATTGGCCCAAAGTCACCCAGCTGGCTTTTGTGCGTAAGGTGGGACTAGAACTCACCGTCTCCTGGTGATTGGCCCAAAGTCACCCAGCTGGCTTTTGTGCGTAAGGTGGGACTAGAACTCACCGTCTCCTGGTGATTGGCCCAAAGTCACCCAGCTGGCTTTTGTGCGTAAGGCGGGACTAGAACTCACCGTCTCCTGGTGATTGGGCCAAAGTCACCCAGCTGGCTTTTGTGCGTAAGGCGGGACTAGAACTCACCGTCTCCTGGTGATTGGGCCAAAGTCACCCAGCTGGCTTTTGTGCGTAAGGCGGGACTAGAACTCTCCGTCTCCTGGTGATTGGCCCAAAGTCACCCAGCTGGCTTTTGTGCGTAAGGCGGGACTAGAACTCACCGTCTCCTGGTGATTGGGCCAAAGTCACCCAGCTGGCTTTTGTGCGTAAGGCGGGACTAGAACTCACCGTCTCCTGGTGATTGGGCCAAAGTCACCCAGCTGGCTTTTGTGCGTAAGGCGGGACTAGAACTCACCGTCTCCTGGTGATTGGCCCAAAGTCACCCAGCTGGCTTTTGTGCGTAAGGCGGGACTAGAACTCACCGTCTCCTGGTGATTGGCCCAAAGTCACCCAGCTGGCTTTTGTGCGTAAGGCGGGACTAGAACTCTCCGTCTCCTGGTGATTGGCCCAAAGTCACCCAGCTGGCTTTTGTGCGTAAGGTGGGACTAGAACTCACCGTCTCCTGGTGATTGGCCCAAAGTCACCCAGCTGGCTTTTGTGCGTAAGGCGGGACTAGAACTCACCGTCTCCTGGTGATTGGCCCAAAGTCACCCAGCTGGCTTTTGTGCGTAAGGTGGGACTAGAACTCACCGTCTCCTGGTGATTGGCCCAAAGTCACCCAGCTGGCTTTTGTGCGTAAGGTGGGACTAGAACTCACCGTCTCCTGGTGATTGGCCCAAAGTCACCCAGCTGGCTTTTCTGCGTAAGGCAGGACTAGAACTCACCGTCTCCTGGTGATTGGCCCAAAGTCACCCAGCTGGCTTTTGTGCGTAAGGCGGGACTAGAACTCACCGTCTCCTGGTGATTGGCCTAAAGTCACCCAGCTGGCTTTCATGCCTCTTCCAGGAAGAGGAAGAGTTACTATCACTACCACTATAATATTGCTGGACTCTTTCTGGTGGATGGTTTCAAGATAACATAGCATGGTTCTGTGGGTGATGCTGCTTTTAGAGTTTTGAATTAAAGGCAGAGTTTCAAAGACAACACATGTCATTTTTCCAAATCATATCCCTTTTTTTTGCTGCTCAAGGCACGCTTTGCAAAAGGTGACATCTCCGGTTATTTTCATGTTTGCATGGCGACCGCAAGGTTTTAAAATACCCCTGAAGCAGAGTTTTCTTTCATTTGCCTTAAAGCTTGTGATCCTGCAAATACATCCGAATTATCCTTCTCACCAGTTTGCCTATTAAAATCTTATTTAGCTGCAGTTTGTCGCAGGCCCTCCTTTGTTAGAGGTGTCAGGAACGCCACTGGGCTTCCATTAAGCATCAGAAGGGATGGACAAACTCGAAAACACAACAGAGAAAAATGGGGCTTCCGAGAAGATGTGACAAGCGACAAAGAAAAGCACAGCTATTACAATATGCATCCAAGGTTCATGGAAACGGCGCCTATCCCGAACGCATGGGATATGTGATTTTTCAGTAGGTGTCAGCGGAAGGAACTGACAGAAAACCAGCAATTGAAATAGAACTATTGTCCAGTTATTGTGTGTTACTCAGCTCCTATTAAAAGGATAGACAATAAACTGGGGAGAATCTCGCAAGAATCAGTCTGCCTATATTCCCTGCAGTCAGAGGTGGGATTCAAAAATTTTAACAACCAGTTCTCTGCCCGGTTGCTGGGTGGATGCGGACATGGTGGGCGTGGCCTACTCGGCTTCCTGCACCACCGGGTAGAGGGTGTTTTCGCCCTCCCCAGGCTCCAGAGACTTTCCTCGAGCCTCCAGGAGGGCGAAAACTGCCTCCCCCGGGCTCTGGAGGCCCTCCGGAGGCCAGAAACAGGTCCATTCCCGGAACTTCCAGGAGGCCTATTTTTCGCCCTCCCAGACCCTCCACGCGGGCGCTGCACTTACCTGGCATCCAAAATGGGCCACGTGGAGACTCCTGGGAGGGGTGGGGTGGGAGGGCCCAGCCAGTCCTTGCAACTACTGGTTCGGTGAACCAGTTGTAGTTAGCATCCGATTCACTCGAATTTGTCCGAACTGGCTGAATCCCACCTCTGCCTGCAGTCGTAACAGAATGTCTTCGCGGCATGTAGGAAAAAAAAAAATTGGTTGAAACATGGTCATGAAAGTAGGACCAGGGCAGCATTAATATTTAGAATTGAGCTCTCTTCCTCTTCCCAGCTTCCTAACACGAACCTAACTGCTTTATCACCTAGACTTAACTCTTAGAGTAATACTACATCCTATTCAGTAGGATAAATTGAATTATGGTATAGAAAAACCCTGCTAAGAATCTAGTTGTTTAAAAATGTAGTGCACTTATGGTTCCCCAAAGGGACACTTTAGCGAGAGCTTGCCCAAACCTGTCCTGTGAGTAAGATGAGGATCCAAATGAAAATAGATAACCTACTCTATAATTTGGCCTGAACATTTCTAGAAGGAACATTAATCTTGGTCACCTTCAGGGGTGGGTTTCAAAACCCATTGCTACCAGTTCACTCGTGGGCACCAGCACACTCATGTGCACGCATGACACTTCTGCGCATGCACAGAAGCATCCGGGCAGGCAGGCAGAGCCTTCCGCTGCCGCCACTACCATTTTGCCCGATCTGGTGCGAACCGGTAGCAACCCACCACTGATCACTTTGTTGACAAAGTTCTGAATAGTCAAAAGACTATGATCTTCCCAATGGTAGCTTATGGCTGTGAGAGTTGGACCATAAGGAAAGCTGAACACTGAACAATGGATGCTTTCAAATTGTGGTGTTGGGCAAGACTCTTGTGAGTCCCTTAGATCAGGGGTCTCCAGCCTTGGCAACTTTAAGACTTGTGGACTTCAACTCCCAGAGTTCCTCAGTCAGCTTTGCAGGAAGCAATTAGTTCATAGAGTCAATTCAAGCTCTGAGAAGTCCGTTTGACTCTGTGCTCGGTTTGACCTTGCAAAACTCAATTAGATCTCTGGCAGCATTTCAAGGGAGATAAAGATGGGTGCTTATCAACATCACACTGGAAGACTGTGTCAATTCAAGCAGACATCTGTTGGAATCTTCACAGACTGTTTGTGAATAATTATGGGCTGTGAATGACCATAATTCACAGCCGTTTCAATAAAAGAAGTTTTTTGGGATTAAGATTGTGATTTATGCTTTCTCAGGAAGCCTAGATCAGAACAATATCCTTTAAGTCAGGGGTCTCCAACCTTGGCAACTTTAAGACTTGTAGACTTCAACTCCCAGAGTTCCTCAGACAGCTTTGGCTGAGGAACTCTGGGAGTTGAAGTCCACAAGTCTTAGAGTTGTCAAGGTTGGAGACCCCTGCCTTAGACTGCAAGGAGATCCAATCAGTCGATCCTGAAGGAAATCAACCCTGAGCATTCTTTGGAAGGACAGATCCTGAAGCTCAAATACTTTGGCTACCTAGATGAGATGAGAGGAACTTATTGGAGAAGACCCAGATGTTGGGAAAGACGGGAAGGCAACAGGAGAAAGGGACGGAAGAAGATGAGATGGTTAGATAGTGTCATCGACTCAACAAACATGAATTTGGACAACTCTGGGAGACAGTGGCACAAAGTTGGACACAGCTTAATGACTGAACGACAGCAATCTTTGTGTTTTGACTGGCTCTTCCACAGCAACCAGCTCCAGAAATTGTGTGCATAGGCAGGATGGGAAGCCACCACAATAATGCAAAATAAATCCTAATTCCAGTGTTGGTGTGAATCAGGTAGGCTAGTAAAATTCATGTCTCCACGTTAATGAGCATGATACATAATTGCCTGGTCTTTTTATCTAGCTCTCTCTCCCACACACACACTTTTGACTGTGAAAATATAAGGAGATTCAGCAAAGAAAAGTCAAACAAGCAAAAAGCTGCCAATCAGTCGTTCCATTCTCCAAATCAGACCAGCACAAACCCCATTAGGGAAGTATATGAATAAAAAGCCTTTATAGAGATGGGGGGAAAAATACCCTCAAACTGCGGTAGCTTGTATTTTACGATCATTGATGACAAAGAAAGAAAAATAGCTTGATGGAGCATGTGACTCAAGAATAAAGCTTTCAGTTTTGCTAAAATTCGTGGTAATGATCAGAAAAGCACAGCTTTCATTTATAAAATGCACATGGCTGTTTTGATGTGCCAGATTAATAACACGTCAAAACACCCAACAGGGTATTTTATTGCATTTTATTTTATTAAGCTCAACCCAGAAGCTGTAGCATAGTGAAAAATGTTTGTAAACTGGACAGTAAAACTTATCCGAAGAGAAGGCGGGATAGAAATGGGATGTCCGAAATTAATGGAATACAAAAATCAGAAAGGCAATGTCGGTGTGATGTCAGAAATTAAAGAAATGCAAGGAGGAGGAGGAGGAGGAGGAGGAGGAGGAGGAGGAGGAGGAGGAGGAGGAGGAGGACGACGACTGTGGGAGTCATTGGTGCTCTCTGTTGTTTCTAATAGATGTTTCATGACCCAGCTTGGTAACATCATCAGAAGAAAGTGGGGTTTGTGGAGGGGAGGAGGAGGAGAAGGAGGAAGAGGAGGAGGACTGTGGAACATTACCCAAGTGCGATACGCCATCAAGGCTACCTGATTGATGATTTATTTATTTATTATTTATTAATTCAGTTTGTATGCCGCCCCTCTCCAAAGACTCAGGGCGGCTCACAATGCATTTAAAATCATTATAAAAAACATTAAAAACATTAAAAACATCATTCACACCATCATGGCCAGATCTCACCAGATTGCAAGAGCGAGATCAACGGCCCCAGGCCTGCCAGAAAGTCTTCACTGCTTTTCGGAAGGCTAATAAGGTGGGGATGGTCCGGACCTCAGGAGGTAACTGGTTCCAGAGAGCTGGGGCAGCCACAGAGAAGGCCCTCCCCCGCGGGCCCGCCAGCCGGCATTGTTTAGCTGACGGGACCTGGAGGAGACCAACTCTGTGGGATCTTACCGGTCACTGGGAGCTATGCGGTAGAAGGCGGTCTCAAAGATACCCTGGTCCTGAGCCATGTAGGGCTTTAAAGGTAATAACCAACACCTTGAATTGTGACCGGAGACCAATAGGGAGCCAGTGCAGCTTGCGGAGAATTGGTGTAATGTGGGTGTACCTAGGTGCACCCACGATAGCTTGCGCGGCTGCGTTCTGGACCAACTGTAGTCTCCGAACACTTTTCAAGAGTAGCCCTATGTAGAGCGCGTTGCAATAATCTAACTGTGAGGTGACAAAGGTGACAATGATAGCACTGATAATGATACCTAGATTGAGAATGAAACACCTGCAAGGAAACAACCAAACTCAGAGACCACCAAGGACCCGCCCTCCAGTTCTCCTCCTCTGCTTCCTCCCCCTCCCCCTCCACAAACCCCCCTCCCTTCTAGCACTGATAATGTTACCTGGTTGGATAACGAAACGTCTGCAGGAAAACAGCCAAGCTCAGAGAGCACGAAAGACAGTTCAACCCTGAGCTGCAAATATTCTCTTCTATTGAAATGAATAAGCCATAGCTCTTATTAATACGACTTTGGCCTCGGGAATGTGACTTTTGGCCCCTAAACAGAAAGTACCTTTTGTGTGCATTTCCATGTGTGTCCGTGCACGCGTGAGTCTCTCCGTGTCTTAGCATTCCAATTGTTTGCTGCGTTTCATAGTTTACATGACAAAGGTTATATTTGGAGTTGCTATGGTTTTGAGAGAATCACAGAATGAGGTACAGAGACACTGGAGAGCTTGCATTCAGTCAAGTCCATTATAAGTGTTTTGCGTCTTATAGTTGCCACGTGTTTCTCTTGGGAGATTAAAATGAAACCAGCACAAAGTGTTGACTTGGGGGCGATAATGATGCCTTTTCAGATTGGAGGCAAACTTGCCGCTTAAAGAAAAACCCCGCCATGTTGATATCTTGTTTTGGTATCTGTCTGTCTGATTAATTTGTTTGTTTATTTTATTTGGACAGTTTATATCGCTGTCTACTCACAGAGGGTGACTCAAGGCGGCCTACAGGATATAAAAGCACAATAGAAAAAAAAAATAATAAGGACTAGGGGAGACATGATAGCAGTCTTCCAATATCTCAAGTGCTGCCACAAAGAAGAGGGAGCCAAGCTATTCTCCAAAGCACCTGAGGGTAGAACAAGAAGCAGCGGATGGAAACTAATCAAGGAGAGAAGCAACCTAGAAATTTCCTGACAGTGAGAACAATTAATCAGTGGAACAACTTGCCTCCAGAAGTTGTGAATTCTCCAACACTGGAAGTTTTTAAGAAGAGATTGGATAGCCATTTGTCTGAAGTGGTGTAGGATGCTAAGGAATTCGCAGAGTAACCCTTGAATAGCAATGAAAGCGACTGAGAGTAGGTACGAATAAAACACAGTCAGCACACAGATACACTAGTTGTGTTTACTTTCAGGAAATAGTAAGGCACAGTCCAATAAACAGTCCAGGGATAATCAATAACAAAGTCTTCTTACCAGTCGTCGTAGTCATTCACAATAAACAGTTCTTCTGGATTTGCAAACAGTAGCATACAGAGATATCAGAGGTTTCCTGCCTGAGCAGGGGGTTGGACTAGAAGACCTCCAAGATCCATTCCAACTATTCTATTCTATTCTATTCTATTCTATTCTATTCTATTCTATTCTATTCTATTCTATTCTATTCTATTCTATTCTAAAAATAATAACCCTCAACCCTGTTGCTATACTGTAATTCTTGTGGTTAATAGAAGCATATTTTCTTTTGTTCAGCACCAGAAGGTGATTTTAATCCTGGGTCGAAAGAATTTCTGGAGATTGAAATCAGATGGAAGTCTTTCTCTCATCTTCTTTTGCAAATTGAGAGAGATCCGGTCCAGAGCACAAATGACAAATCACAATTCCTATTCAGTTCCAGTTTGAGTACGCTTAAATTCTTTATCAAGATTGCTTTTTAGATGCCACCTGATTCTACGAAACCCATAGCCACCTTTGGCTCTTCTCATCCTGAAGAGTCTAAAAAGTGACCTTCTAAACAGCAACTATGTGTGGTGTAAAAACAGAAATATTGTGCAAAGATCTGTACGCAACTGGGGATCCCTTTTTTTCCTACCAGAATAGACTCTGCTGAATCAGGGGTAGGACAGAGCACAGAAAAAATTGAAGCTCATTGTCAGGATTCCGAGTAACACCCCCAATGAAAGAAGACTCCGAGGCTAGAGGTTCCTCAAAGTTCCATTTTATTAGAGATCTCATATTGGCACATCTGGGAATATCTGAATCTGAAAGCTTCCAGGTTTTCCCCACCCAAAGGAAAGTCTAAGTCCCTGTCCAGCACCCACATGTCCATCACATGGCCCAATCAATGCACCGTCCCAACTGGAGATGCCTCCTAGTCACACCCCTCCAGGTGCAGGGCAAGATGTCCTTGACTCTCCGAGAAAGGAATGTTATTATGACTACATATCTCCCCCACTCCATACAATCCCCCATTTTGAGGGTAGGAGTTGAAACAATTTATGTCCAGGATGTGAGGAGTCTGTAGATATTTCCACAGCCCTCTCTTTGACTCGTGTAATATACAGGTCCTCAGTGGAAGGCTGCACATGTTAAGTTACGAACACAGTTGTTAAGTGAGTCCGGCTTTCCCGTTGACTTTGTTTCCTGCCCCCCCCCAAGCAAAAAGTGATCACGTGACTCTGAGATGATGCAACCGTCATAAGTACATGCCAGTTGCCAAGCATCTGAACTTTGAACATGGGGATGCCGCAATGGTTGTAAGTATGAAAAACGGTCATAAGTCACTTCTTTCAGTGCCGTTGTAACTTTGAATGGTCACTAAATGAACTGAGGACTTGGAAGTATTGAAAGTTGTGGCCCGATTTTTCTGGAGGCCACAAGACTAGACATAACGTACATGAAAAGTTTTCCCAGAACTTGTTCTGCCCAGCTACGGACTCCAAAGAACGCAGCACACACAAACTCTATACAAAGCTTATTTTACTCAAATAGCTTAGTCTTTATCAACCAAAGGCTGTTAATAAACTGTCTTAACAGTCTACCAGAATTCTAAGATAAGATAATCACAGTCTTACTAGAGTTGGCAGAAAGCCCAGGAGCAATTTTGCAGACACGAAGGAGAATGAACTAAAGTTGTTCCCTACAGCTTGCTTCAGTTGGCATTCCTCCTTAAATAGGCTAAGGGAGTGGCCAATTAGCTCCAAGCCTTATTCTCAAGGAGACCTCCTCCTGAGGAGCCATTCTTGCCTTTTGGCAGCTCTGCGCGCCCATGCATTTAGAAAAGGCTCCTCCTCTTCGTCCTCTTCACTTAAAGGAGCTTCTGGAGGTTCTGAAGGCCCTGGCTGAATCCCCGCCTCTGGCACCACATCTTCCCCAGCCTCCTCACTGTCCGACTCGAGCGCCAGCTGCACAGGCTGCTGACGCAGCACCACATCAGCTTCCTCGTTGTCGGAATCAGCTACAATCTGCACAGGCCGCTGACGGGCCACAACAGAACTGTAGTTAATACTCTTTTATGAAAGAGTTAACCAGTCTTATATTTTTTTTCAAAAAAGTTTACCCGAGGCATGTTTTGCCAATCGATGACATTCCTGTGGGGCATTTCCGAGTAATTCTATTGGCATCATCCCAAAATCTCTTTTCTTAATAAAATCAGTCTCGCTGGATTGGCTAAATCCTCAAGCAGAAGGTTCCTCTCCTGTGATGTGATACAAAATGAAGTTTTTGTTTGGTTTTGGGACTCCTTCCCCCCACCCGCACCCCCACCCCCCCGGTGTTTGCCATCACTTTAAAAAACAGCTATACTTTGGCATGAACTGCGTGGCAGCCCTGGAAAAAATAAAACTTCATTTAGAACTTTGGAATAAATAAATGGATAAATAAATTGCATGGATCCTGAACAGATGGCTATGTTATAAGCAGAGGCTAAATGAGATTCTGTTATGGTTTGGATTTTATTCTGTTATGATTCAACAACTTGGCATTATCTGATTTATCATGCAGCCTAGCTGGTAGAAGTAGCAAATATCTAATTCTCTCTTCTATTAGGGAAGAAAATATATATATATATTAGCAAATCGGAATGCTTGTCTTCTTCTAGGACTGATTCATGGGGGGAGTAACAGAAACTTTTTTCAACTCTTAATCCCTCATATAAAAATTCTAAATATACCAGCAGAAAGTGAGCAAACCAATCTCTTAAGCATGCATCATTTGATGCGTCTTGTAAAAAGCCAAACATAAACAAATAACTGAGGATTATTTTTGAGATTTTTCTCTCTAAATTGGCATCTGGTCTTGAGGGACCTCAGAGAGTTTCAGGGTTATATGTGAGCGAAAGCTACAATTACTCTCCCGGTGACAGAACTCTGGTTCCACCCGAATATCTTGAATACAAAAACACTAATAAGACAATCATTAATCTGAATGTTGCATTATCCCTAACTTGATATGCCCTGTAGTGTTTAGGGAAAAATATGCAGGAGACCTTCATTATCTAGAGTTGGTATTTCCAAGGTTTCTAAACAGAGCTTGGAGTTTGGTATCTCACGTGTCTGCGGTTTTAGCCTGTCCACGCACATGTGCAAAAAAAAAAAAAAAAAAAGTACATGTATTTGGCAGATGCATAAAGCATATTTTTTATTTTATTTATTTATTTATTTATTTTATTTTATTGAATTTCTATACCGCCCTACTCCCAAAGGACTTAGGGCGGTGAACAGCCATAAAATAAAACACATACATATACAAAATTTAAAATCGAATAAAATGAATTAAATAAATTTGGCTGAATTAATACCCATAATTTAAAATACCCATATTTTAAAATACATTAAAATTTAAAATTTGCACTTAAAAGGGAGAAGATTTAGGCGAGGCCAGCTTGATGAAATAAAAGAGTCTTCAGCTCGCGGCGGAAGGTGCGCAGATCCGGAATCCTCCGTATCTCTGGGGGGAGCTCGTTCCAGATCGTCGGTGCCCCCACAGAGGAGGCTCTCCCCCTAGGGGCCGACAGCCGACATTGTTTGGCCGACGGCACCTGAAGGAGCCCCTCTCTGTGGGAGCGTACTGGTCGGTGGGAGGCTGTTGGTGGTAGTAGACGGTCCCGTAAGTAACCAGGTCCTAAGCCATGGAGCGCTTTAAAGGTGGTAACCAGAACCTTGAAGCGCACCCGGAAGACCACCGGGAGCCAGTGCAGCTCGCGCAGGAGAGGTGTTACATGGGAGCTCCACGCCGCTCCCATAACCACCCGCGCGGCCGCACTCTGCACCAGTTGGAGCCTCCGGGTGCTCCTCAAGGGGAGCCCCATGTAGAGAGCGTTTTATACCCTTGCTGTGTTCTCATGAGTCAGGAATAAAGCCTCTGTGGATAGTGGATGGCCACTTCTAATTTTAAAAAGCTCCATTTACAGATGGCATTTATCTATCTATCTATCTATCTATCTATCTATCTATCTATCTATCTATCTATCTATCTATCTATCTATCTTTCTCTCTATCTATCTATCTATCTATCTATCTATCTATCTATCTATCTATCTATCTATCTCTCCCTCTCCCTCTCTATCTATCTATCTATCTATCTATCTATCTATCTATCTATCTATCTATCTATCTATCTATCTATCTTTCTCTCTCTCTCCCTCTCTCTCTCTCTCTCTATCTTTCTCTCTCTCTCTCTCTCTCTCTCTCTCTCTCTCTCTCTCTCTCTCTCTCTATCTTTCTCTCTCTCTCCCTCTCTCCCTCTCCCTCTCTCTCTCTCTCTCTCTCTCTCTCTCTCTCTCTCTCTCTCTCTCTATCACATTTATATCTCCTCTCCCCCTATTTCTCAAAATGTGGCTTTGGGTGATGTGCAATAAGACCATAAAAACTATCATCATCATCATCCTTTAACAACCCCATAATCCCTTGTGGGGTGGAGTCTGGGCAACTGAATGGAGCTAGGAGCGTTTTACTGGCCGGATGCCTTTCCTGACACCAATGCAGAGTTTTATACAGCAGATATATCCTCATTGCGCCCAGTGAGAGAAATATCTGCCTCTACCTAGGATCGAACTCACAGCCTCCTGATTGTGAGGCGAGAGCTCCACCTCTAGGCCACTGCACCAACCAATTGTTTCCTGCAAAAGCCCCCTCCCCGTCCGCTCGTCTTTTGTTTTCTACGGGAGGGGCCAATCACCTCCAAGGTGTGGCTTTACTCCCAGTCGACCCTGTTTTCTAAGTTGTTCCTGTCTTCTGGCAGCTCTGCGCATGTGCACATGTGGGAACAGGCTCCAGCTGTTCCTCTACCTCACTGCTGTCTAACTCCCTCTCTGCCTCCGACCCAGAGCCCTCATCCGAGCTTTCTCCAGCCCCCAGGACTGGCTCATGTTCCTCTGCAACCTCCTCACTGTCTGACTCTGCTGCCAACTCTGTTGGCTACCAGCAGGCCACAACAACCTGCTTCAGACAAAATGGTTGTCCAGTCTCTTCTTGAGAGTCACCAGTGATCAAGCAACCATAACTTCCGAAGGCAACGATTATTTTCACCGATTAATTGTTCTCACTGTCAGGAAAGTTCTTCTTCGTTCTAGATTGGATGCGTCCTTGGTAACGTTTCCATCCATTACTTCTCGTCCTGCCCTCAGGCGCTTTGATGAATAGGTCTCCGTGACGGGTGTGAAGAAATTGCTTTGAGAGCAGTTGATATTCCAAATAGACAATCCTGGGAAATCAGCTGTTTGGGGATTGGGCACTTTCATAAACATTACGCTTCGAAGAGTAAACTCTCGAAAATTACTGCTAGAAAGGGAATGCACCCCAGGGCCCGTGGTACGTCTGACCCAGCATCCTTGGATGCAAGCCACAAATATTTGCCTTATGTTTTTTCACTCTCCCAGCCAGACCGAATTGCTTGTTTTAGGAAGACAGGTGTGCCCTTTGACTTTGGTTTTCCTGCTGTGTTTAATCACAGTTCTAATGTTAAAGAGGATGCAAAAGACATTATTATTTCAGGCCGAGTTTCTGACACTATTTTAATAATGTATGTGAGGCCAAGAGTACCATCTGGCAGGAAGCAAACACAATTCCCTGTCTGGTGGCCCTCGTTTTTCCTTCCCCTCTTCGCTTCCTTTTCATCCCAGGGTTCCTTTCCAATAATTCACAGAGGCTTAGGTTGCCTTCCACTTGTTTCCCTCAAGAGTCAAGTCAGGGGCACGCTGGTGCACGGCCTTCTTTTTCATATTTTTTGTTTCTAAATACATCCATTTACTGCAAAACTCTTAATAGCAATAGCACTTAGATTTATATACGGCTTCACAGTGCTTTTACAGCCCTCTCTAAGCGGTTTTACAGAGTCAGCCTCTGGTCCCCAACAACCTGGGTCCTCATTTTACCCACCTTGGAAGGATGGAAGGCTGAGTCAACCTTGAGCAGGTCAGGATTGAACTGCTGGCAGTGGGCAGAATTAGCCTGAAATATTCTAATCATTGCACCACCATGGCAAAGAAAAAAGGAAGGAAGGAAGGAAAGGAAGGAAGGAAAGGAAAGGAAAGGAAAGGAAAGGAAAGGAAAGGAAAGGAAAAGAAAGGAAAGGAAGGAAAGGGAAGGAAGGAAGGAAGGAAGGAAGGAAGGAAGGAAGGAAGGAAGGAAGGAAGAGCAATAGCACTTAGACTTATATACCGCTTCACAGTGCTTTCCAGCCCTCTCTAAGCTGTTTACAGAGTCAGCCTCTTGCCCCCAACAATCTGGGTCCTCATTTTACACCTCGGAAGGATGGAAGGCTGAGTCAACCTGGAGCCTGGTGAGATTTGAACTGCCAAACTGCAGCTAGCAGTTAATCCTGATCTGTTACAGCCCAGCCTTGATACTTTTGGGTGGAAAGCCCGGGTTCCATCAGAAATTATCCGAATTTTATTTTAGCATTTTTCAACAAAATAATCTTGACGTCCTTGGTGAAAGAAAGCTTGTATTTCCAAGGAAATCTCCTTGTAACGCAACAAATGCAATCTATTCTGGGTACACCTTTGGGAAGTATTTTTGATTTTTCATCCTTGATATCATTCCCCATCCACATAAGTTTACACAAATTATTTATGGGGGGGGAAAAAACCCCCAGTAATAACCTAATACTCTTTGGGGAAAAGAATGCATCTCCTATGAAGATTAACGAAGCTATTGAAGTCTAAGAAGGACATTATTTTAAGGTTCCTCTTTCATAATCATTATATATAGGCACGCAAGCACCTGTTTTTAATACTTTCTGTCCCAGAGAGTTGGCTTTTTAATTTGCAGTTTCGCATCTTAGTTCTGCTTGTACGAAACAACTTTAAAAAGCGGTCCACGAGTTGTCATTCAATGTTCCTTTTATTTACTTTGTTATCTACTTTTTATCTTAATTTGATCAACAAACCGTGCCTACCCTTTTGTGGCCCAAAGTCCCATCTACCTTCTGCTTTGTCCTTTAGTCAAGGCTGATGGTCAGTTTGTATCCTGCTTGTGACTTGGCTCAAGAACATTGCCCTCTTTCCAACCTTCACCCAAATCTAAGAAGAGAGTCTTTTTGAAGTCTTCTTTCCCCTCAGGGATGTGGTAGCTCAGTGGCTAAGATGCTTTTGTTGATCAGAAGGTTGGCATTTCAGCGGTTCGAATCCCTAGTGCCGTGTAACGGGGTGAGCTCCCGTACTTCCCAGCTTCTGCCAACCTAGCAGTTCGAAAGCAGGTAAAAAATGCAAGGAGAAAAATAGGGACCACCTTTGGTGGGAAGGGAACAGCGTTCCGTGCGCCTTTGGCGTTGAGTCATGTCGGCCACATGACCACGGAGATGTCTTCGGACAGCGCTGGCTCTTCAGCTTTGAAACGGAGATGAGCACCGCCCCCTAGAGTCAGGAACGACTAGCACATATGTGCGAGGGGAACTTTTACCTTTACCTCTTTCTCCTCTTTCAGAGGGCGATATCATAAAAGCACGAGGCAATTAGCTTCTTGCTCCAGAGTGATGGGTGGGTTTACGATGGCATGTGACAGTTACAAAACAATGAGATCCGAATTGTACCGTAAACCCATATCATCTACTAGGATAAACGGAAGTGTTCAACTCAACAGAAATCCTTCTTACTGATTTATCCATATATCACTTTAATGACCGGATCAATTAGCTGATGGACTACAACTAATGAGATTAATTGATTCAAATTGAGTTGGCCGTCCTGGTAAATCCGATGGTTTGACTGTCTCGAAAACTCTCTTTCTCACTCACTCCCCTCTGCAGTTAGAACATAGAACATAGCACAACAGAGTTGGAAGGGGCCTTGGAGGTCTTCTAGTCCAACCCCCTGTTTGAGCAGGAGACTCTATACCATTTCAGAGAATTGGTTTGTCCGGTTTTTTTGAAAGCCTGCAGTGATGGAGCACCCACCGCATCTGAAGGCAAGCTGTTCCATGGGTTGATTGCTCTCGTTGTTGTGTAGTATTGCTTAGTGTACCATTAGTGGGTTCCTCTCCTGCGATCATTTCTTATTTAGTATTTTCACATCAGTTCTTGACTTGTTCTAGCTCTCATATTCAGTTTCTGGGTTTGCACATATTGGCTCGTCTTTTGGGTCAGGATTGGTGGGACTTGCTCAGACTTCAAAGACCCACGTAGAATTCTGAACCGTTTTGTCCTTTTTTCCTTTGGAAATAGGAACTGGGCATCACCAAAGGGTTGGTTTCGTTTGGGTTCTTGGTGCTCGCTGAGCTTGGCTGTTTTCCTGCAGATGTTTCATGACCCAACTAGGTAACATCATGAGTGATAGAAGGGAGTGGAGTTTATGAAGAGGAGGAGGAGGAGGAGGAGGAGGAGGAGGAGGAGGAGGAGGAGGAGGAGGAGGACTGTGGGATCCTTAGTGCTCTCTGAGCTTGGTTGTTTTCTTGCAGACTTTTCATGACCCAAATAGGTAACATCATCAGTTTGCTCACAGACCAAGCCCCACTCCCTCCCAGCACTGATGATGCTACCTAGTTGGGTCATGGAACGTCTACAAGAAAACAGCCAAGCTCAGGGAGCACCAAGAACACCAAGGAGCCTGAGTGGTGTAGGAGGCTAATGCCTCCTACTAAGGCAGCATTTAACATCCAGCTGCCTGCAATTACTGCGAGTTCAATTCTCACTAAAATATACAAAAGTATGAAGGCTATTGCTTAACACATTGTAAGCCGCCCTGAGTCTCCGGAGAAGGGCGGCATATAAAAATAAATTAAAAAAAAAATTAAAAAAAAACAAAAAAAAAAACCCACAGTTCAATCCTGAGCTATAAATATTTTCTTCTATATGTTGTTTTTTTAATTGATCGGTTTCCGTTTGAATTTAAAACGGGATTGAGTAAAGAATAAAAGTGGTATCTAGAACAGAAATAGCTGGAGATGTTTTGCAAGGGAACTACCGAGAACCATTTGTTACAGAAAGAGGAATTTGTGCATTTGAATCAGATATTTCATCAGTCTTTGAGAAGACGCGATCCCCGATGACTATAGCTACAATTAGAGCTGTCACTTGTAAACATCTTTGCTTTTTATTCCCTCCTTGTCTTCCCAGCTGAGCATGTTAATTAACAACTTGCATCACCTCTTGGTATCTGAAACCAAGAGAGCTAAACGCATCCTAAAAACAGAAGGAAAGCCTCTTGTCTTTGATTTTTTTTTCTCCCCTGGCATTATTTCCCCCACCCCCAAAAGTGTTGTTTCTTTTAGCCTGGAGACTTCAAAGTCTTTATTTGGTATTTTTTTAAAAAAAACAAGCACCATTTTGTAATAGTTTTTTGTAGAAATATTCGTGAATGACTTATTTGGTGTGAGCTTTTAGGACTGGATGTTGTCCCTGTAAGTGAAATGATACCGCTTCCAACCCTGACTGTAAGAAAAAAGAGATTTGCGATTGGATTAGGTGGTTATTTTACTGTTTTATCTGAGCAACTTGGCTTCAAGTTACAGATGAAAGAGACATGGATGAAAAAATTGACTTCGTCTCCATCCACATGTTCACCATTTCCAGCTGCTTTATTTGTGGGGTCCTTGGTGCTCTCTGAGCTTGGCTGTTTTCTTGCAGACGTTGCATTACCCAACTAGGGAACATCATCAGTGCTAGGAGGGAGTGGGGATTCGGCCCATTTCCAGACTTCCAGTAGGCCTGTTTTTCACCCTCCCGGAGCCTCCACGCGAGCCCTGTACTTACCTGGCATCCAAAACGGGCCAGGTGGAGACTCCTGGGAGGGGAGGGGCGGCATGGGCATGCGCGCGCATCTCCCGCGTGTGCTGCAGAGACCCGGAAATCAGCTGGCTGGTGGGAGGCGTGCACACATGCACGGTGGAGCTGATCTAGGGCGACGGCTCACGTGCCCACAGAAATGCCTCCCCGTGCCACCTGTGGCACGCGTTCCACAGGTTTGCCATCACGGCTATAGTGGCTTGCTATGTCAGGGTTGATGGGAGTGTTCTCGATGGTTCCTTGGTTAGCCTGTTGTTATTTTGCTAGCTTGTTTGTAGCTTTATCCAAGTTTTTTTTTTATTGTTTTCTTCTTGATTGTTGGTCAAGTATAAAACTTGGTGTTAATCTCTGCTCCTCTGGGTATTGATCAGTGGTGGTGGGTTGCTCCTGGTTCTGTCCGGTTCCTGAGAAACAGTAGTAAAAGCAGTGGGAGGCTCTGCTCGGACATCATAAGGTACGATCTGGGCATGCACAGAAGCGCACGCACGCACGTTCCCATTGCAAACCAGTAGTAAAGATAAGTAGAATCCACTCCTGGTGTTGATTCCTGGTCAGGAGGTGTTCTGGTCTTTTTGTTTCCTTTTTTGGCTTTTTGGTGATCTCTTTTGAATGGCATGCAAATATTGTTTATCCCTATGTGCCTGTTGATGGCCAATTTGTCTGAAGCCTACCCAGTTTTCCCGTCGCTGAGAACTTACATTCTGATTTTCACCCGTACGTATACTTTATACTTTAAAGTTTGTTCTTCTGAATGCCATACAGAAGAAGCCGTACGTCTCCAAGCTGAGATACGCTACTCCCGTTTCGCAGCATACCCATCCCAAATGTGCGTTGTCCTAACTCAATAAGCATTCTTATTTTTTTTCCCCCCAAATACAGAACCATCACCTTAGAGAACCAGTTGGTCATTCTTGCAACCTTGCAAACGGATGCTGGGAACTACTATGTCCAAGCGGTGAATGAAAAGAACGGAGAGAACAAGACGAGTCCGTTGATTTACTTGAATGTGACAGGTGAGTAGCCGTACTTTTTTTTTTTTTTAAATTTGATTTATATGTCGCCCTTCTCCGGAGACTCAGGGCGGCTTACAATGTGCTAAGCAATAGCCTTCATCCTTTTGTATATTTATACAAAGTCAGCTTATTGCCCCCACAAACTGGGTCCTCAATTTACCTACCTTAGAAAGGATGGAAGTCTGAGTCGACCTTGAGCCTGGCGAGATTCGAACCTGCAGTAATTGCAGGCAGCTGGTCTTAATAACAGGGTGCTTTAGACCACTGTACTACCAAGGCTTTTGACAAAGAGAGTACAACATATAAGCTATTTATTTATTTACTTAGTCCACAGGTGTTAAGAGTTGCCAGGGTTATACCCCCCCACCCCCCCTTTAGAGGTTCATTCCAATATAAGGAGAAAGGGAAAAAAATATTTTCTGTCTGCCAGGCAGGATTTCTGCTGTATAATTGGACTGCTTGGCGAGATGCACTAATATTTCATTGCCTGAAATGATTGTTTTGCCCAAGTGATTGCAAGTAGATATCAAAAACAAAAAACAAACAAACAAAAAAAACAGAAAAACAAAAACACACCCTGACAATGGTGTCATATAAGAACCCATCTCATAAAACAATAGAAAGAAACTCGGAGGGGAGAATTTATATAAAAACTTTTCTCTCTCTTCTGCTCGTATTATCTAATGAGAAGGCACAGGCTAAGAAGCCAGATCTGGAAATCTTCTACTGTAAAGTTTTTTGCTCCAACTTGCCTGCTCCAACCTGGTAGAATAGCCTTGGTAATTGCTTTACCCAGTTGTTTTTTTAAAAAAATTTGCATAAATTCTGACGTGTAACCTCTCAACTTTCTTTTCTTTTTTTTTCTTTCCTGGCTACCCAAGAAAAGCCGCTATACTTAGAATTTAATGACACTCATTTATAAAGCAGGCTTTAATGGTCTGTATTACATAACCACTAATGCACTCTGCAGCTCATTTTCTGATCTTAATTAACATTGGGGAACAATCGGTTTATGACCACGGGAATAAAGCATTTACAGTACTCCATAGGGGGCAATGCATGCTGTGTGGGGGGCTTAGAAAAGAAAAGGAAAAAGTTTCCTATGAGTTGCAGAATTCAGAAGTGGCTGAAAAGTTAATGACTAAAAGAAGAACAGGAAAGCCAGCATACTCTGTGTGTGTGTGTGTGTGTGTGTGTGTGGTGTGAAAGATCAAGTCCATGCATGAAGGTCCAATTAAACTGATTTATTGCTGAACAGCCTATGCACAGAAATCTTATTGACTGAGCGTCAGCACCTGCTAGGAGTTAAGCTAAGCGTGCACAGAATTCAAGGAAGGTTGGACTTAGTTTGCTCGTGGCTACGTAGCGATTCTAGGCTGATTCCTCTTTTCACTCCACCCTCCGTTTCTGCCACTTCTTTTCCTACAGTGTGTTAGGATCAATAAAGAGGTTGGACTCTTCATTCCAATAGTTTTGGTGATGCTTTAATGTCAGAAATGCCAGTATTGAGGGAAGTTGGAGGGGCCACGAAGGATGCTCCAGGACTATTATCCATCCAGGCCAGAGAGCCAGATTTTATTTATTTTTATGTATTATGAAATTTATATGCTGCCCATCTTACCTAGAGCTGACTCTGGGCGGCTCGCAGCAAGGTAAAATCAACATGTCGACTGGCGGCCCCCAGGGGGAGAGCCTTCTCTGTGGGGGCACCTACTATCTGGAACGAGCTCCCCCCCGAGATACGGAGGATTCCGGATCTGCGTACCTTCCGTCGCACGCTTAAGACGTTCCTATTCCAGCAAGCCGGCCTGACCTAAATGGGAATTTTAAATTTGGTTTTAAATTATTGGGGTTTTAAATATGGTTCAGCCAAATTTATTTAATTTGTTTTATCTCTATTTTAAATTTTGTACTTCCATGTTTTATTTTTATGGCTGTTCACCGCCCTGAGTCCTTCGGGAGTAGGGCGGTATACAAATTCAATAAATACAAATACAAATACAAATACAAACAAGATTCTACACTAAAATATCAAGATAATATGGAAGTTAACATTTAAAGTAACAAATAATAATAATAATAATAATTTTATTTCTATACCGCCCTTCTCCCGAAGGACTCAGGGCGGTGTACAGCCAATTTAAAAACACAGGACACAACAATAATTAAAAATTAAAATAATTAAATAGATTTGGCCAATTTAAAACCCCAAAAATTTAAAATACCCCAATTTAAAATTATTATGTTGATAGCCCTGCCTGGCGGAACAACAGGGTCTTCAGTGCGCAGCGAAACACCCGGAGGTCGGAGATCTTACGTATTTCCGGGGGCAGTTCGTTCCACAGGGCTGGGGCTCCCACAGAGAAGGCCCTCCCCCTGGGGCCAAGGAAGGGAGCAAGGTGCCCATGGATCGGGGGGTGGGTTCTACTTATCTTTACTACAGGTTCGCAACGGGATCACTTCTGTGCATGCGCAGATCGCCAATGATGACATCCGAGACGGTGGGCTCAGCCTCCCACCGGTTTTACTACCGGTTCTTGTGAACCGGTCCGAACCGGGGGCAACTCACCACTGCCATGGATGAAGATAGGGTCTTCTCTCAATGCATTAGCCATTTCCAGTGCGACATGCTCACATCGGGGTGCCAAGCCAAGCCAGGTTTTAAGACCCCCTACAGAAGGCCAAGAGGGTGGACGGATGGATCTCCTCTGACATGATTCTTCTCAACCTCTTTTTCAAACCATACCAATCGCCAGTTGTGACTGCCTTTGGAGGCCCACCATTCCCATCCTCGAATTATGTGTCGGGCAAAGAAATAATTCCTTCCATCTGACCCCAATCTCACCCCCTCCCTCCCTCCCTCCCTCCCTCCCCATTTAATTTCAGTGATGGCCCTATTACACTGACCATACTTCGCCTTGATGTTTTGCTTATTAACGTTCTCCATTTAATTGATTTACGAAACAAGCTTTGGGCATGCCAGATGCCGGGGCTCATCCGCAGTAAAAGCCGTAATTTAAAGTAAGTTAAATTCCTCCACCATGAAAAACGGCAGCAGGAGGAATGTTTAAATATCAATACCATAAAAGTAACAAATGACAGTCAAGAGAGACATACGGTATTTAACTCCTTTGGAAGTCTTTTTCTCCCAAAGCCAATGGAAGGGAAGGGGGCATTAGAAAGCAATTGTCCCAGTTGGGATGAGGGCTCAAGCCTTAACTTGTTGTGTAGACATACAAGGGCAAGGTCTGAACCCCCCCCACCCCTTGAACCCCCCCCACCCCCCCCACTCCCAGGCAAAAGCTGACAGTCTGGAGAGATGCCTGTATTATAGGCAGAGAACAATGAAGTAGCTAGATTGAACTCTACACATTACAGATGAACAGAGTTGGAAGGGACCTTGTAGGTCATCTAGTCCAACCCCCCCCCGCCCAAGCAGGAGACCCTACACCATTTCTGACAAACGGCAGTCCAGTCTCTTCTTGAAAGCCTCCAGTGATGAAGCTCCCACAACTTCCGAAGGCAACGTCTGTTCCATTGGTGGATAGTTCTCACCATCAGAAAATTTCTCCTTATCTCCAGGTTGATCAGTTTCCATCCATTATTCCTTGTCTGGTCTTCAGATGCTTTGGAAAGTAGCTTGGCCTCTTCCTCTCTGTGGCAGCCCCTCAAATATTGGAAGACTGTTATCCTGTCTCCCCTGGTCCTTCTCTTCACTAGACTAGCCATGCCCAGATATGTGGGTCTGGTTATTTGTGTCTGACAGGGATGCCCAAATCATCCAAGTGAATTGATAACTCACTCCCACAAATGGGGTACACCCTCTTTCCCCCATATCCTCAAGAGCTTAAAACTGAGCGTTTTAACCTTTCTTCTTCTTTTGTCAATTGAGAGCCAAAGGATAGAAAATCAAGAACTGTTCCTTTTTTAAAAAAAATTTTTTTGATTTATATGCCGCCCTTCTCCGGAGACTCAGGGCGGCTTACAGTGCGTTAAGCAATAGCCTTCATACTTTTGTATTTATTTATACAAAGTCAGCTTATTGCCCCCACAAACTGGGTCCTCAATTTACCTACCTTAGAAAGGATGGAAGGCTGAGTCAACCTTGAGCCTGGCGAGATTCGAACTTACAGTAATTGCAGACAGCTGGTGTTAAATTACAGTGCCTCTGTCTGTTGAGCTATCCAGGCTCCTAAATCATTTTGAGTTGGATCAACAGTTACCCGAAAACCAGCGGACATTTTGATCTCTTTTAAATGAAGTGAATTACTTTTCAAGCTGTTTATGACACAACATTGTAGATCTCTCTTCAAACAATTCATTAAAAAAAAAAAAAAAAACCCACCAAGAGTCTAACTTGAGCAAATGACTAACAGGCAAGTTTGAAATTGTTGGCCATCAATAATTTCTTTTGGCACCAGGTTGGGTTTTTGCTACTCTGCTAATTGGTGATGCCATTTCAGGCTCCGCTGTAAGGAAGGAGTGACATCTGGCAGATTATTAATAAAGTAAATTTTCTCTGCCACAATTCACAATGTTAGGAGACGCATGCTTTCCCCTCCCCCTCACATTTAGATGACTTATTTTTCTCCCCTTCCATGCAGGCTTTTTTTTTTTTTTTTAAAATGCAAAATACGATGGATGAAAGTTTTAAAAGTCTGTCCATCCAGTGGTTCTGAGAAGACCATAGATAATGTAGACAATTGTTTAACGGAGATAAGTAATCTCCCAAGCATTGCAAAGAAAAGAAACTATTGTCTTGCTGATAATAACATGAAAGGAACGAAAGGAATAAAATTACACCCTTGGTTTGGTCGTATTGTAATTAATTTTTAATATAAGGATATCACTTTGCCCTAGGTCTTCATCTCAGGGCATGAAGAGGTCTGGCATCTATAATAAACAGCTCTTTCATCAAACGTCTTTAGCGATTAATTTATTCCTCAATCCTCACGCAAATTTTCTAACAATAAGGCATTGTCCACGTTGACTGCTCTACCAGTTTATGAGATTCACCCCCGGGCTAACAATTTTTCTCATCGTGCTGCACTTCTACATATGGATTATGCCTCTGTAGATTTAATTATACTAAATAAATATGTAGGTATGATAAATCTGTGCAAGGGGGGAGGGAAACGTCCCCCCAAAAAATTCACACGCTTGCTCATTGAAGACGTCTGTGGTTGACAGGATTAAAAATGGATGTGGGCCTCCTACTTATAGAGCTGCGATCTGAACTTGATAGGCTGATAATTTTTTCCCCCCCCTTCTCCTGATGTCACAGAATTCACTTTGGCTGAGCCAGGCAACAAGATGGCCTGTTAAAAATAGGAGATTGGCCCTGAAAATAATCGAGTTACATTGTGGTTCATCAACACTTCATACAAAAACCCACTTGGGCTAAAAAAAAAAAAAAAAAACCACCCAAAAACATTCTAAATGTTAATTAACAAAAAGAAGAAGCACTAGTACCCATTTCTATCCGTGGGATGGCAGCCAATAAAGGCATCGAGTTAAATCATCGCCTGAATTTTAAAAGTGCGAAATATTAAAGCAGTATATTCAGTGGAACTGCCTGGATGTTACGTGGATTTGCTATTGAGGATGCAGAGTATGGATAAAAATTGCATAAAATCGGGGAAGGCATATCGAAGATTGGAGGCACCTTAGCCCTGATCTTAACCCTTCCATAACAATGTCTATGGCAGTGATGGCTAACCTTTTTGCCATCACATGCCAGGAGCGGTGTGTGTGTGTGTGTGTGTGTGTGTGTGTGTCAGCACTTCAAACTGCATTTACTCTAGTGGACATAAGAAGGAGAGGCGGAGGCGTCTGGAAAGGGACGTTTGACTTTTCACCTACTTATTTTCCCTGGAGATAATAGCCCCTAGGAGATGGGATGGGAGGGGGGAAATTCATTTGAGCTGGAGCAGTAGATTGGGGTAGAATGACTTGGAAGATGGCCAATGAGTGCAGGGGAGTGGGGAACGGAAAGGGAGGGTTTGGGGGCTGGAAGTCAGTGTTGGCTTCGATGGAGTCGGATTTTAGAATGTCGTGCTTAATAAATAGGAGTTTTCCTTCAAAGACTTTGTTTGAAATGCAATTTATTTGAGACGACCTCGAAACCTGACAGTGTGTGTGTGTGTGTGTGTGTGTGTGTGTGTGTATGTGTCATGAGCGTGTGTGCCCACACCCATAATTCTATGTGCCCTGCCCCCGCGCATACGTGTGCGACCCCACCATGCTCCCCACGCTCCTGGCACGCGATGGTGTGGTAGGCCCATTTTTTGCTCTCCCCAGCCTCCAGAGCCTTTCTAGGAGTCTGGGGAGGGTGAAAACAGCCACCCTCCCCCCGGAGGCCCTCCAGAGGCTGGAAACGGCCCATTTGTCAACTTCTGGTGGGCCTGGAAGGCCCGAAAATCAGCTGGCTGGTGCACACATGTGTGCCGGAGCTAAGCTCGCGTGCCCACCGATATGGCTAAGCGTACCACCTATCACGGGTCTATGGAGATTCTCAGTCCTCCAGGTCATGGATGTCCCAAAGGTGCTTTTTTCAAGAGACAACTGGACTTTCTTGTTTTACTCTGAAGATCGAATAGAATAGAATAGAATAACAGAGTTGGAAGGGATCCTGGAGGTCTTCTAGTCCAACCCCCTGCTTAGGCAGGAAACCCTCCACCACTTCAGACAAAGGGTTGTCCAACCTCTTCTTAAAAACTTCCAGTGTTGGAGCATTCACAACTTCTGGAGGCAAATCGTTCCACTCATTATGTTGAAGGTGTTGAAGGAAGTTGTTTCGCTTCTCATCCAAGGAGCTTCTTCCAAACTTCTTCTTCAAGGTCTATGGAGGTTCTCAGTCCTCCAGGTCATGGTTGTCCCAAAGGTGCTTTTTTCAAGAGGCAACTGGACTTTCTTGTTTTATTTTGAAGACGTTTCGCTTCTCATTCAAAAAAACTTCTTCAGCTCTGACTGGATGGTGGAGAATGGAAGGATTTATATTCCTTGCAGACAGCTCGTCGTTTGCATCCTTTCAGAGGGTCCTTGAAGCGCTTGGAGGTTTACCTGTGTCCTCAGGGTCACCTGAGCAGTGCTCCTGCTTCCTACAGTTTTTCCTCTGGAAATTCATAGATGTGCTATGTTCCTTTTTGCTAGGAACACAACTTCGCAACTAACAACAACAAAGCAGTAACTATGGGCAAAGAGAAGTTGTGAGAGGACTGGGATTTTTTTTTCCTCCTCTGCAATGTTACACAGCTTTGATTCCCTCCCCGAATATAATATGTAGCTCAAAATTAGTCTTACGAGTTATGCCCTGTTTAAATCCATCTGTGGAATAATAACATTTCATTTTTTTTCCTCCCCCCCCTCCCCTCACTTTCTTGATAAGCTTTAAGGTTTCTTCCTGTCGAACAAAATTCTGGAGTCAAAAAAAATAAAAATAAATCTGCAGCAATTTGTTCATTCTGCAGCTCACATCAGGCAGAGGAATATCTTGCTTTATGCTTGAGCAATCCTTCAATATTCCTTTGTCATCCAGAAAGCTAATTTCAAGTAGCTGTACAAGTGTTTTGGAGCTAAGCTAGATCTATACGGATAATATCAAATGCAGTTCAAAACTGTACTGCCGTTGCTCTTGACAAAGGAATATTTCACCCTGCCTCTGAACTTCAAAGGGGGCTAATGTACATACACCTGAAGAAAAGAGAGCGAAGAGGAAATAAAAGGAGTTCTTTGTTTAATTAATTCGAGATTTGGAAGGCGGAAAAAAAAAAAGAGAGGAATACAACTAGGCCAACTCGGTGTGTGACTCATTATCCGTTGGCCTTGCTTAGCTGTTGTTCTCTTTGCAGAGTACTACCTACAATCGATCCGAGATCATGTTTTCAAGTGCTGAACAAGAAATGAAGCTATTGTTCGTTATGTTGTGGAAAACGCAAAGTAGCTCTTATATGTCCTTCAGATTGAGATGTTTGCGTCGTTGCATGTGAATTAAAATGGCACTGCTCCAAAAGAAGAGGCTGTTGTGACTCCGACTCCCGAGCCTGTCCTCATGGAGGAAGAGGACTCAGAAGGTGAGGGGGAGGAACTGACAAGGCCTCCCTCTCCAGGACCCTCCTCTCTGGCAATGCCTCAGGTTCCATCCGAAGGCCAGGAGGAACAGCCTGGGATGGGCCAGGAGGAAGGCATTTTGGAGCACCCATTGATAGAGAGTGATAATGATGAATCCTGGCTTGATCCCAGGCAGTGTCGGAGGGAGAAGCGTGCGCAGCAAAGGAAGAGGCGTGGGAGGGCCAGGGATTGAGCTGAGTCACTGAGCCATGCCCCACAAGGGATAAAAGGGGGCGTGATTGCTCGGCAGGCTTTGTGACGGACAGAAGTTTAAACTCTAAAGAGTCACATCGTGAATCCTGCACTTCGGCTCAGATATATTTTGGACTAAACTCTTGTGGATAATTTGTCGCTCTGGAAACGAACTGCAAATAAGGCCTCTCCTGCTTTTTGGGAGTACTAATTGGACTTGGCAGGCGTTTTACAGTTATCTGCCAGAACTCTCATCTGCCAGGAATTCTGGTCTGTTTATACAATACATTATTGGCAGGCATATTTGATATTGCATTTGTCTGTGTGAGGATGGGGGACAGAACATCGGCTATTTGTAGCTCAGGTTGAACTGTAGGGTCCTTGGTGCTCTCTAAACTTGGTGGTTTTCTTGCAGACATTTCATTACCCATCCAGGTAACATTATCAGTGCACTGATAATATAACTCAGTTGGGTAATGAAACGTCTGTTATTTATTAACAGATACTACAAATTCTTTTGCACAAAACAATACTAGGTATTTTTTTTTTCTCTCAATTGTTTGCATCCAGACTATTATATCATATTGCTAGACAAAAAAAAAATGCTTTGAGGATGTTTTGTAAAGTTGACTTCAAGAAATTAGCATTTAAAAGTATGATTTGTAAATATGATACACAGCATTTATATTGAATCTGGACATATTGCTGTTTTCCTGCACTGTAGAAGCCAATTGGGACTCCTTTCTAAGTCCTTTATTTATATCTGGCACATGGAATTAATCTTTCTCAATCTCGAAATGCTTTTGTTATTGCATTCATTGAAAAGATTGGTTTCTGCTCTCTTGTTGCTGTGCCGGAATTGAGACGCTGCAGTAAGAGCTCCTTCTTGGGAGCCAAAGAAGGAAAACGCAGAATTGAATTTACCCGGAAATTATTAATTATTTTATAAAACATGACACACATCAATTAGGCAGGCCATCTGGGGAATTCCGTTCTGAATTTTAAAAAACCCCATAATTGCTATATGTGGGTATGTGTGAGTATACATATATCGTGCATTTGTGTGTGTGTGCTTGGTGCTGCTGGATCTTTTTAATGTAGTGAATGAAAAAAGAAGAAGAAAAATGATTTACTAATGATAGTAGGGATGCGGTGGCTCAGTGGATAAGACGCTGAGCTTGCCGTTCGAAAGGTTGGCAGCTCAGCGGTTCGAATCCCTAGCTCTGCGTAACGGGGTGAGCTCTCGTTACTTGTCCCAGCTTCTGCGAACCTAGCAGTTTGAAAGCACATAAAAAAATGCAAGTAGAAAAATAGGGACCACCTTTGGTGGGAAGGGAACAGCGTTCTGTGCGCTTTTGGCGTTTAATCATGCCGGCCACATGACCAGGGAGACGTCTTTGGACAGCGCTGGCTCTTCGGCTTTGAAACGGAGATGAGCACCGCCCCCTAGAGTCCGGAACGACTAGCACATATGTGCGAGGGGAACCTTTACCTTTACCTTAATGATAGTTGAATGTTCGAGTAACGGCAAACAAACAGAGAATTGGAAGGTCGAATTGGATTAACTCATTTTTGGGGTAGAAAGTAAAATATTTTGTTGAATCCTGAAATGCAAATTGCCTTGTTCTTACTACAGGGTCATAGTTCCCTGATTATTTTTCAACACCCTTATGGAGAATACATAGTTAATTTCTCTCATTCTGTCTCCGTAGCTCTGGCGGTAGTTTATATGCTGCATGAGAGTTGAAGGGCCCAAAACAATCATGGATGGAAAGAGACAGGCCAAGAGTACAATGGCCGTAATAATAGCTTGTCTGGGCTATGGAAAGCTGGCTGGCTTAGGCGGAAGTAAGGCATCGTCTCATATTTTGGCTAGCCAAGAAGCCCGTCTTCTTTCTGCTGACATAAAACCCAGATTTTAATGAAAACTGACATTTGTGGATGCAGACGGCAGGATTATAAAAATAACGTCGGCTACTGTGAGGCTCTCAATAAAATTACTGCAGTTGCTAGACTAGCTACAAAGCCATAGTTAAAGGTTAACAATCCCAAGTAATAGATGGCATTTATTCTATTATCAAGCCAGAAATTTCATTAAAACTGAGCCGTAATGTCCCACCGAGACTATTTTCTTAGGCTGCTAGATGACTAACCACAAATAACCCATAATCAAGAAGCTGTCAGTTTCTCCAGATGCTAGCCTACCTTAGCATATATAAACTGGAATTATTTGAGTTCGCCTTTTCTTTTCGTCAAAAATCATGTCAACTGGGGTTTCCTCAAAGAAACAGAAAATAGACAGGTTTAGTGAAAGACAAACATGTTGCCTGTCTCTATTTTAGTGATGAGTGCAAGAAAAAAATATAGCTGTAACTGTATTTGTGTTTGTATAAAATAATACAGAATGTAGAATCCTCCCTCCCTCCCCCAAAATGTTGAGACCATCTATATCCGTGATGGCAAATCTATGGCACGCGTGCCACAGGTGGTATGTGGAGCCATACCTGCGGGCACGCGAGCTGTTGCTTTAGTGCATGCATGCATGCACCGGCCAACTGATTTTCGGCAAGACAGCTGTTTTTATTTTCCCCTCAAATGTAAACATATGTATACAGTTTTTCTGTTGGCAACCTCTTTAAGATGTTAAACATGCAGAGGAGGAGGGGTTGTGCAATATTAATCACGTAATTAATAATTAATAATATTCCCTCGGCGACGGACGCAACATCGCGATGAGAATTTCAACAGAAGAAAAATGCTTACCGTTATCAGACAAATTTTTAGTTCCCCTTTAGAGTTCTGTCGCACGGACAAATTCCCCGGGTTTATTGGATGATCAGAATTAATATTTTAGAGGAGACGTACATGCTGGTTTTCTAGAACTTCTCAAGTGATGAGCTCTCAGGGAAAAGCATATCGGGACCAAATATTGTCTCTGAGCACCCCGCCGAATAACAGAAAATACATCTACTTTGTGGCCCAATGAAGATGGGGAAACCCTGCGATTTTAACCGTTCCCCATTTCCTGCATTTTCAGACTGCTTGCGCCAGCATTTTGTACCCATGGCGAGAAAAGAGGAATTAAGCAATTCAGTTTAGTCTTAAGTACCTAGAAGCATGGAATCCTATTTCCTTTCCGTTCCCAAATATTACGGACAAGGGGAGTCTAACTTGATCAGTCCTTAAAAATCCTTGAAGAAATGGATTGCTGTACAAGATCTAGTTATGACAAAACAATATCTTGTTTTGGCAGTTGCGCTGGCTGAGGAATTCTGGGAGTTGAAGTCCACAAGTCGTCAAGATACCAAGGTTGGAGACCCCTGTTCTAAGACACTGTATCTCGACCTTGGTGGCTTTAAGATGGGTGGACCTCAACTCCCAGAATTCCCCAGCCAGCTGGGGGTTGAAGTCCAGCCATCTTAAAGCCACCAACGTTGAACACCAGCTTGCCTTTCCCCAATGTTCATTAGATGTTCTTCTGGAAGAGGTTCCTTAAATTGAGGTTAACCTCTGCTCCAGGTAAAATGCCAGGTAGCAATGGGTTTAGCAGCCGTTCTCCAGATGCAATCTTGTTTCGCGCATGGGGCACTCAAGATTTACACCTGGAAAAGCAGAAAGAATGAAAAGCAGGGTAGAAAATGATGGATTTTCAAATGCTGCGACTCGGGCCCTGGGTAGGTTTATCGTGAGTATCACAAGAAGTGACATTTTCACAGCTTTTGCAGCAGGTAATTAGTAGTGAGTGATTTCAATTGCAAATAATATTTTCAAGGTGATCGGAGAGGTTAAATGGAATCTTTCAGAGGTAGATGAAAGGGTGTAGAAAAACGGCAAAACACACGCGCTATAAATCAAGGGCAGAAATTCAGATGTTGATTTTTTTTTTTTATTCCCTTCCTGGAGTTTACTGACTTTCTGTCTTGAAAACCTTGATATACCAGCCTGAGTCTTCATTTCCCACAGAAAGGGCCATCTCTCTTGTTGTTGGGGTTTTTTCTCTCGACTTACTGAGTTTTTGGCCATGGAATACGAAATAAATTGCTTATTTAGGTGCAGGTTGCTTGTGGCTGCCAAGATCCTGACAGAAAGTAGAGATGGATTATCTCCAGGTTTAAGAGAAATCTGCAAAAAAAAAAGTAATCTCTCTGAACCAAAGCATATGCATATATTATTTTTTGTCTATTTATTATAGAAACTTTCATTTCACAGCAAGTGAGTGAGGGAGACTCATACATCTTTGTATAGACATTGATATTGATACGTTCCTTGTAAATACAAATCTTGCATCTGTCTGGTGTTGTTTTCGGTTGTTGGCATTGAATGTTCTGTGCTTGGGGGGGGGTTTCAACCCCCCTAAAGAAAATCCATATGAGACAATGGCCATTCTTCTATATTAATTTTAGATAATCAATTGGCTCCAACAGCATTGAGTTAGAATCGCTGGTGTATTTTGATCAATGCAACAACTAAAGATCAAATGGCTTCCATGAAGAAAGCATTTTAATAGACATGTGACAATTTACCAGCAAATTATCCAGATGCCTGACTATAATGAAGTTGTGTATAGTCATGACTGTCTCTCTTCAGCTATAAAACTGATCAACATCTTAGTTACAGAATAGAGTTGGAAAGGACTTAGCAGTCTTCTATGTTGTGATCCGCCAGCAGCCTGTAGAGCTGACAGCAGAGTCGGACAGTGAGGAGGCCGAGGAAGAACATGGGCCAGTCCTGGAGTCTGGGGAAGGCTCAGATGAGGGCTCTGTGTCGGAGGCAGGGATGGAGCCAGGGCCATCTGGGAGTGATGTGCGGACTCCAGGGCCTCCAGAGTCGGACAGCAGAGAGGCAGAGGAACAGGAGGAGCCTGTTCCTAGTGCACGCATGCGAAGAGCTGCCAGAAGGCACGAACAATTAAAACAAAAGGGACGACTTGGGAGTAAGGTCTGGAGATGATTGTCCCCTCCCATAAGGCTTAAAAGAGGAGCAAAGGCACATGGGCCCTTTGCAGGAAAGCAACATTGTTAATTCTGTTCCCAGTCGGCATCTCTTTTTGATTCTGGACTCAAGGAAGATAAAAGTTGATGATTATCCCAAAGGACTTCTCCTGAAGGACTTTTTGCAACTAAGTGGGACTCAGCTGTGAATGAATGTAATTCACAGCTGTTGCAATAAAAGAGGTTTTTTGAACTATTCCTGTGTTTTAATGACTCAGGAAGCCTAGATCACAACATTCTAGTCGAACCCCCTGCTCCAGTGATGAAGCACCCAGAACTTCTGCAGGCAAGCTGCTCCACTGGTTAATTGTCCTCACTGTCAGGAAATTTCTCCTTAGTTCCAGGTTGCTTCTCCCCTTGATTAATTTCCACCCATTGCTTCTTGTCCTGCCTTCTGGTGCTTTGGAAAATAAGATGACCCCACTCTTCTATGTGGCAACCCCTCAAATACTGGAACAAAATAGTTATTGATTGTGTCTTGGACAATCAATTATTATTTATCTTAACTGATATGACTTGACTGCCTTTCTAAATGGTTTCTGAGGAATTATCCAAGAAAAGTGCATATAGTCAAGGCCGTGGTTTTCCCAGTTGCAATGGATGGCTGGGAAAGTTGGACCATAAGGAAGGCTGAGCGCCAAAGAATTGAGGCCTTTGAACTCTGGTGCTGGACAAGACTCCTGCGAGTCCCTTGGACTTCAAGACGATCCAACCGGTCAGTCCTAGAGGAGATCAACCCTGACTGCTCTTTAGAAGGCCAGATCCTGAAGATGAAACTCAAATACTTTGGCCACCTAAGGAGAAGGAAGGACTCACTGGAGAAGAGCCTGATGCTGGGAACGATGGAGGGCAAAAGAAGAAGGGGATGACAGAGAATGAGGATGCTGGATGGAGTCACTGAAGCAGTCAGCATGAGCTTAAATGGACTCCAGAGGATGGTAGAGGACAGGAAGGCCTGGAGGAATGTTGTCTATGGGGTTACGATGGGTTGAACACAACTTCGCAACTAACAACAACAACAATCTGATAGGGTAGGATGACCAGACATTCATCCAGAACTTTGTGAAAAGGTCAAATTAGCCTCTCTCCAGACTTGAGGTATGATGATATTTTTTCCTAATCGCATCGATCTTGGAAATGATTCCTGACAACATTTAGCAGGTGATATTTTGGGTAGTCTCCGTGAGCTTATAACCCAGGGGTTAGCAACCCGCGGCTCTGGAGCCACATGTGGCTTTTTCATCCCTCTGCTGCGGCTCCTTGTCACCAGTTGGCTCCACAATTGATAGGGCTTTCGGTTAGGATAGGTAGAGGAAAAAAGGACACCGTGCTAGGAGCAGACTCTATGGTGGGGGAACCGGACTTCCGGTTAGCAGAGGAAAATGGACGCTGTGCTAGGAGGAAACTCTATGGTGGGGGAACCGGACTTCCGGTTAGCAGAGGAAAACGGACGCTGTGCTAGGAGGAAACTCTATGGTGGGGGAAGCGGACTTCCGGTTAGCAGAGGAAAACGGACACTGTGCTAGGAGGAGACTCTATGGTGGGGGAACCGGACTTCCAGTCGGCTCCAGAATTGAATGGGAGGGTTTCCAGTTAGGATCTTTGTGGCTCTTTGAGTGTTTAAGGTTGCCGACCCCTGGTATCACCCATCAGTTGATGAAAACTCCGGAAGGACTGCTCCCTCAGCAGTTCTGCTTTCTCTGAAAGCAAATGATCAATGAGCCTACATAAATACATTGGCTTCTGATTGCTAATGTAAGGAGACATATTAAAACGCTCTTTCTATGCATTTAATTTAGTCATCCTTTTGTGATGTTGGGAACAGAAGGCCTTGAAGAGCACAAAATGCAAATGAGAATCATTGATTCAGAGAGGAATCTCTAAACTAAAACTAGAATAAGAAAAAAAAACCCGGGATAGGTATAATAAGGAAGGAAATAATAGTTTCATTGGATTTCATTGAGGCAGAAACAAACAGAAGTATTTACACTTGAGAATCCAATGCCAGGTGTCTTCAGGATCTCTTGCGTAGAGTTTACTCGACCTAGGCAATTCTTGTTTGAGTGTAATTCAAATTTTACTATGGTTGAAAAGATTATTTTAATTTATTTTATTTATTTTGTCGAGTACATATTAGATAATATATATAAGTACAAGCATGAATTGAATACATAAAATGAATACAATTAAAGGGAACATTAGGACAGGGACGGTAGGCACGCTGTGGTGCTCTTATGCACGCCCCTTACAGAGCTCTAAGAAATAGGGTGAGGTCAACAGTAGACAGTCTAAGGTTAAAGTTTTGGGGATTTTGGGATGAGACCACAGAGTCTGGTAGTGCATTCCAGGCATTGACCACTCTGTTGCTGAAGTCATATTTTCTGCAATCAAGTTTGGAGCAGTTCACTTTAAGTTTGTATTTATTGTGTGCTCGTGTATTGTTGTGGTTGAAGCTGAAGTAGTCATTGACAGGTAGGACATTGTGGCAGATGATTTTATGAGCTATGCTTAGCTCATACCGAAGTTGGCGTAGTTCTAAATTTTCTAAACCCAGAATTTCAAGTCTGGTGGCATAAGGTATTTTGTTACGAGCAGAGGAGTGGAGGACTCTTCTTGTGAAATATTTCTGGACACGTTCAATTATATTAATGTCTGATATGCAGTGCGGGTTCCAGACAGATGAGCTGTATTTGAGAATTGGTCTAGCAAATGTTTTGTATGCTCTAGTTAGTAGTGTAATATTGCCGGAGAAGAAGCTACGCAAGATTAGATTTACAACCCTTAATTTTGTGATGGCAATGACTGATAAGCCGTCATTAAGATATATCACAATCAAAAGGCAGGACTATTGGTTTTTCAATGATTATTTTAAAATATTTAGCTGTGTATTTTTTTTTAAAAAGAAAGAATGCATACTTGCAAACGTGTGCGGATCTTTAACGCCTGGCACACTTAGAGCTACGGTACGTACGAGATTGTATACATTCAGAAATGTTTGAAATCATACGTCATCCAATAATTTGTCTTACGTGAGTGTAAAATGACTCCGCTGTTGTAAACGAACGTGAGAAACTAGTAACTAGTTGTGGTTTTCTCTATGCTGAAATTTAGTGTAGATGTATAGCCCTATTGGGAGTGTGTGTGTTATATAACTATATTTTTTAAAAGCGCGATTTAAAGCCTTCCTTAAAATTCAAGAATGATGCAACAGCCAGTTATTTGTTCTGGAAAAGTAGGGAAAAAAAATCCCCACCATAACGACTCTGTCTTTGTCTTTGATATTGTGCTATTGGCTGGCGATTCATTTCAACTTTCTCATTAATAATCTCGAAAGCATTTTGGGCGCTTTACAGCTTCTTGCTAGAATACCTGCACCTGCCTTAGACCTCAATCTATCTGCAAGCTCAAAACTAATCTGCGGTAGATATTAGATTTGTCATAAGCAGTTACTTTAATGGGCCAATATTTTCAAAATATTAATCCCCGGTGAACTGCAATTTAGATTAGTAATCTTTGTGATGGGAAACACTTGCCAGTCATATTTTTAATAACTGCCTCCCAAATGAAGGCAGATTAACCTGCGCTGAAAGCTATACGATCTATAGGCAGGTTACGAGTGAGGCACTAAACCTTCGCACACGCAGCCCTCACTACTTCAGATGGGCTTGAGAGGAACGTGGTGGTCTGGAGAGTGACAGAGTTCTCCCATTGAAGACTCTTTAGCGTCTTAGGTCAATCCACAGAATATTTGATTTGATGTGTTTTGAAATGAATTTTTAGGAGCTCAGTGATGCATTTAAAACACCGCTACTTAGCACATGATTATATGCATGCCCTAATTCCTAGATGTGCCTAATATATTTTTCTGCCCAAGGCAAATAAGATGGCACTCATCCAATTTTATATATGCACCCAAGACATATAGGCCAGGGGTGGGTTCTACTTATCTTTACGACCAGTTTGCAATGGGAGCGCGCGTGCTTCTGCACATACACAGATTGTCAATTATGACATCCGGGCGGGTGGGCGGAGCCTCCCGTCGCTTTTACTACCGGTTCACAAGAACCAGACAGAACTGGGAGCACCCCACCATTGATATAGGCATGGGGAGGAGGAGGGAGGATTGTGTGTGTGGCTGTATGCATGTATTCTGGCAATGTTCTTCCATAGTGTCAGACCTGCCCCAATTTAGACATTTAAGAAAGAAAGACCCTCGACTCCATTGGATTGAAGTGGTAGGTTCTTTTACTAAAGTTAAGTGGTTGCAGCGAAAGTGAAGGTAGATCTTGAATGTTCCCCCACAAAGCTTACACTTTCCCCTCTTTCCCCGGCCCTCCTCCCTTGACCAGTCCATCAGTGTCCAAAAAGATGCCTTTTTGATGTTTTGGGAATGGCTCGGATGTTTGGAGCCTCTCACTGCAGTTTCGCATTCAGTTTCCAGTCCAGGTGTCCTTGGAAGCTAGTTTATTCCTTTTTGGCACCTCTAGTCCTTGCCAATGTGTCTTCCCTCCTGCTGTTTGTCCTCTCATTCTCAGGCCCATATGTTACTGCCCCAAATTCCTCCCCCCTCCCTTGCAATTTATGGGAGGATGCCAGCAAAGCGAAGAAACCGAAGATGGCAGACCTGACACATAGTTGCTTAGGAGACACATCTTCTTCTTCACCCCTGTCCAACCTTGGAAATTTTAGACCTGTGGACTTCAACTCTATGCTGGCTGGGGAATTCTGGGAGTTGAAGTCCACAGATCTTCAAGTTGCCAAGGTTGGACATCCCTGTTCTACAGGCTGAAACTCAGAACTACGTCCTCCACCCAAGAAAAGCTGGTGAGATGACTTCAGCTGCCTCATTGTACCTAAGGACTGACCTAGTACCTACCTTTGCACAATAGACAGATTATGTCTATCAATCAATCAATCTAGTAGCCTGTGGTTTACCCCAAAACTGGAGATTGAGGATACAGATGTATGAGCACTGAACCTTATTTCTATGAGAAAGCAAAAGCCAATCACCAGGTGAACATTTCCATTAGAAAAACAGAAATTGTGCGGGAAAGAGTACGGATTAAGTGGTCTCTCTACTTTAAAAGGTCATTTATCACTTTCAGGCTGGATGCAAAGGTGAGCAGCAGTGAATCCCCAGAAAAAAGGGATGAGTATCAGATTAAGAAAATCCAATAGAGACTTTGACCTCCGCAAATGCAGAAGTCTGAAACGGACTCTTGTGGTTTTAGTGAGTCAGTTTGAGTAAACCTTTAGAATTATATGAATCCTCTTTTTATCTTTGATTACACTGGGAGGTTGATAAACCAGATTTTATTTTTCCCAAAGATGTCCTGGCTAATAATCCAGGCTGACATTTGAGCTTGATTAGCATTTTCAAGAGACAAATTATACAATACAAATGTAGTAGTACAGATAATAGTGAAGGAGTTTGGTTTTTTTAAAGAACTACAGCAGATTTTCTAAAAAAAATAAAAATAAAAAAAATCCTTATTAGTTTTACATGTATGAACTCGGATTTCTACTGGAAACATCTGGTGGAATATTTCTACGTTCAAAAAGGTTTCCGTTTTTTGAGAACATCCCTGAAAAAAAAGCTGTGATCCTTGGCGAAAGATGCTTATAGGCTCTTTAAAAGCAGGGCTGAAATCCAGCAGGTTCTGACAGGTTCTGGAGAACCGGTAGTGGAAATTTTGAGCAGTTCGGAGAACCGGCAAATGCTGCCTCTGGCTGATCCCAGAGTGGGGTGGGAATGGGGATTTTGCAGTATCCTTGCCCTGCCACACCCACCAAGCCATGCCCAACCAAGCCACACCACACCCACCAAGCCACGCCCACAGAACTGGTAGTAAAAAATTGGAATTTCACCACTGTTTAAAAGATAATGTTTCGTAGTAAAAACAACGGAAGAAGAATGAGGAAAAGTTGGATGAGAAGTTTGTTGAGGTGAACTAAAGTATTTCTTAGCGATTGATTTGTAAAACAGCCCCAAACAAATTAAGGGCTTTAATCACCCAGGAACAAACTTCAGATAGCCCATGGAGTAATTTTTCTGTCTCTAATTGACACGAACGAAAGTAGGAAAAAAAACCAAGGAAAATAGTTCAGAAGGTATAATTATCTTACTTGATTACCAAATTAGAAGAGTTTGTATTTATTTCATTTGCGAGTAAGATGAAAATGGGTCTGGCACATTTTCATTAGCATTCTTTCATAACAGAAGGATCAAAATATAGGTTTGATGAAAAGGGTCCAGGAAGGTCAGAAGGAGGGATGAGTGGCTCAGATTTGCATCTCCTGCCCACTGCATCTGTATAACACAAGTTAGAACTTAGCATGCCTGGATTTGGTTGTTGTTAGTTGCAAAGTCGTGTCCGACCCATTGCGACCCCATGGGCAACGTTCCTCCAGGCCTTCCTGTCCTCTATCATCCTCTGGAGTCCATTTAAGCTCAAGCTGACTGCTTCAGTGACTCCATCCAGCCACCTCCTTCTCTGCCGTCCCCTTCTTCTTTTGCCCTCCATCGTTCCCAGCATCAGGCTCTTCTCCAGTGAGTCCTTCCTTCTCATTAGGTGGCCAAAGGATTTGAGTTTCCTCTTCAGGATCTGGCCATCTAAAGAGCAGTCAGGGTTGATCTCCTCTAGGACTGACCGGTTGGATCATCTTGAAGTCCAAGAGACTCGCAGGAGTCTTCTCCAGCACCAGAGTTCAAAGGCCTCCATTCTTTGACGCTCAGCCTTCCTTATGGTCCAACTTTCACAACCATCCATTGCAACTGGGAAAACCATCGCCTTGATAGACCTTGGTTTATTTATTTAGCGACTGTTCGAACTTACAATGTCACTAAAAAAAGCGAGTTACAATTGATCCTTGCAGTTATGACTGTCGTGTTCACATGGTCACATGATCAAAATTTGGTAGTTGGCAGCCTGCATGTATTCATAACAGTTGCAGCATCCCAGGGTCAGGGGATTGTCATTTGCGCTCCCCCCCCCAAGAAACGTCTCAGATTAACAAATTTGGGTCCTGTTGTTATGATTTAACCTTTTCGATACTTTTGATCTAGATGATTGTGTCTTCTTGGATACATTTTAAGACATTTACTGAGTCATTACAATACACAATTAATCCCAAACATACCTATTTTATTGTAACAGCTGAGAATTATGTCATTTCCAGCTGAGTCCTGCAAAACAAGTCCTTCGGAAGAAGTCCTTCAGGATAATCACCAACTTTTATCTTCTTTGACATGCTGCCAAAGGCCTTATTTGGCAAAGCCCCATGAAGTTCAGAAACAAACAAAAGATACCAACTGGAAACAGAGTTAGCAATGTTGCTTTCCTGCAAAAGGCCCAAGTGCCTTTATTTCTCTTTTAAGCCTTATGGGAGGGGCTAATCATCTCCTGGCCTTACTCCCAAGTCGTCCCTTTTGTTTTAGCTGCTCTTGCCATCTGGCAGATCTGCGCATACGTGTAGTAGAAACAGACTCCTCCTGTTCCTCTGCCTCTCTGCTGTCCGACTCTGGGGGCTCCAGAGTCTGTGCATCACTCCCAGATGGCCCTAGCCCCATCTCTGCCTCTGACACAGAGCCCTCGTCCGGGCCTTCCCCAGACTCCAGGACTGGCCCATGTTTCCCCCCCAGCCTCCTCACTGTCCAATTCCACTGCCAGCTCCGCAGGCTGCTGGCGGACCGCAACACTTAGCAGTGGAATTTCTGGTCCCAAATGTGGCCATAAGTCGAGGACTACCTGCCCTTAAATTGACTAGAGAGAAAATGGAGATAGCTCCATTGCTATTAACATTTCTTAGGCTTGTATTTTCATAAGATTGTTAGAGTTTTTAATAGCAATTGTTGTTTATTATATAGTACTTTTTTTTTTAAGCCTTGTTCCGGCTGCCCCGAGTCACTTGTTTATGAGATGGGCAGCTTCGTCAAAGTGACAAATAAATAAATAGAAAGACTTCACCCAGAGACAGAGCCAACAATGACAGAGCCTGGCTTGAATCATGAAATATTTGTGTGGATGTGTAGGGAGGTGGGAATAAGTGCATTATATATTATATTTAGGTTCACTTTATGAAGCATTAAGCGAGAGAGAGAGGAGCGACATTGAAGTCAAATAATGTGACTCATACGTACGTACATTTAGCTTCGAACTTTGTACATCCATTTCTTATTAGCACCAATCATGCACCAGCAGCATTTACACGATTTAAAATTCATTTAATCGGTCCGGTAAATTTATAATTCATAGGCGAAAACCCACACATCATATTTCATTCTTTCGCAGGGTCAAATCCATCTGAACACTCGCTGGTTGATGCTTGTCAAGATGGGCCTTATTTCGTAATGGGGCTTATGCTCCGAGAATGGATCAGCTCACTCATGCAGTCTATTTTTTCTTTCTTTCTTTCTTTATTATTATTATTATTTTTTTTACTTATTATGTTGGAAGTTAAGAGTCTGCTTCAGTTTTGCTGGCTGACAGTTGCAGTCATGTTTGACATTTGCTGTTGCGCTACCCGGTTTTTAATGGGCATGTGTAATGCGCAAAACAAATTCCTTTCGGTTTGAGGTTCTCGGATTATTTATTTTATAATTAACTGCGGCAGTAATTTAAGGTCACCGACGCTTTAAAAAATATAAGAGGAAGGGAAAGGGAGAAGTCCAAATACGGGACTCATCATTTGGCAGATGGGAAAGGGTCATGGTTGGTAACAGGGAAAGCAGAAATATTGAAGAACTATTGAATATTGAAGAAGGCGGCTCTGCTTCCATGCTCACCATATTAATTCGGCTTATACTGCAGTATAGATCGCCATCGAGTTACAACCCAGGCCCACGTAGTTGATATTAAATGCAAAACAGTTCCAAAAAACAAACAGATTTTATTAAAACAGCCGAGAATTAACTCATTCTCAGCATATTCTAAATGAAATGAAAGCAAAGTCCTCAAAACACCAGTCTTTAGTTTATCTCTGACCTTGGGATAATTAGGCAAACGGCCAAAGGCTTTTCTTGGCAACAGTTCAGGAACAGAAGAAATAACTACAGCCAAACAAGAAGCAATTCTCTCAACGGTTGTTTTCCGGCAAAGAGGCTAAGAGCCGTTGCTGGTCTTTTAAGCCTTATGGGAGGGGCCAATCATCTCCTGGCCTTACTCCCAAGTCGTCCTCTCTGCTTTAGCTGCTCCTGCCTTCTGGCTCTTCTCATACGTGCATTAGGAACAGGTTCCTCCTGTTCCTCTGCCTCTCTACTGTCAGCCTCTGGAAGCTCCGAAGTCCGCACATCGCTCCCCGATGGCCCTGGCCCCATCTCTGCCTCCGACGCAGAGCCCTCATCCGGGCCTTCCCCAGCCTCCAGGACTGTCCCATGTTCCTCCCCAGCCTCCTCACTGTCCAACTCCGCTGCTAGCTCCACAGGCTGCTGGCAGACCACAACACGGCCTTCTTGTTGACTTTGCTTGTCAGAAAGTCACAATAGGGGATTGTGTGACCCCAGGACACTGCAGCGGCCACAAATATGCGTCTGAATTTTGATCATGTGACCATGGAGATGCTGCAACGGTCGTAAGTGTGAAAAATGGTCCTTAGTTACTTTTCACGGTGCCGTCGTAACTTTGAACGGTCACTAAATGAACTGTTGTAAACTGAGGACTATCTGTCACACGTAACCAGGCAACCTCATGTGCCAGTTGCCATGCATTTATCAGGCCAACAATCGGCCAACATTTTGAGCTCATTATGCAAGCCAGAAAAGGAATTGAAAAGATGCTTTTATGCCGATAGAAGAGAATATTTGTAGCTCAGGGTTGAATTGCGGTGTCCTTGGTGCTCTCTGAGCTTGCTGCTTTTCTTGCAAACGTTTCATGACCCAACAGGGGAACATCATCAGTGCTAGTAGGGAGTGGGGTTTGCTCTCATTTTATATTCTAATGGCTTGCCCTGTTAATGGGAGAATACCCCAACCGAAGAACTGCCAAACAAGCTAACAGTAAACAGCCCAACCAAGGAACCACTCCCATCAACAGGGAAAGCCACTTGACTAGAATATAATATGTGAGGAAACCCCACTTCCTATTAGCACTGATAATGTTGCTTAGTTGGGTAATAAAATGTCTACAAGAAATCAACCAAGCTCAGAGGACACCAAGGACTCCACAGTTGCATTGATAGCAACCAGTTTAGCCCGAAGGACAGCTACTGTAGCTTATACAACCTTGACCAAAAATTAACTCAGGAGGTGCATCCGTTAGTTTGTATTTAATGACCCGTTAACCTGCTCTATATTCCTGTTTTCAAGATTGGTGGAAACTTAATCTAGTTTTGACGTGGTCTACACTTACCCCTCGTCATATCCCTTTTGATTTAAAATGACAACAACTATCATTCATGCAATGCCCTTTTCATCTCCTGATATGGGCTGAGCATGTTTGCTTAACAGAGAGGCCAGCATCATACATTTGCTTATGATTTATATCATTTTGGGGGGCCTAATTGTGTCAGACTTTCCCCTCTCATCTCCCCTCCAAGCCCTGCGCCCATTTGCAAACCCGATATAATTTTTTTTTTGGCGTGACGGCTGAGCGTATTTATCTGCCCAAACGAGTCACGGCGGATCTGGTTCTCTGCAAAGTTCAGAATAAATGCCCAAATCTCGGGTGAGTTATAGGTTCCTTGCAATAACCGGACGGAAATATAATCAAGGAACCTCACTATTATTCCGCTGCAGTGGTACCTTTTTATTGTTTGCTAATGAACAGTAAACAAACTTGTCACTAGTCATTGATTCTGGGGAAATGCGCTGCATAATTTATTCCAATAAACATTATCATCCCTACCAAAGGAATGTGTCTCTTGATAATACCGGGGTTATTAAATACTGTTGAACAAAACCTTCAGCGTAATGAGACCGAAACTGTCGGCATCGTGAAAGCAAACTTCCGCGGCGGCCGGGAGTGAAAGCTGTCTCATCAGCGCTGGCTTTACATCACCGGCGACACCTAATTAAGAGTTCACTATCCAGGTTGGAGGGTTAATTTGAAGTACGGTTTAATACATTTCAACCGGGAAGGCCGAATAAATAACAGATTATGTCCTTGCTTCTGATTAGCACAGCTCGGGGTTTTTCTTTTACTCTTCCCAACGTCCCAATTGTACAGGATTGACCCACACAAAAGAATTCCTTTAAAAATAATTGAGCAGATCAGATAGATAGATAGATAGATAGATAGATAGATAGATAGATAGATGATAGATAGATAGATAGATAGAATTCTTTATTGTCCAAGTGTGATTGGACACACAAGGAATTTGTCTTGGTGCATAAGCTCTCAGTGTACATAAAAGAAAAGATACATTCATCAAGAATCATAAGGTACAACACTTAATGATAGTCATAGGGAACAAATAAGCAATCAAATCATACTAGGCAATCAATATAAATCTTAAGGATACCAGCAACAAGGTTACAGTCATGCAGTCATAAGTGGGAGGAGATGGGTAATAGGAAGGATGAGAAGATTAATAGTAGTGCAGACTTAGTAACTAGTTTGACAGTGTTGAGGGAATTATTTGTTTAGCAGAGTGATGGTGTTCGGGAGAAAACTGTCCTTGTGTCTAGTTGTTCTGGTGTGCAGCCTTGTTTTGCGGGTAGGAGTTGAAATAATTTATGTCCAGGATGCGAGGGGTCTGTAGATATTTTCACAGCCCTCTTTTTGACTCGTGCAGTATACAGGTCCTCAATGGAAGGCAGGTTGGTAGCCCTTGTTTTTTCTGCACTTCTAATGATCCTCTGAAATCTGTGTCTGTCTTGTTGGGTTGCAGAACCAAACCAGACAGTTATGGAGATGCAGATGACAGACTCAATAATTCAAGCGTAGAAGCATTTTCATGATGTCAGGGTCAGTGGGCGGGGCCTCCCACCGGTTTTACTACCCGTTCTATAGAACCGGTGCGAACTCACCACTCTGGTGAACCTATGGCACACGTGCCAGAGGTGGCTCGCAGAGCCATCTCTGTGGGCATGTTTGCTATCGCCAGCTGCTCTTCCGGTTTGTAGTGCACACATGCACCCCGGCCAGCTGGCTTCGTGGGTGTCAGAGCACCAGAAAACGGCCTGAAGATGGCCCGAAAAACAGACATGTGCATGCAGGACAACCAGTCTTCGGATTTCCGGTGCTCCGGTATATGCACATGCATGCACATGCACACACGTTCTGGTTTGGGCACTCGGTGCCGAAAAGGTTTGCCATCACTGCCCTATTGGGTCACGTTTACATCTTGAAAACCTAGCACAGAGGTCTTCAAACTTGGCAGCTTTAAGACTTGTGGACTTCAACTCCCAGAATTCTCCAGCCAGCATAAGCTTTAAGACTTGCTGGCTGGAGAATTCTGGGAGTTGAAGTCCACAAGTCTTAAAGCTGCCAAGTTTGGGGACCCCTGATCTAGCATGATGCTCCACTTAGATCCGAAAAGGTCTTTTAAATAGATACCGGCATACTTAGGGAATCATAGAAGATAACCTCATTTATCATATTATATTATATTAGGTCCTTACTCATTCCTTTAGAAAGATTATCTTATATTTTACCCATTCCACGTTCGAGATTAAGCTGTTCTTAATAATATAAAGCTTTATAAAAGAAGTTGTGTTGGCAATATTCTGTTGACTGTTGCAGACAGATTCATCCTGTAAATTGCTGTGAAGATTTCCAGATTGGATTTTGTACTCACCGTGTAATACAGGGGAAAAAAAAAGAAAATTAGAGATATTGCTTCAGCTAGTACATCTTAAAATACAATAGGGACATTTTGATACTATTCAGGGATGGTCTTGCATATGTTCACCGATCAATAAAAGTATGAATTACCACAAGATCGCAATCACTTTAGGACGTTCTTGCACAATAAAACCCCGAAGAGTTATTTTGAATTCTTAAGAATAGCCATCTAGTCTATGATTATTAAATTTCCATAAGAAAAAAAGAACACAATGTTACGTGAAGTTGAATAATATGAAGCTGTTTTTGACAAAAATGTTGCTCGCTGTGTGACGTTATTTGGAGGATAGGAGGAAGAGGGAGATGAAGGCCAAAATATTGATAGCCAACACCTGTTGAAATCTTTTAGATTTAAGAGTTGATGCAGTTTGGGGAGTTATATTAGTCATTTCAATGTGTGATATGGGACGCGTTGATAGGAGGGGTTATGCAGACTGAACTTCAGCTGTCATTTCAAGTATCGGGCTTCACGATGACGAAATGAAGGTTGCCAATTAAAAATATCTACACGAAGGAAAAATCTGTGCAAATATTTAACATCCATTAAAGCAAATGCCAAAAATGAACTGTGAGCAATTGTAAGCAAAATCTGTATTAGGTAAATGCGTGGACGAAAAATATGCACGTTTAGAGAATCCACCGGCATGCAAATTTTAATGCAAATATTACCCTTCCCCCACCCTCACAAAAATTTGATTAAGCAGATTTTGTGATGGAGGGAGGGCGTGGATACCAGAGGAATAAGAGGCAACTTGATAATTCCTCTGTAGAACTGGATCAGCAGCTCCTTGGGCAGTTTGAGCTTCCTGAGTTGGTGCAGAAAGAACATTCTTTGTTGTGCTTTTTTGATGACGTTTTTGATGCTGTGTTTCAAGTTGAGGTCGTGAGATATGGTAGAAGCTAGAAATTTGAAAATGAAGATAGTAGGGACTTCAGTCTGGCAAGACTCTGTCTATAGGTGCCAAAAAAAAAAGAACTCAGCTTGGAAAATTAACCACGTGTCATTCTTGGTTTGGGGCCTGACAGATTTGCACAGTGGAAACTTTTGGCCCCAGATGCAACACTTTGAGCTTCTGTTGTTATTTGGCCTTCAGCATCTTTTTGCCCCATATTTCTCCCTTCTTTATTCCGTTACCTTTTTAAACAAACACAGCCATGCTTGAAGCACTCCTGGCTTGCAGAAAAGTTATGGCCGGGGATGCAGCAGAATAACTCTGATTAAGGTGATTAAAACTATATACAGAATACATAATTAACCTTTGTCCTAGCTGCCACAAGGAGCTGATGCATGTGGCCGATAGTGTATCTGTCTCTGGCAGCTGGCAGATGGTACAGGACCATTTCCCCCCTCAAGAATTTCAATCACTTGAGATAAAGAGCCCGGAGAAGGTGTGGGAAGGGTTGAGAGAGAAGGGGAGATGAAGGCAGAATTAATTCTCTCAATGATTTTACCAGATAATTCCAGCTACTTTTTTGCTGCTCTGGAAGAAAGCAGGCTGTGATCCTAGATGCCAAGGTCAACAACACCTTGGGAGCCAAAGGCTCCCAAGGATGGCATAATTTTGAAAACATAATTTAAGAAGCGTAATCTCCCTGTTCCTCATTGGGGTGGGGAGCAGGAAGGGAATGCTAGAATAGAATAGAATAGAATAGAATAGAATAGAATAGAATAGAATAGAATAGAATAGAATAGAATAGAATAGAATAGAATAGAATAGAACAGAACAGAACAGAACAGAACAGAATAGAATAAGAGAATAGAATTCTTTATTGGCCAAGTGTGATTGGACACACAAGGAATTTGTCTTTGGTGCATACGCTCTCAGTGTACATAAAAAGACAAGATACATTCGTCAAGAATCATAAGGTACAACACTTAATGATAGTCATAGGGAACAAATAAGCAATCAAATCATATTAGGAAACGGTCAATATAAATCTTAAAGATACCAGTAACAAGGTTACAGTCATACAGTCATAAGTGGGAGGAGATGGGTGGTGGGAACAGTGAGAAGATTAATAGTAGTGCAGACTTAGTGAATAGTTTGACAGTGTTGAGGGAATTATTTGTTTAGCAGAGTGATGGCGTTCGGGAAAAAACTGTCCTTGTGCCTAGTTGTTCTGGAGTGCAGTGCTCTATAGCGTCTTTTGAGGGTAGGAGTTGAAACAGTTTATGTCCAGGACGCGAGGGGTCTGTAGATATTTTCCCAGCCCTCTTTTTGACTCGTGCAGTAGACAGGTCCTCCATGGAAGGCAGGTTGGTAGCAATTGTTTTTTCTTCAATTATCCAGGTGAGCCTCTGGGTAGTGCCGGTGTTGACACAAAAAGGCCAAGTGCGGTGTTGTTCTTTTTTGCAGCAAAGATTGAGCTAAAGAAAATACCATCGCTAACACCTTGGAATTGGCCAAACAGCAGGGAAGACCATAGCAGCAAGGTGCATGTCAGAAATGAGGGGGGGGAAGCCCCACCAGGTAGAAACGCAACCCCGGGGTAAAGAGAAGCAAGAACGGGGATGGAGGGAAGAAATTGGTATCCCAAAACGGAACTGTAGAGAGGAAGAATGTCAAAGGGTCACGGCAGGCAGGCGGGCAGGAAAATGGCATCACTTAACATTCGGTCCCCTTGGTGAAATCCTGCCAGAATGATTCACAAGCAGGTTGGTGCTCTCTTAATTGTGTAGTCCATTATAGAAACATGGCGGGGAATAAGAGGTAAAAAAAAAAAACAGCGGCTGTTAGGAGGAATACCATCTTCTGGAGGGGCTGTGGCTCTCGTTGGGAGAGTCAGTGGGAGAGGACAGATTCATTTAACGACTGTATGGTTCATTTAACTGCGGTGATTCATTTAGCAACAATGGCAAAAACAGATTGTAAAATTGGGCGGGACGTACCACCTTGCTTAGCAACGGAAATTCTGGTCCCAATTGTAGTTGTAAGTCAAGGAATGCCTATACCTAACTCTTCCTGCTCATCCTCGTCCTTCTTAGATAGACCTGAATAGGAAATTGGAAAAAAGGCTTTAACGTCATTTCGGCTGGATGTATTAGCTGGGAGAGATTGAAATATTCCTTTGTTAACATCCGCAGTTGTATTTCTTGACAGGAGGAGAGTATCTTGAAAATCTTATTACTATACTTTAAAACCTTTCCTTTATTTAGGCTGACATTCTTTCTTAGACGATTTGATTGGAGTCTTCATTGCTGGTTTTTAATATGTTTTAATTAGCTCTCGTTTTTTTTTTTCCTATTAGTCTTTTTTCCGCATTCTTCTGAATCTCAGGGTATTTGCATAAATTAAAAGGACCGTTAAAAGGAACTAAAAAAGAGATAAAATAAGAACAAGAGTTTTTGAATAAAGGCCACGAAAAGCCCGGAGAGTTATTGGGCCAAGTTTTAGATTATTATTTTTCTTTCTTTCTTTCTTTCTTTCTTTCTTTCTTTCTTTCTTTCTTTCTTTCTTTCTTTCTTTCTTTCTTTCTTTCTTCCTTCCTTCCTTCCTTCCTTCCTTCCTTCCTTCCTTCCTTTCTTTCTTTCTTTCTTTCTTTCTTTCTAGACAAATTACACTTCCACTCCTGAATTGGATCAACTGGTTCATGTGCCTTATTTTTCAGCTCCGTTCGCGGGTGGCCTCCTGTCAGTTTGCTACTTCACCTGTAAAATGGGAACGTTAATGGTCTGTTTCACAGGAAGATTGGGGAAAAAATGTTTGAAGTTAGGGTTGCCGCTGTAAATGAAACGTATGGAAGAAGTCATGAATAATAAGCCTTATTCCCAGCCCAGCATCCAAATTTCCATTTGGAGTCTTGTAATAATAGCGACAGTTGAAGTTGCAATTAAAGCTTTTGATGTAACTCTACATTGTCATTCCACCTGCTTTATTTTCCAATTCTATTTCCATCCTAAGCCTATCGTGTTTTTTAAAAAAAAAATGAGCACAGAAGTAGATTAAACTGAACGGAAGATGGCTCGTATTACAAAGGATAACATGTTGTTGGCGTTGATGTTTTCTGAAGGAAAAAAGATGAATGCATTTCTTTTTAAATGATGATTTAGATTTATGAGGAGGCAACGGGTTAGTAGGAATACTCAGCATTTTTTTTGGGGGGGGGGCGGGTTTCTAGCAGTTGTGAGCAACTGGAAAAGTTTTGCCTCTGCTTGTGTCTGCTGGTTGTTCATTCATTCTTGGGAAGTGTTTTCCAAGCTGTGTTTCTTGATGCTAATCTCATTCACTTGGGAGTTTTGTTTTAATTAAAGAGAACGGAAAAAGACAAAACAGCTTCCCCTTATGATCAGAGCTTGTATTCCTTTTAAAGAGCGCAAATGCAGCCAATCCGGATGAAGCACCCTATCAGAAAAATCTGGAGATTTAAGCTAATTACACGATGTTCTAATTACTGGTGGCACTCTTTTCTCCACTTCAGACTGAATCTTGGATTGATGAGGGTGCCAGTGATTTTTAAGAATTAACAAATGCTCCCTGTAAGAGGACCAAGGCATTAATAAATAGAAGGGCGAAATGGAAATACTTCTGATTTTGTTTTAAGAACACAGAAGCTTGCAGTTAAAAGAGATACCACTTTATAAGGCCTTGGTAAGGCCACAGTTGGAATGCTGCATCCAGTTTTGGTCGCCATGGTGTAAAAAAAATGTTGAGACTCTGGAAAAAGTGCAGAGAAGAGCAACAAAGATGATTAGGGGACTGGAGACTAAAGCATACAAAGAATGGATGCAGGAATGGAGTATGTAGTTGAATGAAAAGAAGGACTACGGGTGATTTGATAGCAGTGTTCCAATATCTCAGGGGCTGCCCCAAAGAAGAGGGAGTCAAGCTATTCTCCAAAGCACCTGAGGGCAGGACAAGAAGCAATGGGTGGAAACTAATCAAGGAGAGAAGCAATTTAGAACTAAGGAGAAATTTCCTGACAGTGAGAACAATTAATCAGTGGAGCAACTTGCCTCCAGAAGTTGTGAATTCTCCAACACTGGAAGTTTTTAAGAAGAGATTGGATAACCATTTGTCTTAGTCCTGAAAAGCGCAGTGGGTGAAACAGTCAGCCTGGCCCGATCAGAAACACACTGGTAAAGTTCTCCATTGCAGGTTGTCATTTCGTTGACAGGAGTCCTGTGTTTTTTTTTTTTCATCTCCAGCTCGAGCAGATGGTAGCAGATTAGCCACTGAAAGGGGACAATATGCAGAGAGAAACATTGCTGGCTACAGAGCTTTCCGAACCGCAAATTGTACATAATAGATTTCAGCATGATGAGTTTTCATTGTACACAACTTGCAGCTGTGCATTGTCTCTCCATCTCTGTTTTTACTTTCTTGTCGTACTTCTCAGCTGTCCTTTGGCCTAGCAGTTCTCTTGTTCTTAACCTTGCTTTTCTCTTCAAGTTGGACTTATCTGACCCAGGAATCCATCAATTACTCTTCCAGCAAAGTCTTCTCCATTTTGCCCTCAAGCTCTTTCTTCTCTCTTCTTTGTACAGTATCAACAGTAGAGACCTTCAAATTTCTAGGTTCTACCCAATGGTGGGATTCAAGTAAATTGACAACCGGTTCTCTGCCCTAATAATTTCTTCCAACAACCAGTTTGCCAAACTGCTCAGAAAGTTAACAACCGGTTCTCCTGAAGTGGTGCAAACTGGCTGAATCCCACCACTGGTTCTACCATATCTCACGACCTAAAATGGACACCCAACATCAAAAACGTCATCAAAAAAGCACAACAAAGAATGTTCTTTCAGCACCAACTCAGAAAGCTCAAACTGCCCAAGGAGCTGCTGATCCAGTTCTACAGAGGAATTATTGAGTCTGTCATCTGCACTTCCATAACTGTCTGGTTTGGTTGTGCAACCCAACAAGACAGACACAGACTTCAGAGGATCATTAGAAGTGCAGAAAAAACCATGGCTACCAACCTGCCTTCCATGGAGGACCTGCATACTGCACGAGTCAAAAAGAGGGCTGTGAAAATATCTACAGACCCCTCACATTCTGGACAAGTTTTGGTGTATTCAGGTCTTTTCCCGTGTAAGATGGAGAGTATCTTGGCGACGTTTCGACGAGGTCCCACTCGTTATCTTCAGGCTGGTGTCTTCGGCTTCATGCTTGTGTGAGGAAAGCGTGATTGGAGCTGCTGTCTCTCTATAAATATAACGGATATAAGTATAAACATGATTATGAATACAGAAATGGATACAAATAAATAGGGACAGTAGGACGAGGACGGTAGAGCACCAAGAGGAAGGAAGGAAGGAAGGAAGGAAGGAAGGAGGAAAGAGGAAGGAAGGAAAGAAGAAGGAAGGAAGGAAGGAGGGAGGGAGGGAGGGAGGAAGGAAGGAAGGAAGAAGGAAGGAAGGAAGGAAGGAAGGAGGAAGGAAGGAAGGAAGGATGGAAGGAGGGAGGGAGGGAAGAAGGAAGGAGGGAGGGAGGGAGGGAGGGAGGAAGGAAGGAAGGAAGGAAGGAAGGAAGGAAGGAAGGAAGGAAGGAAGGAAGATCAGTGATGATGTTACCTAATCAGGTAATGAAATGTTTGCAAGAAAACAACCAAGCTCAGAGAGCACCAGGTACCCCACAGTCCTCCTCCTCCTCCTCCTCCTCCTCCTCCTCCTCCTCCTCCTCCTCCTCCTCCTCCTCCTCCTCCTCCTCCTCCTCCTCCCATCCCACTCCCTTCTAGCACTGATGATGTTATCTAATCAGGTCATGAAACGTTTTCAAGAAAACAACCCAGCTCAGAGAGCATCAGGGACCCCACAACATACGCAATTAGCAATCTAAAAGCAAGTTTTCTTGTCCAGAAGCTTCTCTAGGATTTGGTCATAGAACAACAGTGTAAGATTTGGGCCACAGCCAACTACTCCGTTGCTCCCTTTTTTTGACTAAAGTGTTATTTTTCTCTTTTAGTAAAATGTGGCATCCCCGTTGTATATATTTGACTGATAAATTATGTATGAAAACGATGCTTTATTTAGAATGTGGATCCAATTTGCAGAAATATATATGCACAGATATTGAACTGGGGCTATTAATGCCATTGTGCCTCCTTTAAGACTCTCCGAAGACACATTTCCTTAAAGAATTTCAGATCAAAGGTAAAAAAAAAAAGAGGAAAAGTCCAAGATTTGTATGTATTTTAATCATCTTAGCTTTGTGTCTCTTAAGTGCGCTGAGCTCAATTTATCTTCTCAGTTCACCCAGAAAATCTAAGTATTCTGTCTGAATTCAAAAGCTATGCAAATAAGAAACATGTGCTTTGAATGTACCTCGCCTTCTTCTCCTCCATTGGTAGCTTCGCTGCCTCTTAGTAGTAAGAAAGTTTGCAACGTTATGAAGGAAATCAACAACAAATCACAACATTTTATCTCTTATCTGGCATTGCCAATGGGGGAAAAAACACCCCCCTTTTGCTGGTTTTTATATTTATTAAATTACCATGCATGCATGTTCGCATAGCACTTCAGAATCTTAATGATTTTTATACTTTTTCGCCTCTAAAACAGGGTGACTTTTTTTTTTTTTAAAAAAGGGTTTTTAAAAATTTTTTAAGACAAACAAACATTTAGTACATCATTCATTTCTTTCATGTGACATTTCGGTGTTATCTTCAAAGGTCTCTTCTCTTCTCTATCTCTTCTGTCTTCAATCTCACCAAGTCCATTACAAAGATTTTCCACTAATATAATATTCTAGTTACATTTTTTCCCCAATCTCTTTTAAAACTTATTTGTATCTCTTTTCTAACCAATAATAAAATTGATTCCGTATCTTATAATATTCTGAATCTTCTCTTTCCTTTATCATCATAGTTAATCTATTCATTTCTGCAAAATCTAAAATTTTTTTAAATTACTTCTCCCTCCGATGGTATATTCTCTGCTTTCCAATTTTGTGCATAAACAATCCTTGCCGCTGTTATTACATGTATAATCAAATATATGTTATCTTTACTAATTTTCTCTAGTAAGATACCCAATAGGAATAGCTCTGGTTTTAAATCCGTATGTTGTTGTGTCATTTCCTCCAACCATAACTTAATTTTATTCCAATAGTTTTTTGCTTCGGGGCATGTCCACCACATGTGATAATATGAACCTGGTAACTGGTGGCATTTCCAACATTTAGCCGATTTATCTTTAAACATTTTTGCCAGTAAAACAGGCTGACTTGAAGGTGGCAGGGAGAATGTCACAATGGATGAAATAATACCAATGATGATGAACTTTTTCGGCACCGAGTGCCCAAATTGGAATGTGTGTCCATGTGTGTCCATGTGCATGTGCCAGAGTGCTAGAAACCTGAAGACCAGCTGGTTGGTGTGCACATGCCTGTTTTCTGGCTGTTTTTGGCTATTTTTCGGGTCCGGAAAATGGCCCGAAAATGTCCTGTTTTTTTGGCCGTTTTTCAAGCCGTTTTCTGGCGCCCTGGTGCCCGTGAAGACCAGCTGGCTGGCACCCATGTGCATGCCAGAAACCAGAAGAGCATCTGGCGATGGTGCATGTGCCCACAGAGAGAGCTCTGAGTGCCATTTCTGGCACGTTGTTCTGCCCCAGCTACAGACCCCAAAGAACGCAGTCTTTATCATTCAAAGGCTGTTAATGAACTGTCTTAACAGCCTACCAGAATTCTAAGATAAGGTAATCACGGTCTTACTAGAGTTGGCAGAAAGCCCAGAAGCAATTTTGTAGACGTGAAGGAGAGTGAACTAAAGTTGTTCTCTACAGCTTGTTGCAAGCGGCGTTCCTCCTTAAATAGGCTAAGGGAGTGGCCAATTAGCCCCAAGCCTTACTCTCAAGGAGACCTCCTCCTGAGGAGCCACTCCTGCCTTTTGGCAGCTCTGCGTGCCCGTGCATTGAGAAGAGGCTCCTCCTCTTCGTCCTCTTCACTTAAAGGAGCTTCTGGAGGTTCTGAAGGCCCTGGCTGAATCTCTGGCACCACATCTTCTCCAGCCTCCTCATTGTCCGACTCGAGCGCCAGCTGCACAGGCTGCTGACGCAGCACCACACCAGCCTCCTTGTTGTCGGAATCAGCTACAATCTGCACAGGCTGCTGACAGGCCAAAACACATGTGTGCCATAGGTTCGCCATCACAGCTTTATACCTTGACTATAAAAAGGTAAATACATCATTGTGGATATAATTTAAAACACACACACACACACACACACACACACTGGCTGCCAAGAGAAACTCTAGAAATAAATCTTTCAGTTTACCTAGTATTAACCAGCCCTACACCACATTCGTAGATCATTTCCCTGAAATCCTAGCCATCCTCCTGCTCTTGTTGATAACAAGCATGAGTGAAAGGGGCTTTATAAGAACTTGGAGAAGATCCACATATCCTGAGAGCATTTTAACGAAATGTCTATTAGACTTTGAAATTGCCTCATGCTTTGGGTAGTGAGCTGGCAAACCAGTTGGAAGATGCAGAGTTCAAAAGAAGATCTGATCTTGCCATGGTGAAGATTGACACAAGGTGGAACAGTAGACCTGTGAAGCATATTTTTGGTCAATGATATTTCCTAGGTTGATGTTGATGGAACCCCATAGTCAAACATCACCGTTCCTTTACAAGGAGTTAAGGAATGATGTGTCAGGGTTCCGACAGATGCCCTAATTAAATCATGAGCCTCGAGCCAAGCTTCAAAAGAAATCAAGTTATTTATTGGGAGCTTCATGTCGGCACGTTCCAGGTGAAGCCAACTCTGACCCCACGTAATTTACATCCCAGTCATGACCCTGTTTCCTCCTCCCCCCAAGGTGTGTCATCAATCACATTCTCCAACAGAGCAATTTCACAGGTTGTAGAGATTACTCCCCTCCAGCCACTATGGGTAACCTTAGGAAACAGCCTTGAGAGAGATATGTCTGGAATGTGCTTCTGTTTTTGGCTGCTGTGCTGCTTCATCGGTTTCCCATCCCCCTTGTCTATGGCAACTCGAGAGCAGGCCAGGGATGCTTTGCGAGTTGACATGATGTATCTCAGGGCAGAAGGTAACCTATGGATTTTCTGAGTTGAAACAAACCGTAAGTGAGACCAGATGAAGAAGAAGGCCAGGAGACACCCATCTTCTTGGTTTTGCTTCTTTCTCCTCTTAGCACCATCACCTTCCTTTCTCAAGCAAGAGACTTAAAGTTGGGGGGGATAACTCACTCTTTTCAGAGACCTCATAACTTAGTAGAACATCTGAAATCAGCTCTTTCTTGCTGTTGGATCCTTGGTTCATGTGTTTGCTCTAGAGTAGAGTAAAAGCTATTTAACTGAAAAGTAGTGCTGGGTTTTTTTTATGGTGAAAATCTTGCCATGTAGGCTGAAATCCCCTGGTGCTGGGAATCACCAGGACAAGGAACTCCACCAACTTGGACGGTTCCTCAAGTTAAATTTTGAAGCTTTGGTTTCAAGCCGAGCATTTTTCCAGCAACACAGTTATAAGGCAAAGGTGATAAGAAACGGAACTAGCCCCAAGCAAAATACAAATTCATGAACAGCAAATCTGTAGGAAAGCAGATGGGATTCAGGTCACTTCGCTGTCATCGTGCATCACAGCAGAAACTCACGAGAAAGACTGCTTTCACTCGCAGAGAAAAAAAGTAGAGGTGGATTTGCTTAGTAAGTGAACAGGAGATGTTTCCATTACGAAACAGCTGAAACAGTTGGGGGTTACACCTCTGCTGAGTTGTATTTTTCTCTCTCTCTTAATGACCTTATAATTAGGAGCTCAGTTGGCACC